>NC_137616.1:34969394-34984394 GCF_963280865.1 Gymnoscopelus braueri | reverse complement strand
GTCTGTGAACAGCACATTTTTAAAAACAGACTCATGGTGGCGCTATAACAGGCAGTGCCACATTGTGGCCTATACTGTAACTCTTAATCATAGGTCATGCAATTAAAAATCACATGACAGACATAGCCCTGAGTAGACAATCTGGCCTGGAGGAGATCTGCGCACAGAGGAACGCACTTTTCCAGTTTTATAACGAAATATTCAATGTCCTGGAGAACCGGTTAACATAATCATGAACACCAGTACAAAATAAGATATTTAATTATCAATGCACCCTCCAATGAGCTTACAACTTCCATTTTTATTTAAAAGTCATACTTTTGATTGCAATTCACTTTTGATGATCTACTTATTTGAGTACACATATCATATAATTAAATATGTGTTTATATACAAGTTTATACAGTTTAAATAAATGAAATCATCATGAAACAAAACTGGCAAAACTTGCAAAACACACATTAGGTGTTTTATTTTCCCATTAAATGTGTCAACTTGTGACCAATTTGTTCCTGTAATTTGTGCAGTATATAGTGCATAAGTGGGTGTGTGCACCTGTACCGGAACTGCGCACACGAGCGCGAGTGCGCACGTGTGTGTGTGTGTTTGTGTGTGTGTGTGTGTGTGTGTGAGTGTGTGTGCGTGTGTGCGTGCGTGTGCGTGCACACGTGTGGTTCAGCAGCCACCTCTGTTTACTGACCAAAGAGATGGTAGTGTGCTGATAAGCCCTAGACAGCCAGAGAGAACCATCTGTCACATGAACTTGTTGAGTAATGTGGTTTTACGTTGGCAGGCACCTATACAGTTTGTGTGTGTGTGTGTGTGTGTGTGTGTGTGTGTGTGTGTGTGTGTGTGTGTGCGTGTGCGTGTGTGTGTGATCCATTATGTTTATGTAAATGTTTCTGTGTGCCTATACATATTGTAGCAGCCTTAGCCTTTACGCAAAGATCTGCTTTTATTCTGGATCCACAAGATGGTGTGGATCAACACATGCGAGAGAAGAGAAGTCGTCTTCTCACTGATACAAATTAGCGAAGAATTTCATAATACACACTGTGACGGGTGTGGGAACCAAGCGCTGCTCTCCCTTTCTCACACAGGGCTTGTTCTTCTTTGGTTACCATGTTGCAAACTGATCATTATTTCAGTTGAGATGTGAGTTCAGACTTGTACAAACAATCTAGGTGATTTACTGCTGAGAGACCCCAGCATAATAGGTAATAGGTAGAGATCTTATTTCACATATTTCTTGTATTCTGAGTGTCAAATTACAATCTCCCAAACCCCACTCCTGGATCCAGCACTGAAGGTTCATATGTACTGTAGTTTACCTGATATCCACTGTTTCAATTTCCATTTTACGCTATCTGTGACGAATCAACCGACAGGCACTGGGAATGCTTGATAAACAAATTAGATGGTTTGGTTATTACACATGGATATCCACACCTCCTGATCGTAGCTGCCAACCTGCACAGCAAAATCCTCCTGTACATTTAATTTCAAGATTTTTTTTTTTTTACTCTCTCTGTGTTCAAAATAACTGAGGATTTTACTGTGTGATTCTATTCCTTTTCCTGTTCTTAAATTACAAATTTGAACACACAACAGCACTGGCTTTTAGGTCTTAGCCATGACAGACAGTGTTAGTTTCATGAATTCGAGGCTATCAGATGTACATATGATGTAACTTGTGTGTCTTTTGAGTAAGTCCACACATCCTGAGAAAATCACTCGAGTGACTCAATCAGAAGTCCTGAAAAAGTTGTTAAAGTAAGTGAAAGTAAAATAAATGCTTACTAAAGGAAAAAAACTCAAGAAGTCCCTAACAAGAAGCATAACTTAAAGAATATCTACTTTATTAAACATCAAATCTAACATCTGTAGCTTTGGTTTTTGGTATATGGTATTTGTTTTATTGTCCACCACTTTAACACTCTCAGTTAGCCTGAGGATTGTATTGTGCAATGATAGCATTTCCACTGGTCCACATGAAGAGTTTTTTTCCTGTAACGAGGTGGCCCTCTGGCTGCCTTCTTATCATAATAAAGTCTTACAATTTTCAAGAAGGGGGGTGGGGGGGTGTCATGTTTTGAATCCTTCCACTCTAAGAGAACCATGATTCTGTAAGAACACATCATTTACATCCTAGGAAACAAAGTGGCTCCCACCACAGAGTCATAGCTGTAAAACCACTACTAACTGGTTGATGTGGAAACGTTAGCCTCCCACAAGACCCCCAGCCTGCCCAGCGCCCGAGCTGCACTGGGACCCTTTTTCTATTAATGTGTCCCGTTTTCTCTCCCTCTCTCGTCCCCCCACTTCATTTTCATTGCCCCCCACCCCACCCCACCCCACCCCACCCCACACACACACACACACACACACACACACACACACACACACACACACACACACACACACACACACACACACACACACACACACACACACACACACACACACACACACACACAACCCTTGTTCCTGCTCTCGTCTGGCGGTGGCGTTAAGCCCTCAGAGATTGTCGCTGCGGTGCGTGCGCGCCAAGTATTTTTGGCTCAGCACTGCTTACATGCAAAATGCAAATGATGGTGAAAATCCGTTTCCTCTGTGATCTAATTTGCTCGTAAAACCGCATTTTATAGTGATATCTTTTCTGTCGCCCTCACTTGTTTCAGATAGATTTTCACTGACACATTAGTTGTGGCGCTTCATACTTGAAGCAAGAGAGCATCTGTTTTATTCAATTAGATCACACTTGACTCGGAATTGACATTCGGTAATGGATACGGCGCAGATATAAAAATGTACTCACCCTGCCATATCTGCATCTCAGCCTTTTGTCTTTTTCATTCAGCACAGTTACATATAATCACAGGATGAGCCTGTGTATTCCCAGGTATATCGCTTTCCGTTTGAACATTGCCGTATTGTTTTCTGCCAGCATGGAGGCCAGAGGGTGGGGGGTAGGGGGGATTCCCCTCCCTATTTATGTGGTATTAGTGCAGCCCCTTGGCCAGACACTTGGCCGGCCCTCTCTCATCTGGCACGGCGCAAAGCCGGGCGAGCCAGGACACGCCGGAGAGCCAGGCTGCTCAGCTCGCAGGAATGTGTCAGTCATAGTCTCCTGCCCATCGTTGCTGATAATTCAGAATGACAATATAATGAAAGCAGCGAGGTGGAGAGGCAGCGTGGTACTGCGATCCAACGCTTTCTGCTGGGTGTAAAGGGGGTGGCTGGGGAGGGGACTAGCGTGGCTGGAGCCAAGTACAACATACGTGAGTGAGTGTTTGTGAATGGGGATGAGTGAGAGTAGCCATGCCAAATTGTTTGTGAATCTCTTTTTGGACCCTGAGCCCAGTTGGCCGCGCTCAGTGCTGACTGGCATGATCTCTCCCGGGGAGCAGGAAAGCTTGGTTCTTTTTTTGGCCTATTATTACAATGTTTTTGTCTTTCTTTTTCCACAAGATGGCCGCCAAGAACATGACATCAGAGCTAGAAAATATCAGAACAGGCACAAACAGGGGATTAGGGTTCCTCTGGGAAGGCACCAAGATTCAAGTTTGCCCTGATTAATAGATTTTCATTACATGCAAAATTAATCAAGATGGATTGTTTTAGACTGGGGTGTATGTGTGTGTGTGTGTGTGTGTGTGTGTGTTTGTGTGTGTGTGTGTGTGTGTGTGTGTGTGTGTGTGTGTGTGTGTGTGTGTGTGTGTGTGTGTGTGTGTGTGTGTGTGTGTGTGTGTGTGTGTGTGTGTGTGTGTGTGTGTGTGTGTGTGTGTGTGTGGGTCCGTGTGTGCATGCAACGTGTTTGCTTGCACATGTGTGTGAGATTTGCATACGCAGGCCTGTCTTTCAGCTCGTCCATTATTTCATATCCAAAATCCCACCTTGTGGTTTCTATCAACCAGAGAATACCTCTTGTTGAAGGTGTCTCAGTCCGTGTCATTCTGCCTGTATTGCCTGACAGATGTTGGCATTTGAGCGAGAAACCTTAAGGGACTGGTCCGTTCCTCCTACTCACTGTACCTTGTACATACGTTTAAAATAAAAGCATGAATACATTAATCTGTATTATCTTAATAGCTTAGTATTGAATGCACAATAACATGGTCTGTTTATACATATACATATGTTTATACAAAATAATTTTACAATATATGTTGTAGCTTTCTTGTGGTCCCTGGAACATATATGTTCCAATGTAAAATGAAATGCAAAGAATTTTTACTGGATGGTTGGTTGTACAGGATGAACATTTTGAATTTTGGTTGTCATGGAAGCGTCTCGTATGAATGAAAGTTTTTTTCATTCGTTTTGAGCACCCGGGTAATAAAAGCACAAGCTCATATGATGTGTTTTTTTTTAAATCTTCCATCTTCTCCTAATGCATCCATTAGCGTGTATGTCTTAGTTTTGTGTGGACTCTCCTTTTATGTGCTCCTTTTAGTTTTGTGTGGATTTTGTCCAGCTTCCATCTTCTCCATCTTCATCCACTTCAAACACATCATATGAGCTTGGGCTCTTATCACCTGGGTGCTCAAAACGAATGAAAACAACTTTCATTAATACGAGACACTTTTATGCCAGGGACCCGTACACAGAACACACTGACATATCTACGACTCAAATCACCAAGGAGTAAGGACTGACACAGAAATATTCCCATCAAACATCAAAATGCATGAATGCAGTATGAAGCAGGCCTTAATAAGTTACCATAATGGACATAATGTGTCCATTATTGTGTCCTATCGCACCTATAGCACACAACAAACGGTTTTGCTGTCACGGTCTTTGTGGCCCCTGACTTCAAGTCGTTTTACAATTGTGGCCCCCTGCCTAATCTAGTTGAATATCCCTGCTCTAGGGTGAAGGGGAGAGAGCAAATTATATTGACAAACATGCATGAGATTCATCCTCTGTCAGCCAGGCAACCTTTGCGGCAGCGAGGGAGCTTGGGTGAGACGGGAAGGTTGTGGGGGGGAGTAAAATAATAATCAATATTAATAATAATAGCATAACACCTTACCTGGATGACAGCTTCCCATTTCACTGGCATATAACTCGAAGTAATGATCTTGTTTTTAAACATCTTAATCAGAGGTGTACTGAAAAGAAGAAAGCGTATAAGGCACCAACCTGCTCATCGGGAGCAGTTAGGGGTGTATAGCAAGTGTCTTGCTCAAGGACACTTTGACACGCGGCCAGGAGGAGCCGGGGATTGAACCAGGAACCTAATACGGTTCCAAGAAAGCCACTTTACCTCCTGAGCCACTGACGTCCCTGTCCAACTGAGAATAGAGCAACATCCACAGCCATACAGTAGCTAGCCCTCCAGCGTCCCAGCACGCCTTCCCAATGTGGGTGTTGAGGTGCCTAATCTGTGGATAAGTATGGTGATATTCTTTGCCCCCTCCCCACTCTCCACCCCCTGCCGCGACACTTCCCTGGGGACGTCCCGGCTTGGCCGTCAGCTCAGGATTAATTAGAGAACCCCCATGCCCCCCCATCCCCGACAACATCCCGGCGGACACATTAGTGAGCTCAGCGGCGGTCAAACGCTAACCGCATTAGCGAGCCGTTAGCACTCCAGAGGCTGGTACACAGCGCTCTAAAACATCGGCAAACGCTATAATTAATAACCACCTCTCTGCGCCGCTCCGTCATCACCGGATATTATTTACCACCTCCGACCCCAAGACATTTTGTTCCTCTCGGTGAGAGAGGAACAAAACAGCTTCGCCATCTCTCTCTCTCTCTCTTTCTTTCTCTCTCTTTCTCTTCTCTCTCTCTCTCTCTCTCTCTCTCTCTCTCTCTCTCTCTCTCTCTCTCTCTCTCTCTCTCTCTCTCTCTCTCTCTCTCTCTCTCTGTCTCTGTACCCCCCTCTCTCCATATGAATAACAAGCAGGAAGTTGGCGGGTGGAGGTGTTCTGTTTAAGTGCAAAATGTTCTGTTCCCTCTCTCTGTGTTCTCATGCCACTTACACCATTGCAAATGGGCTCCCTCTTATTGTCAGAGTGACAAGCAAAGAGCTCGCCATTTGTGCTGTACGGTGTCATTATAGCACAGGCCATTTACAACAAGAGTAAAAAATAGAACAGAATAGAATAGAATAGAAATATTTTAAGCCAGAGCTGTAAAAGAGTTATTCGTTTTTTGGCAATTAGCATTTGAGACAATAAGCGTTGGCAGAGATATTACTGGATTCATATTTGCCATGCAGATTGATTGTATAACAAAAGGAGATAATGTTTAGCACTCAACGAAATTATGATGAATAATCATTGATTAATTCCATTCAGTCTCATGTGAAGGGGAAGATGGATCATTTTAAGGGCAAGGAGTCGAGGACAGAATTCTTCTAGCCATTGTCCTGTCATTTTGCCAGCAATAACCAACAGTCTTGCATGAGAGTTCTACATCACCCTTTTGGTTAGGCACATGGTTTGATTTTGGGGGTGGGTAGGGGGTGGGTCCTTGCCCCTGTTTATAGATAGATAGATAAATTGATTGATTCATTGATTGATTTTGATATACCCCTTATGGCTGGTGGGGATATGTTTTATCCCTGCTTCTGATCAGACTGAATTAAATATGCATTTCATTTTGGGCAATGTAGACTCTTTGATGTTTGATTATATCAATAACAATTTAACTAAACAATCACAGACTTTTTCCACTAAATAGTCAAAAGATTTCAGATTATTATAATTTATTTCATTCAACAGTTTGTGATGCGTGTTGTGAGATTGTACAGTAAATATTTTCTCTATTTGTTGTACAACAAAGTACTGTATATATAGGGCTCAAGTGGTTAAGAAAATGTTTTTTTCTTTTACAAATTGAACCCTGGTTATGCACCTTGATCCCCGGGACTGCAGAGAACAATATCTGCCCTCTGCCAACATTTCCTTTGGCACTCAAAGTTTCCTGTGTTTGTCTCCTTTCTGTCGCCTTAAGATCCGAACCGTCAGTAGCCTTTGCCGGCCCATCTGTCTGCTGAATAAACATGCGGCGTGGAGGATCAGGGCAGCATGGATTGCCTGGGGTTTGGGGAAATGTCACCACAGAGACAGAGCTGAAGTAGATGCAGGCTTGATCTGCTTGATCAATCAGTCACAATGCCTTCATACTGAAGGTTACAGCTACTGTATAGGTAGAACACACACACACACACACACGCACACGCACACACACACACACGCACGAGCGTGCACGGGCACACACACACACACACACACACACACACACACACACACACACACACACACACACACACACACACACACACACACACACACACACACACACACACATTTGAAGACAAAGGCAGACACATGCACCTGCACATATACACATGTATGCATACACAAATTCACACAAAGACATGCACGCACACACACACACACACACACACACACACACAACACACACACACACACACACACACACACACACACACACACACACACACACACACACACACACACACACACACACACACACACACACACACACACACACACACACACACACACACACACACACACAGAAAATCCATGCAGCGCTCTGGATCACGACATATCCCTGCTGTCCGACAAGGAGGCCAGACTGGGAGATGGAGAGAGGCAAATCTGACCTGGGTTCAGGAGCCTGACCAGAGCCTTTGAAGGAATCCATAAGAATAGATAAGGATACGGCTGGGGGATAGAGCTAAATCCCTGCAATATTAATGTCTAAAATGTCATAGGAAAGCCAACCGTATCATTCAAAACACGACAGGCCTGGCCCCGCTGTGGAGTGGCTCCTTGAGCCTGAAAGAGACTCGGCTTGTATAATGAATGAACCATTGGTTTCCACCTTCAATCCGTCTTGGGTTTTGCCTGGAGTGAACGTGTCTGGGGCCGTCAAGAAACTTTCCATCTAGACATCTTCGGGGGTGAGAAGAAGAAAGAAAACCGGGGTGCACCCGCATGGTCCGTTTCAAACAACAAATCTATCATCCCAACGGGGGAGAATTTCTAATTGGACCAATTGTTTGCTGATTGCCCCACTCGTCGAGGAATTCGCACACATCTCAATCTCCGATAAATCACCCATTCGTCCTCCATTCTCTAATCACTTACACTTCCTCCGCACAGATTTGGAAGTGGGAGGCGCACGGTCGTAAACGGGAGCATCAACTCCGCCACAAGATCTTCCTAGAGTCTAAGCTCCTTATAACGGGGACGGGTTGTTTGTCCTCCTCCGTCGCAAATCATTTAGTCAATTTTGCTCCACTTTTTTGCTCAGTGGGTTATGAAAATGAGCGACAAGCCTCCATCCCCCCTGCGTGTGGATTATGAGCCTAGTGTTTGTGAGGGCCTGCCTCTAATGGGCTGGTAATTACGGTTTGTTTATGAGTTTATCGATGCATATTACCAACGTGCCGGCATCGCAGGCTATGGGCAATGGCAGATAAGGATCATGCGTTTATTTCCATACACACAAACACCCCCGTTTTTAAAGAGCGAATTAGTTCACATTGTGAACTCCCACTGCGATCGTATTACAAGGCCCCCGCACTTTTGATCTATGGCTGGTATGGGACTGGGGCAAGAATCCGTCTTGACTTTTGAAACCTTGGAATAGATACACAGGCTAGTATCATTTCTCACTTTGATGTGGAAGCAACGGCTGTGAAAGAAAAAAAACACATGTACAGAAATAGCTCATTAGTGCAAAGACTGGATCGCCCAATTTACACCTTGGAGAAGTCTCCACAGCAATGTTATCGTTCACTTAACAAGGTCAGGACCTACATGCTCTGCAAATTGCTAACACGTACCACTCCCCTCCCTTTCTCTCTCTCTCTCTGTCTCTCTCTCTCTCTCCTGTGTTTACTCCTCTTAGCGCGTTGTGCCGGGGCCCGGCTGGTGGGTCACGACCCGTGCCGTCTTGGGGGCTAGCCGGGTATTTTTCCACCGCGACTTGTCAGCAAGGCAGCATGCAGCAGGCGGTCTCAGATCCGCTCCTGGTTTCCTGGGCTCCTGGCGACCTGCGCAGCATATGCTCTGGGAGCCCTCGACGCAGACCCACACGCCTCCATTTGTGTTTGTGCGGTCAAATTTAATCAAGACGGCATCTGTTGGTGTTTAATGTGAGTAATTGTCCTGGGTGTGCGCGCGCGTGTGTGCGAGTGTGTGTGTGTGTGAGTGTGTTTGTGTGTGTGCTGTGTGTGTGCATGTTGAGTGTGTGCATGTGTGAATGTGTTATATATGTGCGGGTTTACATGTTCTTTCTCTCTCACGCTTGTGAGAGAAAGAGAGAAGAAATCATTTGTATTTGAGAGGGAAGGGGAGAGAGAGACAGAGAGAGAGAATTACTACTGTATACGCGAAAAGTGTTTGGGAGATGCATCTACCTGCTTGCATGCTCAGGGATTCACCATTCTTACTTTGAACCCTTTTCCGAACATCTGTGTTCATGGGCGCGTGTTCGTGTGTGGCCGCCTGCGCCGCTTCTGTTCATGAGTGAGAGAGAAAGCACAAGGCGAATGTGTGCATGCGCGCACCACACCACACCGCACACATTTGCACATGTGTACAGTATAGTCCACTATGTGTGTTTGCATTAAGGTTTGCCTAAGAGCCCATTGTTAGCTTCAAAGGGATTCCTCCGAGGTTTTAATTATGCTACAGCTTAACTTGGCACCAGAGACAGAGAGTGATCCCTGGTTGAAACCCATAAATCTCCCGTTGCAGACGTGTGCACGCCCTCCAAAGCTCTCCACTCCCCTGGACCTCCCAGACGCATCGGGGAAGAATGCACAGGTCGGCCCCCGACCGCAGCCATTTCTGTAACGTACAAACACAAACACACACACGCACGCACGCACGCACGCACGCACGCACGCACGCACGCACGCACGCACGCACGCACGCACACACACACACACACACACACACACACACACACACACACACACACACACACACACACACACACACACACACACACACACACACGGACAGGTACACAAACTCACAAACACATACACACGCGGATAGTATAGTCGCTTTATGAATGTGCAATCCTGCTATCACCCGCACCCAAATACGCAAATGCATACTCTTTTGCGTACTTGTGCACAAGTGCTTTGCTTGCACGCTTTCACATGTGTTTTCATCCTTTTGTAAAGTGTGCAGAGAATCTTCGGGGTATTGCTGAGCTATAAATAAACAAAACTTGCAAACATGAACATACATACACATGAGTGTATACTCGCTTGCTGTCACACACACGCGCATGTGCGCGCGCACACACACACACACACACACACACACACACACACACACACACACTGCAAAACATCACACCTACCACAGACAGCTCCAGTTGAGTACCCTCATTAATCAAAAGCCATGTCCCTGATCTCCGTGGGCCTTGACACCAGGATCTCACCTACCAGCCCAGGCCACAACCTGGAACCCTCGCTGGGGCCCGAGGGCTGGAACGTATACACCCCCCCCCCCCCAACCCGTACCACCACCTGAACTTGGCTTCCCACAGGAATGTCTCAGCAGAGCAGTAGAAAGTCAATCGGCTCGCATGGTAATAGCAACGGCATTTGTTTGTTTGTGTCAAGTTCTGCCCCCCTCTCACTATGGAATGGCTTTCTTGATGTCTTCCAGAGTGGATGCCATATAGTTAATGTAGTGTATCCCTCTGCCACCCTCCCTTTCTCTCCCTCTCCCTCTCTCTCTCTCTCTCTCTCTCTCTCTCTCTCCCTCTTTTACTCCTCTGCGTTACCCATATGCCTCTAAAATCTGAAGTGGAATACCCCGAATTATCGCAGCGGATAACGATGATGGCTGTTGGGAGCAGGCAGCGTTGAAAAGACTCCTTCCTCCGCCTCTTGTTCGTCTTCTCCGTTGTACTGTAGCCTCTTTCTGAGGTAAAACAGGGAGCGAGGGACTTGAAAAGTGATACCTCCGTGTACCTGCATGAAAGGGTTTCACTTTCAGCGAGGGATTAAGAGCAGAGCGAGTTTTATTTTTTTACATTTTCTCTTTTTTCTCTCGCTTCTTCTCCCCTCTGTTATCGCTCGCCATCGCGGCACGCCCTCCTCATTAAAAGACGGTGCGTATTCTCCCAGGAGAGTCCTCCAACATTACAACTCTTCTCCACAGGTACAGCTCTCTGGGGCCCTGCACTTTCTCTCTCCCCTCCACTTCTCTCCCCCTCTTCTCTCCTCTCCCCTCTTCCCTTCTCTCCTCTCCTCTCCCTTTCATCTGTTCCCCACCTTTCTTTTCCACCCCTTAACTTCCTTTCCCCCCTCCCTCCTGTCCTTCCTTCCTCCCTCCCTCCCTCCCTCCCTCCCTCCCTTCCTAGCTTCGCTTCACTTTACTGTGGTGATGCGATGCACGCTCCCCCTCTCCCCCTCCTTCTCTCTTTCTCGGCCTCCCTCCCTCTCTCCCTCCCTCCCTCCCTCCTTCCCTTCCTCTGCTCCCTCCTTTCCTCTCACCTTCCATCTGCATATGCAAGTGCTTATTTTGAAGTCGCAGCCCACAACAGATATTCAATATTAATGAGGGCCCTCATGAATTTTTAAGCTCTAATTAGACGCGCTCTCGGTTTGTTAACTGCGTGCGTGTGTGTGTGTGTGTGTGTGTGTGTGTGTGTGTGCGCGTGGGGATGTGTGTGCGTGTGTGTGTGTGTGTGTGTGTGTGTGTGTGTGTGTGTGTGTGTGTGTGCGTGTGCGTGTGTGTTGTGGGGGGCTTAGAAGGTGGGCATGAGATAGAGGAACTGTCCCACCCTCCTCCACCATTCCTATCTCCCCCCCCCCTCCTCTCACCCCCATCCTTCCTGCCCCCCCAAGCCCCCCCCCCCTCTCCTCCTCTAATGACCCTGGATGTGGGATGCGATGGGGCATGGGGGTGTAATCAGTGGGCCTGCATCGCCGGGGCTCATTATAGGACAGCTGGCCGCTGGTTTGTGCTAGGCCCTGCACATTGTGCCACATTCTCTTCGCACTGCCCTCCTGCTGGGACATTATTTAGCTATTCTATTTCATCGTCACTTCAAATGATGCAACGGGCCTTTCAGGAGGAGGCAGACAGACACGGGAGAGTGCTGAGGAGGTGACACCTCCGCCCTCAATGCGGTGAGAGGCTCTGGCTGCTTTTCATTAACGGGGCTGTTCAGGGCACACACACGCGCATACGCACGCACGCACACACACACACACACACACACACACACACACACACACACACACACACACACACACACACACACACACACACACACACACACACACACACACACACACACACACACACACACACACGCACTTCCCTTTGACCAGTCACGGGTGCGACCTTTCACTCCAACCACCATCCTTTTCCTCACTCCGTCTGGGTTTTTCATCATGTTGCCAGCCCTCACAGCCACCATGTCACAGAAGAAAAACAGACTTATGGCTTGCCCCCCCCTGCTCCCCGCCCGCCCCCCCCCCACACACACACACATTCCATCCCACACCTCTCTTTCTCTACCTTTTGCACTCATAACTTGAGGAGCGCTTCTCTCCCTGTCCCTCGCTTCCTTCCGATTCCCAGAGGTGTGTCAGCATCATTGCAACACAGAAGAGGCACTCACGCCCCCCCAAACCCCCCCTTGCCCCTGCCCCCCCCCACCCATCCCACGCACCCTACTCACCCCATCCCACCCCATCGCATTCATCCCTGCCTGCCTGCCTGCCTGCCTGTGCATATGCAGAGGAAGAGGAGCATCTCTGCAAAACAGCCAGCACTACAAAAGAGACGCGCACCTCTGACGGTAACCATCAAGAGGGGCGTTGACAGAATAAGGGCGGGAGACAATGATCTGAGAGGCAGAGATGTTGAGAGGGAGACAGAGAGGGGGGGGGCGGGGGGGGGAGAGGAGAGAGAGGCTTCCTTTACTCTGTCTCTTGTAGTCACTTTTTTCAGATTCCCAGGATTCATCAAGCCCACACCCCACCTCCCCATGACTGACCGACACACACACACACACACACACGCACACGCACACGCACACGCACACGCACACACACACACACACACACACACACACACGCACACGCACACGCACACGCACACGCACACGCACACGCACACGCACACACACACACACACACACACGCCCTTGTCATGTGCCTGATTCGAGGTGGTGTTAATCTCCCCAGAGGGCGGGGTCCTCCGCTCCTCCCTCACCGGGCCCCTTTTTTTGCATTTACATTTCAAAACAGGCACTGTGGCGCCATCAAAGACGGTCAGTGAAGATGAGGCTGGCGTAGAGCGTTGAGATGGTAACATCACGTGGATTTGTTGATTATAAGCAGGGTATGGAGATGTGATTGGGTGGGGCGTGTTGGGGGTTGGTTAGGAGCCGGGGTTTGGCACCCAGGTCGCGCGACGCTGCTGGGGCTCCTGTCATTGTTTTATAACAACAGTCAGACTGTCTCTGGGGCAAGATGTCGCCGTCGGGAGAAGTGTCGCTGCGTCTCACCGAGGGACGTCTCTGTCATCCGGTCTTTGCTCATGCCACAGAGACGCCATGTAAGATCTCATAGGCTTAAAGCTGAGGGGCGTCAAAACCGGGGCTTAAGTGATGTTTTTGTTTATTATTTATCTATTTGGTGTTAGTGCTGGATGGAACCTTCTCTGTGTTGTATGGTGATCTAAATATACTGTAACACACACACACACACACTCACACTCACACTCGCACACGCACACACACACACACACACACACACACACACTCGCACTCGCACTCGCACTCGCACACACACACACACACACACACACACACACACACACACACACACACACACACACACACACACACACACACACACACACACCATAGGAGTCAAAATTGATTACACAATACAGGAGTCAGAAATTATCTGAGCCTATACATTACGAACTCTTGCCTAGATTTTTGCCACTTGATAACTGGGGATGAGTGAATAGCAGGCCCTTACATTGAATCACTGGGCTTGTAAAAAAAATAGAGAAAGTCATACTGTGTGATAGAGCTCTTCACGGGTCAAAAAACAACGGTCCAGAACCGAAATGGAAATCTGATCCAATTCCGACCCGTTCCGAGATTTACAAAAACAAATAACAAAACCAAACCCGAGTGGACCTGTGACAGTTTCGTCCGATTCCGACCCGTTCCGACTTTTTTACGGACCCGGTCCCTAATTAGACTGGTGAAATTTGTTCCGAAACCCGATTATTAACGAGATTTCACAGACCCGACCTTACAGACACCCCTTCAAAAAAGCACATATGAAACAATACAAAAATAAATAAATATGTGGAGAGGTATTAATGTAATATGTGTGACAAAAGGTTTTCTTTTATGAAATAATAGCTAATTGACCAATGACCATTTTATGATTAAAGCTTTGCTTTTACCTCGTTCAGAGGAATCCATGATCGCACGCCAGTGTTTTCAAATCAGCCTGGCAGGTGGCTTGCCTTGCAGTACGGTGCGCATCAGTTGTGTAAAGTAACTAAGTGCATTTACTCAAGTACTGTACTAATAGCCGATCTACAAGCTCAGACTGCATCGCGTGAGTCGTTGCATGAGTACTTTCTGCTTTTGTAAGTACATTTTGATACCAATACTTTTGCACTTTTACTCAAGTAAATTCCAGACTTTTACTTGTAACGGAGTATTTCTACATTGCAGTATTGATACTTTTACTTAAAGGTAGGGTAAGTGATATTTTTGGGTTAAAACAAAAAGTATTTTGTTAAAAGGTTAAAGCACTATATTCTGATAGTAATCATTGCTATAGAGTGTTTGTTCAGTAACAGGAGTCTCCCTGTCTCTCCACCTCTTTAATAAACAGAAAATACATTTTCCGGTAGGTGTCAAAATCTCAGCCAATCAGGAGAAACTTAAGTACACATTTTTAAGCTTCATTTTTATAGTGTTCCAGTTCCAATT
>NC_137616.1:34956894-34964394 GCF_963280865.1 Gymnoscopelus braueri | reverse complement strand
CGTACAGGAATAAGAATGCAGTTTGTGATGTGATGTCCTGATGGTGTCTGCATGCGTGCACGGCGCCGGCATGCACGTGATGTCAGCTATATTTACACAAGGTGTCTTGCCCGCACTATCTACAGTGTGCATGACAAATGCATGGTCGCTGTATAGGGGGTGTGCGTGTGTGTGTGTGTACATGTACAATGTTTACCTGCTTCTGGCTATAGCCTGATGGGGTGTGTTTAAGGAGCTTCTATCATAAGCATGTCACTCATGGCTGTTTTCTTTAGCCCTGACCCCTCTCTAAAACACCCCAGGAGAAAGGGCCCCAAAGAACAACACACACACACACACGCACACGCACGTACTGTACTGTATGTTGACGCATGCACCTGTGCACATACTACTGCATCCATGCAGAATGTGGACACTCACACACAGATGCTCAAACGCACATTCTCTCAGGACCTCAGGCCAGATTCCTGTCTTAAGTGGTTGTTGCGAGCTGTCGAGACCTCACGGTAAGCCCCCGTCACGGGTCAGGGCAGGGTGTCATACAAACAAATTCCTCTGGAAGGCGACGTATCAGTACAGCCTTTCACTCTGTTTACTGGCCTTGCTTTCACACAAGTGTTACACAGTGGAAAAGAGTCATATTGTTAACTCTGTGTTTATAGAACCTTAAAAAAAAATTATGATTTTTTAAATCTATTCTGAGAGTTGCTGTGTGTGTGTGTGTGTGTGTGTGTGTGTGTGTGTGTGTGTGTGTGTGTGTGTGTCTGTGTGTCTGTGTGTGTGTGTGTGTGTGTGTGTGTGTGTGTGTGTGTGTGTGTGGGGTGGGGAGGGAGGGGTTTTAGGACCTTACAATTATGGCTGGAATGTGTTGTGCGTGACAATGGCTCTGTGCAACAAAAACAAGTTTAGGTCACGGGTCACTGTTATGGTGCAGATACAATAGTACTACATGTAGGCAGAAGCAGCTGAAGGTAATAACATAAGTGGGCAGAAGTTTCTTCAGTGTGCCAGCCGTTGTACGTCAAATAGAGAAAATAGCTGATCTAAAAGCTCACAACGTGTCAATGCATTGTGTGCTTGTAGATCTGCTATTTTCACAGAGTGTTCGCCTATTATGACATGCCTAGTTAGAACATATAGGGAATCTAGGGTTCATGTGGTTAACTGTACAGGAGTTGTCCATGATGCTATGAAATATATACCAACAATTATTATTGGCTTCAGCTGACACCGGTTAGCCATCTGTCACTCTGTCTCTCTGAATTGGTACAAAGAAAAAAAACGAATGCAGCATGGTGAAAGGTGTTGGAGATGTGTGGGCATGTGTAGGTGCGTGTGTGTGTATGTGTGTGTGTGTGTGTGTGTGTGTGTGTGTGTGTGTGTGCGTGTGCGTGTGCGTGTGCGTGTGCGTGTGTGTGCGTGTGAGATAGCATATACAGTATTCCCTTTTGGGACACATTTTGGACATGAAACAAGTTGATTGAAGAGTGAATAAATAGGGACAAATTGATATTTACTGCAGTTATGGTTATGTATATATCTGTTATATTTAAGGTTAGGGGAATAGGGAATTAATTTAAGTCAATGCATTATCCCCAAAGGTTTGACAAACCAACGTGCATGTGTCTATGTAGTCTCTCAAGACATGTTGGCTTCCACAATTTTCAAATGCTTCCACCTAACTAGTCTGTATTTCTGTTCTGAGAATGGGTAGAAAATCCCCCACTCCTGTTTCGCCTTTGAAGTTTTGTATATAACTCTTACTGGAAGCCAAATTAGTGGAAGCCTATCTACCTAGCTGCTTTGCAGAAATGGAAACTCGAATACCCTGCCGCCTGAAGAGCAAATGACACCTTCCTGTTCTCACCTTTTTCCATGTGGAAGTGCAGACTCGTGTGTAGTGTGCATACGTATGTTTGTGATTGTGTAAATAATTGTGTGAGTAACTTTTGCCTCCTGTGACTGATTGGATAGTTCAACTCATGTCAAAAGAGATCTGAATGATAAGCCAGAAGGCTGCAAATGAAATGGAGGAGAATTCCGTATAAAGCATTTGCATAGTGTACTTTCCTACAAGAGTGTCCGGTTCCTCTGTTTATTTTCATCTCCTGGGCCTTTTTTCAACCGTCAGGTGGAAGTTTATTCAAAGTGGTGTAAATCTTCAATTGCAAGATGACAGGTACCAGTCCATCCCGAATATCTAGCTATGTCAAACATTGCTTAGTATAATTGGAATCACCTCGGCAGTGCATTGCGAGTAAACAAAGGAGCTACTGTAATCGCCGGCATATTGTACATTTTCCACATAACGGCATGAAAGAGAGCAGGCACGGGGACTCTGTGATCTGTGATCCTCAAGGGTGAAAACAACGGGAAAACAAAAGGCGCACAACAGTCGTGGCCTACATTCATGTCGGAGTGCTTTCAACGCCATCAGAGCTTATTTTCATACACCATTAATTGCCCGAATAGATTGCCTGTTGAATTCTTAATGCGCTATAACTTCTATGTTTGTTTTCCCCCGAGCTGACATCACATGAGCATGTCAGGTCTCGTCCTGTAATCAGCGATGGCCTTGGAAAAAAAACTAAAATGATATATACCGGTGTATATATATATATACCCCCCACCACGTGCACACACACACACACACACACACACACACACACACACACACACACACACACACACACACACACACACACACACACACACACACACACACACACACACACACACACACACACACACACACACGCTCTTTCTGCTGTTCACAAACTCTGTTGCTCAAGTGCTGTTGTTACAAAGGTTTTGCTGGCACAATGTAATTGTGTGCACTGAGGCGTACTGTACTGTACACCAACAGCCTTGGCATCTATACTGTACATTGCTCCTAAGTGCAACGTGCAGCACAGCCAAATAGATATTTTACAGTTGGTGACAAATGAATGGATATCTCTGGGTGCTCATACTGTACACCACTGTGTGCTGAGAACTCAACATGGTTCCTGTCACAGGCTTCAACCCATCAGCTCCCACACTTTTTCAGTTGGATCCAAACAAAAATACATTACTTAAGCTTTATTTAAAATATTTTTTTGAACACATACGATCTACAAGATTACAACTTTGTGAGCTTGCAGATCTGCTATTTTCACAATTTCTGTTTTTTTTTTTTTTTAATGTCAAATGTCAAAAATAGAAAATAACTGGCAGGAAAGGTTAAAAATGTATCCAAAATGGTTTGTGAGTCGTGACCCTATATGTTTGGGAAACGCTGCTTTAACCTGTAGGAGCAGTGGCGTAACGGAGGGGCAGCAAGTGCTGCGGTGCGGGGGGGCCACCAGCAGGCGGGGCCCCGCCTGCGCTGATAAAAATATTTTTACAGCAAAAAAAAAGACAAAAGTTGATTTATATTGGTCAAATAGACCCGAATTAGACCCGAATTAGACCAAATTAGACCCGAATTAGACCCGACATTTTTCGCGCGCGTACGTGGGCCTCACGTGAAACTCCCGATTCTGCGTTACGCCACTGTGTAGGAGTCAAATCTGTCTCACTCTTTCTAATTCTCTCTCTCTCTCTCTCTCTCTCTCTCTCTCTCTCTGTCTTCCAATCCATTTTAATGCATAACCAGCAGGGCTTTCCTTTCCAGCTTAATTCGTATACGCGGGGACTTTGCATGTTTTAAGCCCTATGCAAATATTATTGGATTTTCAATGGATTTGGGCGGATTTCCTGCCATGGATTTTCTTTTACAAAATGTCTTTAGAAAATAAAGTGAACCTATTTTATTTAAATTCGGTCTAAGGAGGCAAACAAATATTTAGATGCTGTACAGGGACAAACTTTTTATTTAAAAAAATGTTGGTTGTGGTTTTTCTTCTCATGAATCGTACAGGAAATAATATTTTTCTTTTTCCGATCAGATTCAAAAAGGCCCACATCCATCCATTGTCTCTCATCATCACGGTTATGCCCACACATGGCTTCTATCTACTGTGGTGCTCAAATTATCTGGACACACACACACACACACACAAAAAGGACATGGATTATGGCTTCATATTTCTGCGTAATGATCCACAGCGTTGTTTTCAAACGGCCTTGACAGATAGTGCGTACATGGACCTGGCCTTGAAAGGCAATACTGACAACAGCACATCCTTGAGCAAACGAATAAGGGCTGTCCGGAATAATGGGGCTGCTGTTGTACCGCTGTCATCTGAGAGGGCGGTGTGTGCAGGATGACAGTGGGCGGCCGGGTGGGGGTTTGGTTTGTCTGGACATGACTGTGGAGTCTACACCGTCCCTTCTAGCCATGGAAGAAGACTTTGGCGTGAGAGAGAGAGAGAGAGAGAGAACAACAGGTATGACTGCCCTCCTTAGAAGTATTGAAACTAAAAGAACAGGCTCCTCTGAGTGAAAGACAAGACAGACGGACTAAATTCTACGGACGACGGTCGGCCGTGTGAGCGAGCGTGCGCACACGTGCGGGCGTGTGAGCGAGCGAGCAGTGTGCTCGTGACGGCAGCCGCCGTCCTCCTGCCACTGGGGGGAAAAAAGGAAAAATAAAAAAATGCCCAGACGAAGGTCTGAACCCAGACAGCACTATAATGTGGGTGGAATTTGTGGCGCGTATGTTTTTGATTAGCGCTTTATTCATACACTGCTCGAGCAAAGGGCATCGCTCTCGCTGCCAACATTCTCAGCCATAACTCCCCCCTCCCTCAAAAAAACAACAACAAAAAAACACAACAAAAAAACAAAACAAGAACATCTCTCACAATGCCAGGGTTACATTTTAAGTGACCATCTCCCACCCCCTCTGTCTCGGCCCCTTCATTGCTCTCATAGTTTAGTCTGTTGGTGGCTTCTCAGGCCGACGGGGGGAGAAAACCAGGCCCCGGCCGCAAGCTGAAGGCTTGATTGCAGTCCTGGCAAGAGAACAGAAAAGAAGAGGGGCAGGAGGGGATAAGGGGATGGAGGGACCTCAGGCCCTGACTAGAAGCAGCTGTGGAGGGGGCCGGGGGTGAAGGCCCCATCTTTTCTTAAAAGTGCTCAGGCACGCTGACCGTACCAGCGCTTGCACATGGAAGCGCTAAGGCGTCTGTACGAGCTGACCCCGCGCAGCAGCATGCAAAATCCTGAGGGGCAATTTAACACAGTTGTGTGTGAGTGTGAAAATTTAGCCATTAGGTTTGGGAGTTAAATCGACTCTCTGGGTTTTACAGAGAGAGCAGCATCAATCGCCAGTTTGTGCTGGTTGGGTCTGCTGTGTGTTTTGATTTGAGATGTCGTGGATTGATTACAGCACTCATACATAAAGTCATAGCGTTGTGGTTATCATCTAATACTTTACTCATAGTGACAGTGTTGTGATAATAAAGTTTGTGGGCATTAAATAAGAAAGAAGATATAAAAAAAAGTGTAAGAAGTGGCGCTGACATTTGAGAACATTCGTTAAAACTGGAGAGCCGGCGCGACTGGCTATTGAACCATCAGCGATTCAAGTGACTTGATGTTCTCTTCCCCGCAAAGCTTTTATCTATTCAAAACAAAAGAAAAAGAGAAAAATGGTGATGAGCTGAACGAGGGGAGAGCGCTGCCAGGAATAATGATATATTCAAAGTAAATGGCTTCGAGAGAGAGCTCCCTAATGGCAATGTTCAGGAGCCAAGTAGCTCCGGTATTGTTGAGCACGGCGACAAGGCTGAACTTGCACCGTGGATTTACATGGGGAGATATCTGGTCGACTCCCACTCTTTCCCTCGCGATATGAAGGGGCGGTATTCTGGTACATAAAAGATGTGCTATCTACTCTTGGTGTCCTAGCATAGCATCCTCGCACACCCACTAACCTTCTGTCAGTAACATGGAACTGAATCATCGGAGTGATGCACCGAAGGAAGATCAAGATTAACCATTAGCATAACCCATGTCAATAATATCCTAATATTTCACTGAAGACCGTTATACTTCGTTGTGAGACAAAGAGCGAAAGTAGCCGATTTACAAGCTCACAACGCGTTGCATCGCGGCTCATTGTGAGCTTGTAGAGCTGCTAATTTCACAATTTGGGGCAATTTCCACCTATAATGACATGCCCGAAATAGGGATGCGAGGTTGAAAGTATTCAATGATACACAAATAATGGGGTTGAGCCCTGCTACTATATTTTTATACTTAATTACCTTGTCAATATGGCAAACGCAACCAAAATGAGAGAATGTTTTTATTTATTTTTCTTGTCCTCTGCCTGACAGTGAACAGTGAGGTTTATTAAAGGTATGTCTGTCTCATCCCGACGCTGTGGGGGGGTGACCGCTCCATGCTGACTGACAGCTCGTCTCTGCCGGAAGAAATCAAGGCAACACAGTTCCGAATGTGAAGCAGAAGTCAGAAGGTCACCATCCAACACTCCGCTTGGGGGTTCAGGCACTAGGTTCAGGCAGGATTTGTCCGTTTGAGCAATACACTTTTCCGTGGATCAAACCGACTTTTTTTCCCTTTCGTTTTAATGTGAAGATCGCATGTTGTTGATGTTTTGGGCAGATTTGCGAGGCAGTCTTAAGTACCCCCCACATCCCCTGCCCCTCTTGAATGTGAATCATCTCATTACCAGGCATTCTCTCGGCGAGATAATGTGTATTATAATGTAGTTTAGATCACCATGGTTTGAAATGGGGCCAGACCAGAACTCTGTGTAAAAAAAAAAGAAATCCCCTATTCTGTGGCATTATTTTGGTCGTCAGTAGCATAAATTTGGTTGTGAGAAACATCAAAGCCCCCACATAAATGCCTTTCTCTTCATGTTGTCATCCTATCTTTGAATCACTCCCCCTCCCCCCCAGGGCCGTGGTTATTTACATTTTCAAATCTGCATTTTTCATATAGATCTGTCTGCCTCTGATTTTAATATCAGAGATGTTTCCCACGACACCTTTTGTTTTATTATGCATTATGAATTTCTTTCCCCCCTCTCTCACTCACTCACACACACACACACTCTCTCTCTCTCTCTCTCTCTCTCTCTCTCTCTCTCTCTCTCTCTCTCTCTCTCTCTCTCTCCCCCTCTCTCCTTCCTCTCTCCCTCTCTCCCTCTCTCGCCTCCATCTTTTTCTAATCCCTATCCCCCCACACAAGGCTTATGAGTGCCAGTGTTTTATCATGGGGAGAGAGATTTATCATTTCAATCTCATTTCAATAAATAAAATAATCTCTCTTCTCCTGTACGTGACAGCAGCTAATGGTATTTTGTTATCGTGGAGTTGAAACTTTGCAGACTTAGTGCACACTTGCTGAAATGCTTGCGCATTGGCATTCCGTGGCACGCGTGGCACACGGGCGCATATCGAAAAATACTTATTGCACTGCGAACCGCGCCCCGAGCGCAGTGCATTGCAATGTACGTCGAACCCAAACACGTACAGCTCCAGCCCAGCGATAAAAGGGACGATACTCAATGTTCCCATGTCACCATAACAGTGTATTAATTGT
>NC_137616.1:34941894-34944394 GCF_963280865.1 Gymnoscopelus braueri | reverse complement strand
TGACGAACTAGACGAACCTTCAGGGCTGCCACCGTTGAACTCTCGGTGGCCCTTGACCCCTCCGACCTCTCTCCAGCAGTTTGACTTCCACAGTGTGGATTGATCTGCCTCGAGGGTCCCTGTCTGGTCCCTACATCCATCTGTCCCTACAGTGAACAACAACCTGCCATGGCTTCACATGACATCCGATCTACGTATAGTTTCAATAGGAGCATAACCACGCATTCTCACCCACTGGGTCACAGTATCGGTGTTACCGTCTCCAAACCAACACTCTGAAAAGTAAGGGTTCTGATAGGGGGAGCTAGGAAGGTGGCATTGTCCCTCATAGGGAGAAAAAAAACAGACAAATAAATCAGTAATTACACCCAACAAATGTTGGGTAGCCGTGTTGCTTACGTGTATGTATTATTCCAAAGTCTTCCATATAAATAGCCTGAGCAGCATTAGTTAATAACAGATCTGTGAAGCTTTTTCAGTTCCCGAGAGATAAGGTGAAAATAAATAATGATTCTGTGAATATATAAATATATATTTCTAATGTTTGTGTTCTGTTAGACGCGTTCCATATACTGTAGATCCCTTCCCAAGAATCAGCACAGAGGGTTGTCCTGTCACAAAAAGGTGCCACAAAGAACTTTTCTCTTATTTAGAACATATATCCTGTCATAATGACCCCAGGTGACTTCTCTGGGCACCCTCAATTGATTGTCAGACATCTAATCTCCTAAAACGTCCATTAAGGTGTGAGGGAGTTTGTCTGCAGAGCAGATTGTAATTGATGGGATCAGATGACATTTCAGGCAGACAAGGGGAGGACAGATTCCTTTGTGTGCTACGCAGTAATAGAATTAGATGATAGCGCAGGGGTGGCTGCCGCTGGTGGCCTCGGCACACTGCCATGTACTGTTTGCTACTGTAAAGTGAAAAGAGGAATGAAGATGGCTCATGATGCAATTGATTGTACATTGTATTGTAGTTAGCTAATGCTTTCATATTTGAATAGGAATAGGCTACATACTGCTACATACTATTAAAGGGACTACACCATGAATTTTAACTTTTTCTTCTTTTTTGTGTTTTTGGTCTCCCCTACCTCTCTTCTATCCTCAAAAATACCCCAGTTTGAACACTCAGGCTTTCACAGCAAATCTGGGGTTTTCTGTAAATTGGTCTCAAAACAGGCCAAACTGATTTGGTCCCTGACGTGACGTCCAACCAAAAAAAATGAAATATTTAAAACATCAACATTTTTTTTTTACTTTTTCCACACAGAACCAGGAGATAACATGCATACAAACTGGCTCAATAGCGCCCCGTGCCAAACAGGACAATGTGGTATTGCAGGTGAAAGTGCTTTATAAGCCAGAGAGAAGTTGGTTGGAATGAGTATATCTGAGGCTTGATTTAGGCTCAAACCTTTTGAAAAACGTTTGAGGCACATAAACGATATGATATTAAATATTATTATTATTTTTTAAATTCATGGTGTAGTCCCTTTAAAGTCCATCTATCTATCTATCTATCTATCTATCTATCTATCTATCTATCTATCTATCTATCTATCTATCTATCTATCTATCTATCTATCTATCTATCTATCTATCTATCTATCTATCTATCTATAGATATAAAGAAAGAAAGAAAGAAAGAAAGAAAGAAAGAGAACGAAAGAAAGAAAGAAAGAAATGCTGACTTTTCAAGGTTCAGTTAATTCCACTGGATCAAAGGGAGAGAAATGTCAATTTTTCTCAATAAAAAAAAGAAAAGGCACTGTAAATGCAAATCCAGCAAATGGCAGATGATATCTTAATCACACGGGTGTCTGAGAAAGCGTCACTGTGGTGAGATAGTCTGTAGATTAAAAACGTTGACTTCCTCAAGCCATGCCTTTATCTCCCCATCAGATTAGATCTCCATCCAGGTATTGTCTGAACCTTCAACGGTGAGACGTTAACGGCGCAGGCAATCCTCATTAAAAGGGCAAATGAATAGTAATAACAGCCTTTATCTGAAAGCTAATTGCCATAATCCATAAATCATCCTCGCCGACTGCATCACCTTAGGGCTGTCAAGTATCATTGAAAAGATAGATGTATGATAAGACGTCAGATTCCGTTAATTACCTACGACACCGTAAGAAACAGTGATTGGTTGACTTCCCTTTTGGATGGGCTAGAACAAGAACAAGGTAATTTGACCATGTATTTATACACTACATATACTGTAGTAACAGCGGACTGTGCATGTGCGTGTGCGAGTGCGTGTGTGTGTGTGTGTGTGTGTGTGCGTGCAAGTATTGAGTGTGGCTATATATCTGAGTATGTATGTGCATGTACCAGCGAGCATTAACTGGCTGCCTGTACTGTACATGCCAGAATGGCATTTTAAAACTTTTAAATCACTGCATGTTCCGGCTATTAGCTACGGCGCTTGTATGAGCCTTCTCGTGTAGCTTGAGATTATAAGGCAGGTTCCTCATGACAAATGTTTCTCAACG
>NC_137616.1:34918694-34939194 GCF_963280865.1 Gymnoscopelus braueri | reverse complement strand
GAGAGTGCGTGTCATTCAAGATGTTGCCTTTACGCCCTCATAAAGAACACATAAAACACACATTGTGCTCTCGTAAAGTACTCACAGAGGTGAGGTTTACGCACTTGTGTTTTATTTTTTGTACCAACAAGAGGCCAAGATGGTGTCTGTAAAGATGTTGGTGATTTAGCCCGGCAGTGAAATGTTGAATACCATCGAGACTGTTTAAAGCCAGGAAGATGAGGAGTGGTTTCAATGAGACAAGGAGTGGTTAAATCTCATTGAGTGTCATGCAAAGGGATACGGAGATAACTGCACCACCTTCTTTTAAGACATGCAGTATTCATCACCCCAACAGTCCCTGTCTCCCCTCATCATCATTTGGGGAGAACCCCCTCCCTCCCCCTCCTAACGGCCCCGGCTAAACGTGCGCATGCCATCCGGCGCTCAGTCCTCAAATGGCTCTCATAACACTGACTGCTCTGAAAACGCACAAAGGCAAGAAGGACGGCTGTGCATATCTCACAATGATCAGAGATGAGAATCCCTTCAACTCACCACCAGGAAGTTGAGAGCGCGAGCTGGAATTCCCCCTACAGTGGGGACGTGTCACTAACTTTGCTAATGTGTCTCTAATAAAGGCCGTCACGCGCCGGGACGGGGGCTGTCTAAACGTTTTGAATCGGACCGCTCACCTGAGACAGGCTGGAGTCATGTAAAATGAATAATGGATGCGATGTGTGGCTCATCTCTAATTGGAAACAATGCAACTTGCGGTATCACAAAGGAGCCCCCGCTGAGCTCATCGGAGCTTTTTAATTGAAGGTCTTTCAACGTCCTTTCATGTTTTCTGAAAAGCATTCAATCTCCACAGCCACAAGCCGTTCCTTGATTGCCCGCCGATGTCCAAGTCTTTTCCTTGGCGGCACAGGGATCCTGTTGGGACAGAGCTCCGTTATTGCTGAGATACCTGCATATTTGTGTGATTGGTGTCAAATAAACACTGTGCTGAGCTCCAGCCCTAGAGGTCTTTCTTTTTTTTTACCTGTAATTATGGCATGGCTAGCTTTCCACCGCTGGGACCGCTGCCAGCTAGCATTGGCTTTTATAAGGCTTCTGGTCCTTTCTTGTGGTTGTCGCGCTGCAATTAAAACTGTCTCCAATCGCTGGGTGGCAAAAGGCTGCTGAGACAGACTCCGTCTCTCTCTTTCCCTCTCTCTCTCTCTCTCTCCCTCTCTCTCTCTCTCTCTCATACACACACACACACACACACACACACACACACACACACACACACACACACACACACACACACACACGAAAGTATCAACACGCTCGAGCACATACAGTACCCTCATACATACACACACACACACACACACACGCACACACACAGAGGAGGCTATGGCTGGAGGCGGTGGGAAAGTGTATGATATAGTAAAAACATAGTTAATTACTTTTGACAGGTATCTATTAAAGTGCATTCTTAGACCTCAGAGGCCTTCACACATCTAATGGAAACACACTCAAGTGATGCCCTTGAATAATACGGCTTCCCAGCCAAAAGCCTTGCCTCCTTTTTTTTCCTTATCTCGGCAACATCAGGGCGTCTGTCAACGCATAGACAAATCACCATTAATCAACTTTAACTATAAGCCATGGTCTTACACTGGTATTTAGATTCTCTTTTTTGGCAATTAGTTATTCAAAAAAACGCTTTCCGCTTTTAAGTGAAACCAGCACTTGATTCCCACACGTCGTGAGAGCGGTGGCTCAGGCTGTTTATCTGAGACAATAGTGGAGTGATTGTAATGGTGCCGCTTTCATGTTATTTTACTAAATAGACCGAGAGAAGGTGCTTTGATTGCAGGCATACTTGAATCCTGACCCGAGGGGGAGATGTCCAGATTGATGAGTGTCTCTGTCCAGACAGGGAAGTGGATGTTTCTATGACAGACCGAGAGCTGACTACCTTGGCATGAACAGTGGTGGATCAAGTCTGTCTGAATAGTTTGCCAATCTGTCATTCTTTCTCACTGTCATGTCCTTGAAGTAAAAACA
Organism: Gymnoscopelus braueri; assembly: GCF_963280865.1. Classification (NCBI taxonomy): domain Eukaryota; kingdom Metazoa; phylum Chordata; class Actinopteri; order Myctophiformes; family Myctophidae; genus Gymnoscopelus; species Gymnoscopelus braueri. The sequence continues at coordinate 34,937,154 of NC_137616.1, read as the reverse complement.
CCAATGTGGAAAGTGTATCAGGCCATACACTGTAGTAGCAATGAATATGTTCATTGTCGCATGTGTCCATGTTAAAACGGCAGATAGAACGGCAGGTAAGATAAACCTCTTAAGACCGGTATGATATTTTTAGCACATTTGACTCTGCTGCTAAAGATATCACACTTGTCTTAAGAGGTTTATTACACTGCCATTCTTCATTTAACTTTATTTCTATCTAATCTATTTTTTTTTCACTTCACTGCATCCAGTATTATTACTTTTCTTTTTCTTTTTTTCTTGTTATATTGTATTATTGTGTTAGCACAGTCTTTTGAACATGTCCCACGAACATTTCACTGCTTGTACCTGTATGAATAACTGACAAATAAATCACTCTTGATTCTTGATAAAACTAGTACATCACCAGTTAGGAGACTAGAGGCACATAATGAACAGATGCTTAATCAATCAAAGGGATAAAGCCCTGCAAAAAAAGAAAAAGTAAAAAGAAACAAATCATGGGATGATAGTGTATCGGGAGTGGAAACCCCAAAAGTCCTCTCTTTTTATATTACCTCATCATTCACCTGTCTCTATGGTCATGGTGTGTTCTTTACCCGTGTACCTGCCAGCCCTTGCGATCTTCCTTGCATTTTAACCACATTAACCCTATAGCGAAAATAGCAGATCTACAAGCTCTGAACTTGTAGATCTGTAATCTTTTGGCAAAGATATTTCATGTATAGAGGGACAACGGAGGAGGTTTAGTATAGACCCCTGGGAGACTCAGTTCAGTTAAAATAATAATTTACCATTGCCTTTCTCTTTTCTGTTACTCTCACTCTTACCATAATGCTCTACTCCGTCAATCTGGACTTATTTTACCAGCATATTATCCAAACACTGGATGAGATACAACATGTTTAATGTTACACATAATCGTGCGCGTGTGTGCGCCCTTGTGTGTGCGCGTGTGTGGTGTTGATATTTCTGACCGGTGTGCCCTAGGGGACATGCTGTTGGCAGCGGAGACACAATGGGGCATAGTGTCTGCCTGTCACTGACGCTGTGCAGCAGACAGGTTCATGAGACAGGTAGATGAATGTCAGATGCAACCAGATAGTCCTCAGCACTGGAAGGGATAGTGCTGGAGAGCAGCGTTAACCACTTAAGCCCCATAGTTTCCAAAATGTTCCCAAAAAAACGATGAACATTTTGGAAAATGTTCACCTACAGTATAGTGACTGATAAATAGCTGAACTACAAGCTCACAACGTGTCTCAATGCGACACGTTGTGAGCTTGTAGATCGGCTCCTTTTTTTACTTGTTCTTTTTTGCCTATTATGGCATGCCCAAAATAGCGATGCCAGGTTGGTTAAAATGCAGGTGGTGTCCCAAGAAAATATTACTTTTTTAAATTCTGAATTAGAATGTCAGTATACATTTCTTTTTCTTTTTTACAGTGGACCAGATGCATACAGACAGTGACCTCATAAGTCAATGCCATTAGGAGCCCATGGTGAAACACTTAGTGTGTTTGAATTGCACAAATCAGATGTTAAATTAAAATGTACTCTCTCATGCATAGGTGAAAAGAGGTAAGGATGTGCCCAACCAGGTGCCCGACGTTTTTTCTTTTTTACACACCTGGTCCGCACGGAGCCCTGAGGGGAATATTTGGTATGACATATTGGACTATCAAACGAATTGGTGCATGCTTTTGGCTGTAGGCATTTATTGCACTGGGGAAGGCTGAATGAAGCGACTCTTAGCTGACTCAAGTCATTCCTTTTTGCGGCCGCCACATAGGAAAGAGTCTGCAAGGGGCACAGCTCTGGCAGAGTAAGCCTCGGCTTTACTTTCTTGATACACCCCATGTCAACCACATAGAACAGATATTACAGGTATTTCCCTTTAATTATCAATCTTGACCTTTACACTTTTCCTGCTTTCTATTCTCTATAACGTAACCCCTGTTTTCCTTTTCCGCACTATCCAAACAATCCCCACCCCGTCCAATACACTCCCACGCCTACTTCTCACCCCATCCCACCCCACACACACAGAGACACACACACACACACACACACACACACACACACACACACACACACACACACATATGCACACACACAAACACACTCACACATTTATTTGAAGGGCTCTGGGATCGCACACAAAGCCTCCGAGTGATTATGGTGATAGTTTTGTAGCCTCTTCCCCTTTGTCTCCATCCACATTCCTCCCTCGAAACGAAAGAAGGCACCAATTACCTCCTGCGCCTGATGCCTGAGGTTCATTTGACACGCCACCTTGAAGAGTGGGCCAGGTTCACAGCCCATGGCGGCGAGAGCCATGCCCAAGAGGACAGTTTGCCTTTAGCTGCAATTACTGTCCACCTCTGTACACAGGACTGCTGACAAAATGGGAGGCCCCCATCTTTCTGTGCAAACACATACAGGACCGGCTTCTATTCATCAGGCAACAGCTGCATCTTGCGCATGGAATGCAGCGCTTTACCTGCACAGGCTGACAGGAATTATGGCACACAACTCGGTTATGGCCACACCCAAAGTATGGGAAGTTTACGGACAGCGCTGTAATGGTTCACTATCAGTCGAGGCAATAGTCACTTTTAGAGTATGTCCAGTACATCTAAAGTAATTATGCACATTATTGTTTTGCCTTTGTCTTTTTGCATGCGTTGTGAGCTTGTAGATGTGATTGTTTTCAAAGAATGTTCACCTATTTTTGCTAAATTAGTATTATATATTATAGCATGCCCAGAATAGGGACGCTATAGGGTTCATGAGGTTAAAGGCATACTTGTGTCATCACAGTAAATGTCAATATGTCCCTGCAAAAAACAAAGTAAATTCCCATGCAGCTACTGCACAATAAAATCATCAGTTCATTTATCCTTTTGTAACTCCAAAAAGTGTACAAATGTAACCAAATGGACCCGTTTACAGGTCCATTTGGTTACACACTCTTGGCGTTAAGCGAACGCTGACAATTTCACTGTGTGCACTTTGCAAATGAAGCGATTTGAATCTGACGTTTTTTTTTCTTCTTCCAGCCTTAGCGAAACTGTATATCAAAGTTGACAACTATTTGAGAGTGGCGTGCGAGTGTAGAAAGTGCTAGCTCTGTAGCCCTCCCTCTCGCCCCGACTCCATCCGACCCACGTCCAATGTCAGCATCCAGCTGAATCTGCTCAACCAAGATGTTCCACCGAGGTGAAAGGCAGCAGCCGGTCGCGGCTCCATTGGTAGCCAGCCGCTTCCGACGCTTTTTTCGGTGGCGTAGCATCAAAGTCACAGGGGCACACATATATTCCGCAGGATTAGCGTGGCGTAAAAGGACAGGCCCCGGCCCATTCAGCGCTGGCAGCGCCGCCCCAGCCTCGGCACAAGTGAGTTTTTAATGCATTCCATTTAACTTTAATTACCCCAATCTCTGCGAGGGCACACAGGAAGAAAGGGGCCTGGGCGTTTGTGTCGAGCAGATTACCCCACTGCCCTGCCAAGTCCGCGCCGCGCTGCATCCTAAGATAGAATTCAAATTCAAATGTGGGCTAAAGAAAGTGCAGCTGTCACCCCTCTGGCCTGCGAAGCCCCAACCGGATCAAAGATGAGCTGTCCTCCTCCCCTGCCCGTGTAAAAATGAGCTGTCCTGGCCGTGCCAGTGTCTCGTCCCCCTGGGGCACCTAATCCTCCTCTCCTGACTCCACACTGACAGTCTGAATAAAGGCGTTAAACCCCGCAAAATAATTACCAATTAAAACGGATGGAGAAGTCATCAGGTAGTGCCTGGGTATGTGGTGGTGGTGGTGGCGGCGGGGATGGCGTTGGGGTGTGTGTGTGTGTGTGTGTGTGTGTGTGTGTGTGTGTGTGTGTGTGTGTGTGTGTGTGTGTGTGTGTGTGTGTATGTGTATGTGGGGGGAGGGGGTGTGTGAAAGGCAGAGGCAGCAGAGAGGGAGCGTATACCGTAGCGGGCTTCTCTCTCTCTCTCTCCTCTCCTCTGCCAAGAACAACCTGTATTTTCTCCTTTATGGGTTTATGGTTTTTGCGGTTCTGGATGAGTGAGTGACCTTACACAGTGGTATCAGACCGCAAACAGACGTCTTCTGGATGCGTCCAGGAGGTACGGTATATACGTGCGCTGAACTTGGTTCCATGCGTCTTGTGTGTGTGCGCGCGTGTGGCCCTCCTCATCTGTACGGCAGCCAGAAATCAGGGCAGGAGGAGTTGTGAGTGTACGCCAGTGTGAGTAAGTGCAGCCGCTCTATCTAGGGTTTCTCTCTCCGGACTGGTTGCAGCACACACCTCCACCGTTGTGAAATTGCAGAGATCACTGGGCATTTGAGGCTGTGTGTGTGTGTGTGTGTGTGTGTGTGTGTGTGTGTGTGTGTGTGTGTGTGTGTGTGTGTGTGTGTGTGTGTGTGTGTGTGTGTGTGTATGTGTGTGTTTTGCAAGCACCGTGTTCATGCACGTGCACCAGTGTGGGTGTGTGTGTGTGTGTGCGTGCGCGACACTACCAGTCATAAACGTACACATACTGTATGCTCCTATACTGCGGTGTTTGTGTATTCACTAGCCCCCGTACTGGAACATTACTGTATAGTATGTGCATGCGGTGCGTGCGTGTGTGTACCTGCAGGAGCGCCGCATTATGGGGGCGTTTGCAGACTAGCGTGCCACGAGGCCCGGGGCACTAATCCACCAGCGCCACACTGCCGAATCCAGGTAAAGTGATCCTAAAGCCTCCTTTACCCCTCTCCCTCCTCTGTTCTCCACACTCCCCTTTGAGCTGCTTCTATTAGCAGTGGCGGAGATCAGCCTGGTGAATATCCACTCAAAAGACCAGTCTGGACTGAGACCCGCATTTTGACAACTTAATCTCCTCTTTGACGATGGGGGTGGGGGGTGGATGGGGGGCGTGGGGGGTGAATTGCCGTGTGACAAAGGGATCGTGACTTGACCATGTGCTCCTTTTGAAATTCCTTTCTCAGGGTGAGTGGTGGAGAGGAGGAGACAACCTGCGCTTCTTTGCACCGTACTCTCATGGCATGAGGAGGAACCGCTGGCTTCTCTAAAACATGTTCCTTATACCTGAGAGTAATTTTAGTGCCTGTCGCGTCTCACTGCTTCTGCTCTGGTTTTATATAGTCTATACTAGTCATTCTCAAAGTGGTGTCCAGGGACACCCATGGCTTTTCGATAGGGTTCCAGGGGGCCCCCCAGCAAAATGAAGAACAGTTTAATTTCACTATTATTTCACTGGCTACAAAAGTTAGGCTATCCCAGTATATAATAGAATGTATAAGAATAACTATTCAGATCATAGGTTTATCTCTCTCCACTGTTATCTCCCCGCCTACAGTAAAGACAGAACAATGTTGTACAAAATGTAATCTAACAACACAACTATTCTCTTATGGTGGTCTCTGGCACAAAATATTTTTAAACGGGTGTCCGTGGCCTATTACTTACAATTTGGGGGTCCTTGACTTACTATGCAAGGTGAATGAAAGTTAACTGCACTTGATGGAGCCAAAGAAACAACAAACAAAGAAACAAACAGATGAGATAAAAACAACTAATACAGGCAAAACAACGCTGATGTTTATATGTTTTGTTTTGATGTCATCTTTTTTTTTCTTGACAACAGCACACCGTCGATGTCATCTAGGGATCTGTCAAGACGCAAATTCTTGTGGGCCTCGTCCATTTGCTCGTCCTGACATGCACCGGCCCATGATTGGCCAGGTAACAGACACATCGCATAAATCAAGCTGAAATTTGTTTATCACGCATTGCATTCGATTACATTCTCAGATTGAGCAAGAGGCTAACAGCCTCCCCGTATAACCTTAAAGACTCCTACCACTGCACAAGGACGTCAGTAACTCGCCGTGGTATTCCATTGATGTTGATCAGCTTTTATCCCCGGGGACAGTTTGCTTTGCTGATGTGACTTGTCTTTTGGTTTCTGTGCCTGTGCCAAAACACCCTCAGGCTAAGTACACTGGGTGTGTACTGTACATTAATGTGGACGTTGCAGTGTGTGCGCGCGAACGTGTGTGCCCATTGCATAGAACAACGCGTAATTAAAGCCTGACTCATACTCCAAGCCAAAATATACATTCAGTTTTTCCCTGAGCTCATTTTACACAAACATCCTGGCAAAATCGTATATCACAACTTAAAATGTAGTCCTTCAGAACAGAAATCTAAAACTGACCAGATGTCTGTGTTCATGTTTAGGTCTCTCTCATCCACATCTCGTTTCTTTACCTTCACTAGCCATCTCTCTCTCTCTCTCTTGGTTTCACCATCTCCGTACTCAGTTAAACACAGGATAAACTGAAAACCTTTATAATCTCAGTATCCCCGCATTACCATTTCACGGTCAAATTAGTGTCCTAATTCATGAGCTTGGCTTTATGAGCTAAGCTGGTCGGATGGCGCATTTTTTTTTGTTAAACGCAGCCCTGGGCATTGTTTTGGCTAAGAACCATGATCCCATCTGAGCCGGTGACTGCACCATAACCAACCTTGAATCAACTTCTGAGGGAGTGGAGACACACTAAGTGGCCTCTCTGGAAACTACTGTAGGCTCAGTAATGTAATATCTAACATTAAAATGTCTAGGGATTCACACAGTAAATGTACAAATATGTGACCAAATGATCCTGGGTTACAAATGAACACTGATTAATCACTGACGTGTCCACTTATGTCGTCACTCGTCAGCGCAAAACAGCATGACTGGGGTGTTTACCGTGTCTGTTGGGAAACCTATTCATCCATAAATTCACAAAATCCATGTCTGTGTGTCTGTATGTCTGTATGACTGTCCCGGGCATAACTCGGGCGGTGTCCGACTGATTGACCTCAAACTTGCCATGTGTGCTAGCAATGACCCATGCAGGGGTGTGCCGTGTCAAGTAGGAACATCAAATATCTGTATCTGTCTGTCCACACTCCGCTGGTCTGTAGAGGATGCACCCAATGTCTGTGTGTTGTGAGGGGTGTAGGCACCGGCTAACCCTGATTGGTCAACCCGACCAATAAGCTTCATGGATTGGCCGAGCTTTTTGTCACATTTGTGCCACTGCACCAATGTACTGTAAGTGGTGCCGTATGCAATAGAACTCCATCCGTGTATGCCTATGTACGCCATCAACACGATGTCAGCATTTTTTGATGACATCATGATCGGGATCCCTGTATCTCCATATTTTGTCGATCGGTAGTACGTTAGTGGGTACCGCACTGAGTACTTTGGGAACGGCTACAGCGAGTGCTCTGACAACAACGGATATCGCATAACCGGGTGGGGCATGCATTCCCAACTTGCATCGTTACCGATTTACATAAGTTGCCGACTTGCGTGGTCCCTGAGTAGGACTTTTTAATAAAATAAATTTGTTTTGTTTCTTCATCTGTATGATCAGGCCAGAGATGTGAATTGCTCCTCAACTGTTTGGCAAAAAACTCAGTCTATTAACTGCATTTCAGACATGTTGACAGCAAAGTGACATACAGTGTGAAACCTTTTTTCTCAGTGCTAACAGTTTGTCATTTTCAGAGAAACTGGTAGAGCAGCTTCCAACATGCGCCAGTGGCAAGCTGAGGTGTATGTGTGTGTGTGTGTGTGTGTGTGTGTGTGTGTGTGTGTGTGTGTGTGTGTGTGTGTGTGTGTGTGTGTGTGTGTGTGTGCGTGTGTGCGTGCGCCCTTCCCCTCCTAGCTGTGCCTTGGGTTGGCTCCCACAGTGTCGGTGGGCTCACCTTCAGTTCCGGGTGCCTGACAGAGTGCCCAGCCAGCCTCATCCTTCTCTCTGACCTTGTCCGTGACCCGCGGAAGGCCCCTCGTAGATGTCCACATGTCTGATGTGCTCCTCCCATGTGACATCAAGTGCTACTACGTCAAGTGCCAGTGATGTTGTCTAAAGTATTGGTTCTCTAAGTGGGGTCCGGGGACCCCCAGGGGTCCTTGGGGGGTTCCAGGGGGTCCCCAGACAAATTAGCGTTACAATCATTTTAACCACTTGAACCATATTTTATACTTTGGCTCTTCAAAAATCGCAGATATACAAGCTCGTAGAGCGTGAGCATATAGATCTGCAATTTGTTTTAAATTGTGAACATTTGAGCAAATCTTTTAATACACAGTATATATATATTTTTTTTTTAAAGCGAACATTTTGAACTCAAATCTTTGCTTCTGGAGGTCCCTGGCACAAATTATTTTCAGATGGGGGAGCCAAATACATATCATTTTGGGGGTCCTTGACACGCAAAAGTTTGAGGAACACTAGTGGTCTAAGGCTTTAGTTATTCCACACCTTTTCTCACTAATAGGAAAGAGACACTTGTTGACCAAAGTTAAATTGTTAAACTTGTCTTGGATCATGTATAATACTGACGATTAACTTGCGTAATTGCTCTTGGTGTGTAGACATGGCAAACTTGAAAACTAATTACAACAGAAAGTGAGACAGTCATTAACATGGTATTGTTTCAGAAATCCAACAGGGAAGGTCACACCACTTCTGTCAACCATTCAGTCAACCCAAAACAAAATAAGAAATACAGCTTCAGGCGACACAACATTCAATACGACTGAGAGCATCTTTGATAGAGAAATGCTGTGACATGCGAAGGTCGAAGGACAGTTTGACTCTTTAAAGAAGGGAGTGATTTTCTTTTCCCATATAAAAGACAGAGAAAGAGAGGACCTTCAGGGCTGCCAAGCACCTTCATTAGAACCCCACTTCACTCTTATGGCAGTTCTAGTCATTAGGCAGGGCACAATAAGTCACAAATTCAAAGGGTGGCAAAGGAGAGAGAGAGAGGGCGAGATGTGTATGGATAAATAGCAGGGCAGAATCCTCTTCAAAATATTTTTTTGTTGAAATAATTGCCCTGTGAAGGACAAGCAAGCAGCATGTCACAGTTCCCGTCTTTCAGGTCTAGTCAAGGCCGATGACTTTCAGACCTCGCCTGCTCATCGGCATTGTGGCAAAGAAGGCCACTCAGCGTCACCGAGCATCTCTCCGCACGAGAACTGAAGCCGCGCCGTCGTTCGAAACAGCGTTGTGAAAGAGCCTGACCATGAACGTACAGTATATTGATAACACAGCTCTATTAGAACGACTACAGCCTGGCGACTGCTGCCTGCTATCAGTCCTCAAGAGAAAAAAAGTGTTTCACATCCAAGTAGCATTCGTGTGACAGTGTGAGAGGGAAAGAGAGGCGTCATCTGCAGTTATAAGGTTTAATGCTTGCACAAAAGCTTGGCCAAGGAACAGAAAGGAAGGATGGAAAAGGACACCTTTTTGTTTGGCAGCCCTTCATCGAAAGCGCAAAAAACAGCGGCCACAAGGGGAGAGGTAAACAGATTAGAAAAGCTATTGACATTTTCCCAAAGCAAAGGACTGGTGGTGGTGGTGGTGGTGTTGGTGGTGGGGGAGGGGGGGAGGGGGGTCAAATGACGGCTGGGAGGCTGAGGCTTCGTATTTGCATCCGGTCTCTCTGCTCATGTTTTATGTATCCGTGATCACAACCAATCGTGAGAGAAATTAATCAATAACGGCGCCATCAGGATGTGAAGATGACACGTGCCACTGCTCCCACCCCCACACACCCCTCCGCTGCCAACTCACGCCACCGACCCCCCCTCCCCTCCCCCCTCCCCCCTCCCCCCTCTCTTCTCCGTCGCCACCCTCCCCTTGCCACCCTCCTTCATTCGCCACCCTCCTTCATTCTCCTCACCCCATCCATTTTGATTCGGGGGCCTGTTGTTCGCCCACGTCTAGGTGAGGGATTTTTACATTCCCGACGCGCTTGGAGGAACTCCATATGGCCGGGATCAAAGGTGTTGCTGGGTGCACGGTTCTGCTTGGTTGCCAGCCACCGCCGTTAATTAGAAAACAAGATCAGAGGCGGTATTAAAATCCAATTAAGCCCGTATGAACAGATTGCCAAGCGATGTTCACTAATGCATTACTGAGCACCATGCAAATTTCAGTGGCAGCATTTGGCTTTATGTATGTGTTTGTGTGAGGGAGAGTGTGTCTGTGTGTGCGCACACGTGTGTGTGTGTGTGTGTGTGTGTGTGTGTGTGTGTGTGTGTGTGTGTGTGTGTGTGCGCATGTGCGCACATGTGTGTGCGTGCGTGTGTGTGTGTGTGTGTGTGTGTGTGTGTGTGTGTGTGTGTGTGTGTGTGTGCACACGCATGTGTGTGTGTGTGTGTGTGTATGTGGGGGGGTGTGTGTTACTGGTTGGCTATCTGTGACATTGCCTGATCCTTTCCTTGATACACAACTCTAATCTCATATAAACAATCAGCTGAGGCTTTGAACAGCAACACCTTCCTTCCCACACAACAAGATTGGGTGATATCGCTTCTCTCAATTAACACATAATTGAGAATGTGGAATTATTGATCGATCATAATTGAGCCCACTCCATTCGATTTGTTTGGAATATGAATTTCAACTTCTGTCAAACTTGGGCCGGCTCACTTACAAGCATTTGAATTGGATGTATTAAAAGATCTATATCCATTCAGTCCACCCTGGCCACTCACAAGACACCATTTACGAGATGAGACCCAGGCAGGTTATCCATACAGATTATTATACTTCAAAACCTGAGATGCAGTGTTAGATTCGTTTTTTGTTTCTGTATTGTTTTTTGGGGGAGGGGGGACATTACTTGACCACTTAAGCTCTATAAAATTAGTTGTATGACAAATTAGTAAAATAGCTAATCTACAAACACGTCACATCGCGTTGTAAGCTTGTAGAGCCATTAAAAAAAAAAAAGGTCTTTCCCAAAATTTGTGTATAAAAATCTGATGAGAAGCAGGGATAAAACATATCCCCCCATAAAAATTAATGACATGGGGGGTATCAAAAGAAGAAGCATGGATCCCCCCATGCCCCCCCCCCCCCCTCAGCAAATCCAACTCTGCAGATTGCCAGAACGTGAGATGGCTGTCAGCAGACAAAATGAAACTGCGTTAAGGAACTGGATGAGGCATGTTAAAATGCGTGCATAAAATCATTCTACACAATCACCGCCAATTTAGCCCATGAGCCTCATTCCCCATAGCAGACAGACAGGGCATTTAAACCAAAGGCTGAGAAGAGCATGCAGCTGGTGGCCTATGGCCCGAAGCATCCCCGTTATTGTGGACGAGGGCTGTTAACGCGGGTGTGAAAAGAACCCCAGTGAGATAGAAAATAGCGTTCTGATTAGAAAGCCAGGAAATGCACTTCTCAAGTACCGGAAATTGTCACAATGTCGAGCCGGCTTGCAAACTTGGCATAACCTCAAGCTGTGTAGAAAAAGGGGCACATGCAGCGTAACGTCTCCTGGAAAGAATGAGCTCACTTTCCGACACACAATGCTTGATCTTGTGCACAAAAATGGGGTTTTGAAACCATAGGTTGAGGCTCATTTGCACATGTAGGTTGGGTTTAAAATAGCTCAGAACTCTGATGGGGACATGGTGGTGGGTAGCTGACCGGATAGCATATACTGCAATAGCAATGCAACAACCCTGGTTTGAATCCAGCTGTACAAAACATTGTAAAGGCAGAAATATTCCATTGGATGGTTCCAAAGCTCAAGACATGATGAAGACAACAATGCCGTACTTTTCTAAAGGTCAGGGGTGGTAAACTCAGTGATGACAGGGTTTAGAAGAGAGACATTAACCAAAATAAACAGAAAGCAAACACAAATCACAGAGGACTCAGTGACATTATGTGGAAAATTGAATGTAACACCAGTATGACAACCTCACAAATGAAAGCCAGTTGTGATTCTGACCATCGATGCCTGACCATAGAGAATTCAGCACAATGGTGCATAAAAATAAAATAAAATACAAAAAAAAAAAAAAAACACCCCACCTCATAAAAACATAACAGAGCTGTTTAGTTGTACTTATCTGCCCCACAATTCAAAGAATTCAAATAAGACTTAAGAGTCTTAAAGCCCCGCAAGCTACACCCAAACAAATCAAAGTGATTTGAACAGACTGACCATGGATAATTCAGCACAATGGTGCATAAAAATAAATAAATACAAACCAACCCCCCCCCCCACCCACCCCATAAAATGGTAGCTGTTTAGTTACAGTATATTTAAACAAAGTGGTTTGAACCAACAGACATTGCCATCCTTAGAGTGTGTGTGGGGGTGGGGCACTATTATTATTCAAAAATAAATTCTAAATACAAATTAAACCATTATTATGAGTGTCTGAATTGTAGGGGGCAGAAGGAGCCTTTCAAACAGAAAACAAGTACATATTTTGGCTTAAGGTTGGCACTACAGATTCCTTTGTGCTCTTTAATGTCTAGGTAGCTCAGTCTATAGAGCGTCGCAGTTCCCGCCCACTTCCTGTTTTTTTTGGTGCCGGAAGAAAAAACTCAATGCATTTTTCCATTGACATTTCCAAAAATATTTATATCTATTAATTTAAGCCTCGAATCAAGCCATCACGAGATGACATGAATCATGACCATAAAACGTTTTTTTCTGTGATTTTTTTTAATTTTATATTTAATTATATGATATACTATATTTAATAAATACCCTTTGTTTTGCCGTTTTCAACTAAAAAAAAATCACAGAATCAAACGTTTATGGTCATGATTCATGTCATGTCATGATGGCTTGATTCGAGGCTTAAATTAATAGATATAAATATTTTTGGAAATGTCAATGGAAAAATGCATTGAGTTTTTTCTTCCGGCACCAAAAAAAACAGGAAGTGGGCGGGAACTGCGACGCTCTATAGAGTGCTCACCTTTGTATAGCAAGGTCCTGGATTTGATCCCTGATGCTGACAATTCAGTGTATTAGTAGCACAGCTTAGATAACTAACTAACTAAGCCGTGCGTTAAGTATTGGGAGCTGATGGTAGGTGTGGTGCTCTACCACACCTACCATCATAATCCATCTCCCTCGTCTAGCGCCTTGTATGGGGGATAGATGCTCTTGTTGCTTGGCTAATGCTGACAATAGGCAGCTGGTTTTAGCCATTTTGGCTCTTACCAACTAGCCTGCATCCTAAGCCCGTCTTCACCTCAAGCCCTGGTCCCATGCCACAAAGATGAAACTCCCTCATCGTGCACTTGTTTATTAAATGAGCTGTGGACTTTAAGCAATGTTGACTCACTCAACAGTGTTATACAGTCGTGTCATCATTCAATAAAAAAAAGAATGTTTTACTTAATGAATTTGCCATCTTTCTTTTTAACATTAACTGCTACAAAATTGTCTCATTAAATTGTTATTGGCCTCTAGACTTTTGGCATTTTGCTCTTCAACATATGCACTATATTGAAAAGTACACTGCCTTGGTTGTAATTGAGCACAATGCAATTTATGTAAACCTAATGCTCAATTGTGGAGAAAACTACACTGAAATGTACACAGGAAATTGTTTTTAAAGCACATAATATTATCTAGGTATCCAGTGAAAGGTGTCAATGGCTTCAATGCTGGGCTTGATTGGTTCTCTTATGACTTACTGCTGGCACTGCAGGTTTTGTTTTCCTCCACACAGTGGATGTAATGATCACAGTTTTCAAGCCAGTCACTGCATTTAAAACAGCCAATGATAAAGCACGTATATTAGGAGAATAATGTGCAGTATGCCACTTATCCCTCTTCTGATGTAAATTGGAACAGACGGTACATTGCTATGTTCTCCAAGTCTGTATAGGGAGTGAGATGGGGCTTGGTTAAGGGGCAACAGACCAATCCGTCTTGTTCGAAAACAAACACCAGGGCTTCGGTCAGTCGTGATCTCTGGTCTGGTTTCAGCTGTGGCCAAAAATGTATTAATCAATGCACTTCCTCATCCATCACAGTGGCATAGGTTGATGTCACTATTGGACAGTGGGCTTCCTAATTCATAGAACAAATCCCCACAAAAGGACTCTATTGATCTTTAATTAGGAGCAGCTGTTAATCACCTTTATGACTCTCCTCAATGGTGGGATAATGGTCTCTGCAGCGAGGCCCACCAGTCTTTCTGATATAGAACGGCAGCATCAGCAGACTTTATTTATGGACTTGTGTTTACGCACAGAATGCCACCGTCCATTAAACTGCTATGTTTTATGGGATACCTACAACTGAAGTCCCTGTAATTGTGTGTTTTTAAATTTGTATGTTATAAAAGTGTGTGTGTGTGTGTGTGTGTGTGTGTGTGTGTGTGTGTGTGTGTGTGTGTGTGTGTGTGTGTGTGTGTGTGTGTGTGTGTGTGTGTGTGTGTGTGTGTGTGTGTGTGTGTGTGTGTGTGTGTCTCTTTGTCTTTGTCTTTTAGAGCTTACACTGTATAATCCTGAGTGTTGATTCAACTCATTTAACAAATTGGGTCCATTTCCACACTCTCGAGCTGATTCAACACCCAGGATTTTACTGTGTAGCCATTTGAAATCTTCCTTATTTGTGTTCTTGTCAGGCAAAGGGACACACTCACAATGACCCACCAGAGAGAGAGAGCGAGAGCGAGGGCAATTATTTCTGGTAAGGTGCGCACTTCACACACCTGTCCCAACACAGAGGAACCTGTCATAAAAGACTAGCAGCGTCAGACATAGAGGGAGTTTTCCCTCCTTGACCCGGCAGTCTTTCATATCCGTCCCTCTTTCATCACCGCTATTAAAAGCATAAAGGTGGTCAAAACCCAAACATCTCCCCAATTTACCCCCATCCGACCACTCCTCTCTTTAAAGAACCTTAAAGGAAAATGTTCTTTGCTGTATTCTCTTATTGGATCTCATTCAGCGTTGAATAGCAAAAGGCTTTTTGCATAGTTGTGTCTTGAAAGAAACATGGGTCCTTTTTGTGTTTCATATTCCTAGCATCAAAGGGTGGACCCTGTCAGGGAGGTGTTTTGTGATATGAATACAGAGGGAATTTGAACCTGTCTAAGAACCATGTCTTTATTACCTCTGCCAAGAGCATGGTCGTCTGTTTGTGAACAAACATTATTCAGGAAACTGAAGGCAGAGAGAGAGACGTGACACATGATGGGAGTCAGATTCGAACTTGGGTCACCAGCCCACCCTGAACAAAATATCTATAAGATGCGATGCGTGGATTCTCACCAACTTTGGTGGACAACAGCCACATAAAGTCATATTTGGAAGTAATTATTGCATTTTATTGGCTACATGCAATGCACTCTATTTTCCATACTTTTTTATCCAGTGTTAACAGCCATGGCATAATTATGTGAGTTAAAATTAGTTTAATTAAAAGCTGCATCTGATATAAATCTAGTCTAGCAGATCTTCCAATAGACCCACAAGTTATACTTGTTCACATGATCAAAATTACGCAAAATATGTAAAACCACTTCATAAATAAATAAATATCTGAAATTGCTGACCGATTTCTGAACACATTTCTGATGCCTTGGCGGAGGTCTACGCTGTCTTGAGTGCTTTCTGCTTGAAAACTGTTTCCAATATGAGCCGCAAAAGCACATGCAACGTTAGAATTGAGACTGCCTCTGGTTGAGGTATTAAAGAACAACACAGTTCAGTGATCAATCGATTCTCTTGAAGCACTCGTTAAAAACATATTGCTTGTAGTACAGCAAAAGTGAATATACATATTCCCATATGTTGCGATCTGGCATCTGGTGGCCTGCTGTGTGTGTGTTGATGTGAAGATAGGATCTGGTTTGATTTAGCCATGAGGCAAATATAGACCTGCGCAAACATGCATTTCAGATGTCTGGCCATAAAACGCAGATAAAAAGCCAGGGCTATATGAGGAGATAATTTGCTCATAAAATTCAGAGATCTTCATACTTGAGAGTGTTATTCCTAGAAGTGTTTTATCCCCCCCCCCCCTAAAGATAATGAACCAGAAATAAAAGCACATGAAAAATAATGAAAGAATATTAAATTCATTTACAATTGCTCTCTGTGCTAAATAAATTAGCGCAAGAGGCCACTGACACCGATTCTTATAACGATACTTTTATCCCTTCTCATATTCATCGTCAAATTGATCTGATCGAGCTGTGATATTTATATCTGTAATAATGTGTAACTTCATATTCAACTCCAAGTGTGCAAAGGACTCTTCTTTGCACACATTCCTTGTTTGAAATGCTTTGTGGTTTGAACACTGTATCATTAAATGGAGGAGACATCTGATTCCATTACTCACGTTCCACCAGGATAACTCCTGGCTTCTTTTTTTCCCCCTTCTCAATAATACGCAGGATGTGTATGGACCAGTGTTAAAATCTACCCCCAGCCATCGCAAACAGCCCAATTGCCTTGTGATTAACGCACAATAAAAGAATGCGATGGCTTAAAGAAGCGGCAGGGAAAAGCTGCCCAGTGAAAGATGGGTGGATGGCGCACTCTATAATTAAGCCAGTCTGCACTTGATGAAAGCAGATCACACTGGCGGGCCACGGCTTCACAGCCAGTTTGTTTTTACGACATAATTACAGTCCAAATCAAATGAGAAGATTTAATATCGCACCGCGACGAGCATGTGTCCAATGTCAACAATGACACTGACCCCCCTGGGGGTGGGGGGGGCTGAGGGGGGGTGTAGGGGCGTCAGGAAGCCGCCAGCCAGCCTCCCCACCATGCTAGCAGCTATCTACCTGTGTCTGGGCCCGCCTGGGAGGTCTGACACCAATGGAATTACACTGACGGGGGATAGGAGAGGGGTGGGTGGGTTTTGAGGGGGGGCTCATGGGGAAGAGTGAGAGAGAGAAAAGGGGAAGGGTAGGAGGGAGAGAAAGTTTATCTGTTGAAGAGGCAGGGAGGGGAGGAGAGGCAGATAGAGACAGATAGAAATAGATACAAAAGAGGGATATGACAGACGGAGGTAAGCGATAAAGCAAATGAGAGAGTGTGTGTGTGCAAAGGGGAAAGAGAAACCCTAAATATGCCGCCAGCGAGCGTGGGTGTGGTTAGAGCACCAAAAGATAAACAAGCGTTCCGCTCGACTTTGTCTCCATTGCGAGGTGGCAGCCGGCGTTGAGGGATGCTTGTGCCATCATGACCCGTGGAGTTGTTTTAGTATTATAACAAAAATGGCATTGGTGTTCCATCAGAGATGAAGGTGAATCAGTGTTACAGTGGATTAGATTGGGTGTCTTCGCGGCTCCGGAATCAGGAGTGACGCTTCATGGCCGCTTAGTCTTCCGCACCATTAGCCACAACGGGGGGGGGGGGGGGGGGAGGAGCAGCACTCCCGGTGGGGGGCGGGCACTCCCGATGGTGGGGGCTCTCCCGCCAAGGTTTTGAGAAAAGCCCAAAAGCAAACAATGGCATCTAAATGTCAAACAAAGGATCGTAGTTTTCCTTCAGCCGGAGGATTGTCTGAACGTAAGGGGGCAATTATAGCAGCCTTAGGTTGTCATTTCTGTTTTGAGATGTGCACCGTTTTGATACTTGACGACATGGCAGTGCCGTAAACGACCAAAACCTCCCACCGAGTGGCTTCAGTGTCTTCCCCTTCATCTGAAAAAAAAAAAAAGTCTGCATTTCCTGTCCTTTAGTTACACGCTCGACAAGACCACAAAGCCTTTGTTCCTCCGGGTCACAGCTCTCCCAGAAGGGAGAATCTTCCCATGCTGCAGCTGTTGAGTGACCGCGGTGCGACCACACTGTTCTCTGTCTCCTGACCACCCTTTCTAAATTGCTCTCCATGCCCACCCCTCTCCTCATGCCCTTCCTCTTTCCAGCTCTCCTTCTCCTCCTCCTCGTGATTCCCAAGGGGCTGTCAGCTGGGCTCGATTTGCTCTGGTCGGCATCTCGCAAGGAAGGGCAAATCCTGGGCGGGCAAGAGCGTCTTCTGACTGGCTGCTGGTCAGGGCCAGTAGATTAGTAACTGTATATAGATGGAGAGGACAGTGGGGCCTGGGCCCTGTGATCCAGTAGAAAGTAGGGTCCTTTGTGGTGGCACTGTGGTTCTGTGTGGCCCAGGACCTGAACCGCAATCCCTGCTGACACCCTATTCCCCCGAGGACGTGGTTTTACTATGAACCGTGATTTCCCCATCTCTCCCTCTCTCTCTTCTGAGACTTTCTGTCTGTGACTATAGGGCTCGTACCCAGTGCTTTACTGGTGTAGAGGCTAAGGCACCTCCTCGCGCCATTGGGGATCCGGGACACTTCTTTTTTTCCCACGGAGCCGGGCAACAAAGTGAGCACACAGGAGATTGGGGGAGGTGGGGGGGATGTGAGGGGGGGCCCTCCCTCCCCTCTGCTACGGCAGTGTAAAAAGCAGCCTTGTAACCTCACGTCACATGTGAACTATACGACATTGGCTGGTGGCGGGGAAGTGGCCAGAACGTCTCTGCGGGCACACATCCGTGTGGCCTGCGCTGATTATAGTCTGAGAGTAGCCCTTTAAAGACACAGAGGCTTAAGCCAGTGCCAGTATGGGAGCTGTGGGAA
>NC_137616.1:34908694-34916194 GCF_963280865.1 Gymnoscopelus braueri | reverse complement strand
CATGGCGAATGAAGAACGTTTTGTCCTTTTAATCACTGTCAGATGCATAGCTTCTAACTGGTTGCCCGGGTTCTATGCATGTCAGCACATGTGGGGCGCTGAGAGTTGCATGCATATCAATACGTTATTAACCACTTTCAACTTGGTGTCCAACTTCTCAGAAATGGTACCATTTTCAAGTCAGTTCTACAATATCGGCTAAACTAGATTATTATATTGTCTTGATCATGACACCATTATGTATTGACTTTATCACAACACCATCATAGGATGAAGTATAAAATACGGCTTAAGTGGTTAAGTGGTTCATAAATTATGCAGTAATGGAAGTTGGTTTAATTTGTTGTCTGAGCGCGGTATCATACACTGCATTGTTGAGTTCACTGTTTACAACTGCAATAATGATATTTAAACTTGAAAGGTACGACTAGAAAGGAATGCTGCTTCAATTGTAGAGCAATTTCAACATTTATTGAAGTGTTGGTTTTCTTGTATTGATCTTTTCAACACATTACAAAAATACATATATGTTCAAAACAGCAGATGCTTGCTGTTGTTCTGAAACCACTTTTTTTTCACAATGATGCACCGCCCCCCCCTCCCCCAAAAAAACAAAACAAAAAAAGTAAGGAAAACTGTTTTTTTTTTTACAAAGAGCGACAGTGAAACATTTGTGAAAAGTCACAGATGAGAATGTATTTAAAATTACAATTATAAGTGCCATCACAAGAACTTCAACCAACCATGAGTACAAGAGAAAGAAATTAGAATAAAAATGTCCACGAATGTCTCCTGAAATTGATTTGGAAAAGCATTTCCACCCCCTCACGCATTCCATTGCATAATCACCAGATTAAAAAAACAAACAAAAACAAATGTCCTCCATTTTACAAGATTCTTCTATTTGTTTCCCCCCCAACTTAATTTTACATCCATGTCAGGTTATAGCTTCACCAAACCAACAAGCAGAAACATACAGAAAAAAAGGAAATATGTTGCGGAGACTATTGATAAAGTTCTTAATTGCAACACAATAACAGAATAATTGGCACCACTTTTGCTAGAAAAACAAAAACAAAACAAAAAACCTGGTATTGGTTGTAATCTTACAGATACTGTTTAATTCCCATTTACAGTCAACAAGAAATCATACAGAAACATATTCATGAAACATATTCATGAACAGATTAAAACAAAATCCCTCCACCAATTTAATCATACAAAAAATGTTTATGGCATTTGAAAAACATCATTTTTTTAAAAGGAGAACATCAGAGAAAACAATACTTTGTTGTCATTTCAAACACTTACACAGAGTATTTCATCAATGGCATACTTCAACACTGTAAACATAATTGTAAGACTAAATGTCCGTGTGTGAATTGAGTCTGTCTGGGTTTTGCTGATCGTTATCAGAATGGAGTATTTTTTGTGGCGTACCACAATTTTTGTCAGCAAATTAACGGGAGCTCTTCAGTCAGTCTCATCATTACTGTGACATTTCACCGTCACATTCTCATCTCAGACAGGGTGCCTCTGACTGGTGTGGAGGAGAACTGTTGTCAGGAAACATTTGTATTTGTATTCCAAGCATACGCTTATATCCCAATCATAAAGATGTAACAACAACAAAAAGAAACGTGACCACAACCTTCAAAGGTGACATTTTTAGGAAAGGTCATTGTGATGACTGGGGAAGGTCTGTGCTAAAATTTAAAATGTAGTCTCATTCTCCTCTCATTCATTCGGCTCTGCTCTCGCCCTGTTTTTTGCACCCCCCGCCACCCCCACGCTCCAACAGTCCCTGGCATGATGTGGCCAGTAGATGTGCATTTGGGTAAAAACACACTTTTCATATGCTTCCAATTTCATTTAAATTACTCGTCCATGGTCAAGGTCCCGTTGTCTCTGCCTCTATTTCTCAATTCCAATATTTCATTTCGACGACGAGAATAGCCCCAATTCAAGGTCGCCCGGCCATCCCTCAAAGCAGCTGTGCACCGGACATTATCATAACTCAAATGGCTATTTTGCGCCAGATTCATTTTGGCGTGAGTGATGCAGAAAAAGGAAGGAGGAGAAAAAAAAAGAAACCTGTAATCCCCCAAAAGTCACGAACACGCACAGTGTCTAGATAATCTGTTATTGGGAGTTAAACCCATATCACTCTGTGAGGCGAATGAACAGACCTCCCTTTAAATGCTGCTCTAATACATGAATCTGAGCTAGTGAACTGTGAAGAGACGCCAGCGGTGAGAGGCTTAGAGCATAGAGAGAAACACACACACACACACACACACACACACACACACACACACACACACACACACACACACACACACACACACACACACACACACACACTAACACACAGTGATATGCATTTCATTTAAAACCGTTTTTGTGGATGGTAGTAAGGGGACGTGTGAAGCCAGCCAGGTCAGAAACACAATGGCGAGGGAATGGTTCAGAGAGTGTTATGTTAGTCAAAGTAATATGTCTTAGTTCAACCAATCGCCTTTGACTTAAGCGCACTTGGCCATTGAGGGGTGGGCGTCGGGAATGCGTCTGAGGGCGGTAAATCAGGAGGTTTTTGGGTAGGAATGACACATGGTAGTTACATTTAACATCTACTGTAAGATGACACAAGCAGCGGTCTTCTGATTGTTTCTCATTTTAGGCCATCATTCACCTACAATTGGGGCTACTTTAAAATATTAAAACAAACCCCCCCCCAAAAAAAGAATATATTTACAAAACATAAACAGGACTGGTTCTCCCTGTCACATTAATCACAAGTAGTCTTAACTTATTTAATATCTTAAATACGATGGTTAAATCCTACATTGGGAATGTACCGAGCATCAGGTTAGCTCCATTGAGTGCAACCTTTATTTATGTCCTGACTGAAACAAATAAACAGGACAGCAATACAATAACTCCATTATTCACATGCCAATGTTTTTTAAGGACAATTTGCCTGTATAAATTATGTGTTAACTTATTCAGGTCTAATAAGACAAGGCTGGATTTTTAAAATCCAGCAAGTTATTCATATTTTATTGTCATGATGACATTCAGTGCTTTGTATGCCTGTACGAAGGAATGGATTGTAGTCCGCTGTTGCAGGTTCCATAGAAAACAATTACTATCATAACTTTTAAAAGCTAACCGCTTCACACAACTTGAACTCTTATAGGATAATAAGCTTCCTTAAAGGAAAGGGGTGGGGTGGGGTGGGGTGGGGGGGTTGTATTAAGGGTGACTTCTTTCCAGTTATCGCGTTTTAGAAAACAATGGGGTTTTTTTCTTAGCACATTTCAAAACTAACTCCATATGAAATTCCACAAAGAAGTACCTGCACATGCCAGATATTATTACAAAAAAATCCAATAAATACAGTTATTGCACAGTAGAAAGGCTCCATGGATTTCTAACTGATAAAATCCTCAGACGAAGATTGCCAAGAAATGCCAATTTGGGCGAAAAGTTTCCCTTTGTTTATATTTCTCAGGTGGCAGTTTGTGTGACAAGAACAAAAACTAAAAACAAAAACAGCACAAACATTGATCAGTCTCAAAATTATTCAGGAGAGAGATTATCCAGCCTAGCCCCATAGTTGAAGAAGTAGTTATAGGAAGAGTGTGTGTGTGTGTGTGTGTGTGTGTGTGTGTGTGTGTGTGTGTGTGTGTGTGTGTGTGTGTGTGTGTGTGTGTGTGTGTGTGTGTGTGTGTGTGTGTGTGTGTGTGCGGTGTGCGTGCTGCAGGCTAGGCATAAGTTCTGTTTGCTGGGTCTAGCCTCTGTCCGCCTCCTCCTCCTGTTTGACCTCACTAGGCATCAAGTGTTCGCCGTGCCACTTCTTCATGTGCTTCTCCAGCGTGCTGTAGACGCTGAAGGGCATGTGGCAGATGTCGCAACGGTACACCTCCTTCCCGAACACTCCGTGGGTCTTCATGTGGCGCGTCAGCTTGGAGCTCTGGGCGCAAGCGTAGCTGCACAGGTCGCACTTGTAGGGGCGCTCGCCCGTGTGGCTCCGCCGGTGCACCGTGAGGTTGCTGCAGTTCTTGAAAATCTTGCCGCAGTACTCGCACGTGTCGCTCCGCCTCCCCTCCTTGGAGCTCGGTGGTCTGCCGGGCCCCGGGCCTCGCAGGAGGTGAGGCGTGCTGCTGCCGCTGCGGCCCGAGGCGCACCCTCCCTCCATCATCTCCCCCGGGGGTGTGGAGAAGCGGAGGCTGCCCGTCTCGGAGGACGAGTGCTCGGACGACGTGCCGAACGGGGACTGGCGGGCGTCCGTGAAGCCGAGGAAGGGCTCTCGGATGAAGTGGCGGGAGGCGGCGTAGCCCGCCAGCAGCTGGGAGTAGACGTTCTCTGGAGAGATGAGGGGCACCGTCGGGGGAAGCTCCACCTGTTCCTTCTCGACCTTGATCCTCTTGTTATTGTTGGAGTGGCTGGGGTTGGTGATTGGCATGGGCCGGCGCTGGAACAGACCTGTGAAGGCGTTCACCTCCGACGCGCTGATGCGGCCATTCATCAGGGGCCTCTGCTCCCCTCGCTCCCCTCGTTCTCGGTCCTGCTGCTCCCGCTGCGTCTCCCCTTCTCTCTCGGCGTCTCGCCCTCTGTCCCCGCCGTCGCCGTTAGGCTGAAGCTCTGTGCCTCTCTTGCCAATGTTGAGCCTCAGGTGATTGTCCAGGTGGTTGTAGGGTCGCATGATGCTCACGTTGCCGTCGTCCGCTACTCTGTCCCCGGCGAGGGGCTTTTCCTCCTCAGGGGATGGTCTGGAGCCATTCTCCCTGGTCTTGGGACGAAACTCCCCCTGGGAGTCCTCGCTCAGGTTGGAGTCGGGCCGGCCCCCGTTCCTCATCTCCTCCTCTTCCTCCTCTTCCTCTTCCTCCTCTTCCTCCTCCTCTTCCTCCTCCTCTTCATTGTCCATCTCCATCCCCCTTATGTCTCCCTCCCTGCTCTTCTCATCCCCGTCTCCTGCCTCGCCTCGGTTCCCCTGCTCCGGCGAGCTGCCCATCGAGCCGGACTTGTTGTGCATGTGAGTCTTCATGTGCCTCTTCAGCTTGCTGGCTTGGGAGCACGCATGGTCACACAGGTGACACTTGTAGGGCCTCTCCCCCGTGTGGCTGCGCCTGTGCACAATCAGGTTGCTCTGGAACTTGAAGGTCTTCCCGCAGAACTCGCAGGACTTGGATTTGGCCAGGGCCTGGTTCTGGCTCGGCACGTCGGGAGGGCTGGCGGAGCCCAGACCCCCCTGCGAGGTGGGCGGCTGCGGGGGGTACGTGAGGAACGACGGGGGCTTGGAACCCGGCTGGAAGAGCGTGGGGCTGAGCAGGCGGTGCATGGGCGGCACGCGGTTGGGGGAGAGAGGGGGCGTGGGCCCCCCGTTGTTGGTCGTGTTGCCCGCCAGCTCCCTCAGGCGCCGGGAGAAGTCCATGGAGGGCGGCTCCATGGGTGTCATCCGCATCACCCGCTCGAAGGCACTGGGGTGCTGGGACAGCAGCCCCATCTCCTCCGGCCCCAGCCGCTCCAGGGGGTGCCTTGGGGGCGGCAGGGGGCTGATGAAGGGTGGCGTGGCGGGGAGCCGGGTCTCCATGTACCCCGGGGGCGGGGGATGATGTTCCCTGAGCAGGGGCGCCGCCATGCGGAGCAAGTGGAAGGGGTTGGAGGTGTCACCGAGGAAGGTGGGCAGAGGGGAGCGGGGCAGGCGGTCAATACCGGGCGGCGGGGGCAGCGCCATGCGGGGGGTAAGTGAGCAGTTGACCGGGTGGTTGTCCAGGTAGATGCGGATGCCATGTGTGTGCTGGGCATGCTGGAGCAGAAACCAGGCACTGGTGAAGGTCTGCTTACAGGTGGTGCAGATGTAACTGGATGGTTCATCTTTGTCTGAAGACAAGAGAGAGGAAGAGATTTGCCGTATTTAGATTTGTATAGTTCAATGCCTACTATATTACAGAGACAACAAACAGAAACATTTCTTTTGAAGTAAAACACAAACAGAACAGTGTTCAAATCATTCTACTATTTCCCAGCCTCTCGCTGGGTAACATCTTTGCTTCATTTTCCCTGAAAAGAGAAAGCTACTGTTTATGAAGTAGGCCTACATTTGGTTATTGTGTACCAGAGACTTCCAAGGGGTATGTCTTCGTGTGTGTGTGTGTGTGTGTGTGTGTGCGTGCGTGCGTGCGTGCGTGCGTGCGTGCGTGCGTGCGTGCGTGCGTGCGTGCGTGCGTGCGTGCGTGCGTGCGTGCGTGCGTGCGTGCGTGCGTGCGTGCGTGCGCGCGCGTCCATCCGCGTGCATGTCTACAGGCTAATGCAGATGGCAGGTACAGCCCTAAGGCCATGACACATTATGCTAATTCTAATGTCAGCTAGACTTTAATATACAGATCCTCTGCCTCTATCATTTCCATATGGAGATAGGGGAAGGCAGTCATGGGGAAACACACCAATGCACCAAATAGGAGGGATGGTAGAGGGGGTGGAGAGAGGGTGGGACAGGCCACGAGTGAATGAGAGAGAGAGAGAGGAGGGGGGGGGGGGCGGGGGGATGGTGAGAAAGACAAAGGGAGAGTAAGAGAGGAGAGGTGATGAAGACAAAATGTAAAACAGTTAAGATCCCTCTGGTCTCAACACAGCACCCACATTAAACAGCACTCTACGTCACTGGTGTAATAGCAGCTACAGTAATGTGATCTGTGGTCCACACAGACACAGACACACTCACACACACGCGTGTGTGCGCGCACACACACGCACACTCGCTCTCGTACATACACAAACACAGCGTCACCCATTGACAAATTGCCCCCGTTTAAATGGCGAGACTTAATAATGCCAAATGAATCTATCCGTCACTGTGGCACGGCCCTGTCAGCTCTCGCTCGTGAGTCATAAAAGGGAGCCTGGAGTTTTGGATTCATCTAATTCGACGCAGGCTAGCGTTGCAGGGGGAGGTCGCGCAGCCTCCACTTTTCCTCAGCGCTTTGCCCGCCTGACTGCGTCTGTTCCTACCAGGCATCTGCATTCACTTTATCATCTCGCGGCTACCGCAGTCGAAGCTGTGACGGTGCGGTGGTCCACGGGACCAGAGCCAGGGGGGCTTTTTTTGATCAAGAGTATAGAGACCTTTAGATGGCCGACTGTCTGAAAAAAAGGACCATTCCGGCCTGTCTGGCATTCAGCGATTTTCAAACCCCTGGGCCGGGGCCCACCGGTGGGCCATGAGGACTGAGGATATTATTGCGATTGGGCCCCCAAATAATTGGAAAACACTACGATTTTAATGGGAGTGTAACATTAATATTTTAAAACATAATGTTCAAGAAAATGACAGTGTTGTTTTCTTTCAAACCTTGATAAATGTGTTTTCATTGTGATACCGATAATTTGTCACCAACCGGAGTCCCTCAGGGCGCAATACTAGTGTATTTTCTGTTTTCTGTTATTGTGGGGAAAGCTTTTGCTGAAAATAGCCGATCGACAGGCTCACAATGCGAC
>NC_137616.1:34893694-34896194 GCF_963280865.1 Gymnoscopelus braueri | reverse complement strand
GCACCCATGGCCCTAGATAACATCTCAGGGCTTTATTTCATTTGGGTTTTGCTCTGCTGTGCTCTGGGAAACACAGACAGACACGCACACGCATGCACACGCACGTGTGCGAGCGCCCCACACACACACACACACACACACACACACACACACACACACACACACACACACACACACACACACACACACACACACACACACACACACACACACACACACATAGGAGAGGGCTTTTTGGAAAAAAAGTGGCTTGAGTTAACCTTGGCTGTATAATTCCTTAGCCTTAAAATCTCAAACTCACAGAGTTAAATTAATTGAATTTAATCAAGTCTCTTGCTTTTTAGATTTTTGTTTTTGAATGAAAGTTTTCTGAGATAAATACAAAAGAATACTAATAGATGGTAGATATTGAATGAAAAATAAATCACCATACTAAGGCCATGTTTAATTTTTTTCCTGATTAAATATTTTTCAAATAATGATTCTAGCTTCTTCAAGCAACCCCTTAAGCACAAAGAAACATTTGATGAGATTCCGGGTTTCAACTGAACTTTTTCATCTACACAATAACATCCACAGTGTTAATTTAACTCATAGAGGAACCATTTGCACACTCTCAGAGTTAAATTAACACTCAGGATTTGTGGAGGTGTAAAGGGGAGAAGGTAGAGGGTTCTGGAGATGCACACATTTCTATTCATACTGTACTACTAGAAAAAAGCCCCGTTCGGGGGTTTGGCCCCTTCCTATGTAAAGTATACATGATTTTAACATGCACGCTACACATCATTATCAGAACAAAAATTACCCTTCAACTTCTTGTGTAGCCCCAAAATGAGTGGATGTATAGGTTTTGTAGCAATTTGTAGCATGTGTAGAAATATTGGGTCTTAAATGTACTGCAATTAAGGAAAAAAGTATTATATGTATTTGGCCCCTCATTTGTAAAACAAATGTACACATTAAATCAAATGCAAAATCTAAAATAAATAGATATAAAAATAATTCACTGGCCACTGTTCCGGTTACCCCCCAGCCTCTCCCCAAATGTGCTTTACTTATATCAACGGCAACGCATGTGGCACAGACAGCATCTGTGTCCTACATACACTGAGACACACATGCAGGCACACACACACCGAGATGAACTTAAAAAGCCATATTCCATTATAATGTATTTAAAGTCCACTTGTTTTGCCAGTTCACACTCAATGGCAAGTATTGTGAGGTTATCGAGCCTGTGTATGGATTGCAGTAGTGTCAGCTGTAACTCTGAGCTGATGTCTTTGTTGAGGTTTTCCATCTTTAACTGGGTCTAAAGCCCTTGCCAGCTACATTTTTTCATGTGTTCTCTTTCCCTGTATGTCTATGGTCCTGCATAGCACGAAAATGTGAGTAAGTCCAGTATACAAACTGTTTTAGTCACGGCCGCGGACATGGTACGCTGTTACACCGCATGTGGTTACTCATCCGATTGTGTGACGTGCCTATGCATTGCAGTGATGCACGGACGCGACAGGACACATATTGGATAGGTAACCAAATGCAACACGCTTTTGACAAATTACTCATCTGTGCACACACACACACATCGTCTCACATGTAAGCCTAGTAACAGTAAGAGAGGTAGTGTGTTGACTGTTGACTGTTCGTGGAATGATTTGTTTGTATAAGAAAGAAAATAGGGCTTCTCCTGTGTGTATACTGGGCAAAATCAGGGGCAAAATCTCAGTTTACGCCTGATTTATATTTCACCCTACAGCAGTCTTGCACACCAAAAATAGCCAATCTATAAGCTGAAAGCATGTTGCACCGCATTGTGAGCTTGCTTGTAGATCTTTTTTTGGGGGGGGGGGGGGGAGGGGGGATTTAGAGAATGAAACATTAGGAATGCCATGGTGAAAGTGGATAAAATAGTGATATGTTTTTTCCTTCAGGAAGGAAAAAGGGCCACCAATGGTTGAGAACAAAACACAAACAATGCACATTTAAGCAACACATACGCCAGCGCCTCGGGCTCTTAAGTGACTCCTGATGACAAAACATGCGGGTGACATAAAGGGGGGAACAGTAAGTGCACCATGAAAGGCTTCAATATCTCTTTTGCGGCGAAGCACCCCGTAAAAATAGGAAAACACGGCCGTAAACGGCACTGTCTCCTCGTTTTCTTCCCTCGCAGTCTCCCTGACGCACCAATCAGAGTGGACCCCGCTAATGAGATAAGAAGACAACCGAACAACAACATCAGGGCGAGTAGGATTACCACGAGTCTGACGAGACCGCTCTCTCGTTTCTCCTTTTCAGAAAATACTAATGGTGGCCTTTTTCTTTCCTTCTTGAAGAAAAACATATCACTCTTTTTAGCCACTTTAACCCTTTAAGACACAGAGTGCCGCACTACGAGCTTGTAGATCTGCTATTTTTGAGAAATCGTGAAAATGTGTGCAAATCTTGGAATATACATTGTTTTAAAGCGAACATTTTTAATTCAAATCTTTGC
>NC_137616.1:34593694-34881194 GCF_963280865.1 Gymnoscopelus braueri | reverse complement strand
TATTTACTGCACTTTGAGCTACTTTAACTTTACTTGAGTATGTCCTTTTTTAGATACTTTCTACTTCTATACTCCACTACATCTCAGAGGCAAATATTGTACCTTTTACTCCACTACAATTACCTGACAGCTTTAGTTACAAGTTACTTTGCAGATTTAGGTTATTATTATTACAAAACATTAGTAGATTATTACAAAACATCCACTTTATCCCTATTTTATTCTTCGGCTGGTCGACAATAGACGATCTACAAGCTCACCTTGTAGATCTGCACCTATTTTCTCAGGTACTATGTGTAAATATGTAGATTTTTTTTGGTTTTCTTCGATTGATCTCCTTTCCCCCTTGCCCTCTTCTTCTTCTTTCCTTTGTTTTTTTTCTATGGAAGTAACAATACAATGGGAACTATGCACGAAAATGAATTTCACCCACTTTTTTACTTCTGTAAACCTGTGATGTGACAATAAATCTGATTCTGATTCTGCTATTCATGAAAGATTTTGAAAACTTTTGAAAAAACTTTCCACATAATGAGTATTTTACTTTTAGCTACTTTAAATATATCTTGATGCTAATACTTTTGAACTTTGACTTAAAAAATAAAAATAAAAAATACATTATGGTATTGCTTCTTTTACAATTTACACTGAGTATACTTCTTTCACCACTGCCCGCCACCCCACCCGCACCCCAACCCACCCCACCCCACCCACGCCGTATCTTTCCAGTCCACTCCCTCCACCCTGACAATTGCCCCGCAGTGGTGATCGCATGCCAACTATCTTTTCTCTAAGCGGCAGAGGATTCCTGGACGCGCGCCAGATAATTTCCATCTCATAATCTTGGGCGGCGAAGATGGAACACAAACGCGTTATTTACCCACAGTTCACAGCTTGTGACCGTAATTCACATGAGCCAATGTTCTGGTGCGTCCGAGACAGGCCATGCAAATGTACACGCGTGCGCGTGTGCATTTAAGTGTGTACGTGTGCACCTGGAAGGATGTGATTGTGTGTGTGTGTGCGTGTGTGTGTGCGTATGCGTGTGCGTGCATGTGTGTGTGTGTGTGTGTGAGGAAAATAAATAGAAATTTTGATTATTCTAAACATAAGAAGAGAGAGAGAAAAGAAAAAACTGTTGTCCTCAAGGGAATCCGGCCACCCTGGGCATGAGTTTCCACTGGCAGCTAGGTTGCCATGATGATGGACTTAAACAAATAAATGATAGCCTAGCACTGTGTATTTATCACGATTTATAATGTTTTATCATTTATCATTTATAATGTCATATCTTAAAATTATGCTGTCCATGACTAGTTGACTGCTGCCTACAGCGCCGACTAGTGGTTGTAGTAGTTAAAGGTAAAACACACGCTGTGTGTGTGTGTGTGTGTGTGTGTGTGTGTGTGTGTGTGTGTGTGTGTGTGTGTGTGTGTGTGTGTGTGTGTGTGTGTGTGTGTGTGTGTGTGTGTGTGTGTGTGTGTGTGTGTGTGTGTGTGTGTGTGTGTATGTGTGTGGCGTGTGTGTGTGTGTGTGTGTGTGTGTGTGTGTGTGTGTGTGTGTGTGTGTGTGTGTGTGTGCGTGTGCGTGCGTGCGTGCTTGTGCATGTGTTTGCAAGACTCTGCCACGTTCTATTTTCATCTGTGATCCTGAGAACATGCTGGTGACAGGTGGCATGACGAGGATCTGAAAAGCACCAGATTCCTGACATGTCTTCAACAGCAACGTCACATCAAGAGGAAGGATGACAGACATCTGGCCATTTGAACTGCACTTTCCAGGAATGACAGAGACAGGGAGCAAGAGAAAGAGAGATAGAGAGAGACGGACGGACGGACGGACGGACGGACGGACGGACGGACGGACGGACGGACGGACGGACGGACGGACGGACGGACGGACGGATGGACAGACCGATGGACAGACGGGCGGACGGACAGACAGAAAAAACTGAGAAAAAGTCAGAGCTAGGCCTCTTTGTTAACTATAATTGACCGGATTCCCAAGGGAAAACTAGGCCCCCTCCTGTTTCCGCTATATACTTAATAACCTTGCCAAAAATAGCTGATCTACAAGGCTCACAGCACGTCACAACACAATGAGATGTGAGCTTGTAGATCTGCTAGAACACAGAATCGGGACGCTAGGGTTCTAGTGGTTAACCTGTCACAATTCTGCTGGGTTGTCACTCGTCAGTCAATCGTTTTCTTAAACCGCAGCCCTTCTGAGGCCAGCGATCCTGTCTATCCTGTACATGCAGCGCAGATGTATTTGCACAAGTACATCTTGCACTTGCACCTTTGCAAAGCAAGGGCATTTAGCCACAATCATACATTGGCACGCACATACAGTATACGTAGGCATGCGAGCATTGTGAAAGGTTTCAAATGCTTCTGTATAAACTGCAGTGTAAGAGGCGCACTGTCAAACACACCATGCCAACGAGATGACAGCCCTGAAACCAAGCTGTCTCACATGGTAACGTGCACGCACGCACGCACGCACGCACGCACGCACGCACGCACGCACGCACGCACGCACGCACGCACGCACGCACGCACGCACGCACGCACGCACGCACGCACGCACACACACACACACACACACACACACACACACACACACACACACAGTCAGTGTGTATCAGTCTAGAGGAGAGAGTCAGTGTGTATCAGTCTAGAGGAGAGAGTCAGTGTGTATCAGTCTAGAGGAGAGAGTCAGTGTGTATCAGTCTAGACGAGAGAGTCAGTGTGTATCAGTCTAGAGGAGAGAGTCAGTTAGAGGAGAGAGTCAGTGTGTTGTATCAGTGTGATGAGGGAGACAGTGTGTTGTTGTAGTCTAGAGGAGAGAGTCAGTGTGTTCTATCAGTGTGATGAGGAGAGAGTCAGTGTTGTATCAGTGTGATGAGGAGAGAGTCAGTGTGTTGTATCAGTCTGATGAGGAGAGAGTCAGTGTTGTTGTATCAGTCTGATGAGAGAGAGTCAGTGTTGTTGTATCAGTGTGATGAGGAGAGAGTCAGTGTTGTTGTATCAGTGTGATGAGGACAGAGTCAGTGTTGTTGTATCAGTATGATGAGTAGAGAGTCAGTGTGTTGTATCAGTGTGATGAGGAGAAAGTCAGTGTGTTGTTGTATCAGTGTGATGAGGAGAGAGTCAGTGTGTTGTATCAGTGTGATGAGGGAGGAGAGAGTCAGTCTGTGTGTTGGTTCTCTACCAACACACGCTGCCACTGCACAATACGTACCAGATGGGAAACACAGCACAACACAATGGGCCTCTCTCTTTTTTTTTTACCAGTATATTACCATTTTGTGTAAAATGTTAAAAGATGCTGGAAGGCCTGGACAGAATCAGATTTAATGGATCAAACATGAATGTTTTTGCAGAGGGTCATGTACTGTCTCATTTGCAGCTATAATATTTTCCGTTCCGTATATAACAAAAGCCTTTTATAGACATTTTGTTAGTCTTTGATTTTAGTATTTTTAATGATAGATTAATAGCAGTCATATGATCTCCACGGAGTGAGCATTCCAAGGATCAGGTCTGTGTAATTTACACTCGGCCACTCTGTGAAATCCTGGATGATAATTTAGCTCCGGGGCGTGTCAAAATGGACCCGTAAGGGTCATGGTTAAATGAACACTCTGGACTTTGCGGTGCGGTAGGGTTGTCTACACTCTACACAGCATACTGAGGTGCACACACACCTACCCTAGTTCTGACATCCTCTCATCTAAGGGTTTCCCATGAATCCTAGAGTCTCGAAACAGACCGTTGGCTCACACTTCCGCCTAAAAGTCTTTACATCGGAAGCGGTGAAAATCCGCATAGAATTTAAACGGATGTCCCGCCACCCCCCCGGCTTCCGTTTCGCCTTTTGCAGTCACGTAAATAAGTCCTGCTGCAAATCAAATTAGTCGAAGCCCTTCTAGCTTGCTGCTGAGCAGCATTTTTTTTTATTAAAGATGTTTTGAAATATATTTTCGAACGGTAGTGACAGCTTCCAGTGCGGGACCTTTAGGAGGCGGAACTACAGACTCTGTAGAGAGTCTGGCTTGAGAGACAACATGAATTGTCATCATTCATACCGGAAGTGACCCAATTATTTTTATTGCGTCTGGTGTGAATGCACCATAATATACTGATATCTGTCATTATTACATTTAAATTGTTCCTGGGATGATAAAAAAAAAAAAAAAAACTTTAGCTGGGAACCAAGTCGAGAATCATATTTTACAGCATTTATTTTATTTTTACTTCATGTGACCGTTCTGATGTAATCTCATTAAGATTCTAGTTGAACCCGTTGAACGTCGAACAGAGAAAAAGGCCCTGAAACCATTTTCCATTTGGTCCTGTATATAGATAGAGGCCACACACTAAAATCCTCAGTGTTCGTTTACTCCCTGAGAGCGTGCAAATGGAACCAACTGGACCCTTAGCTGGGTTTGCGACTCTCAGAGTTAGATTAACACCCAGCATTTTACCGTGTAGAGTTCACTGTACACTGTGTTCCATTGGTGGGGAGGAAAGTGAGGCCAGGGGCACAGGTTTGACAGTCAACCATGTTGTATGAGTTCAGACCTGTCCTGTCTCTCTCCACTACCCCTTTGTTCTCCCTGTTCCACTGGCTTTCACTGTACGTACAGTACAGATACACACACACATACTTATGTACACGCACACACACATGTATACAAATACATTAAAAAAATACACACACATGTAGGTACAAATACACTCAATCACGTACACACAGATAATTACACACACACACACATGCATACAAATGCTTCAAATATACACACATGTCCTGTATGTACAGTACAAATATACACATGTAAATGTACATATACATAAACACAATAAGACATGAATACTCACACACACACACACACACACACACACACACACACACACACACACACACACACACACACACACACACACACACACACACACACACACACACAGTATAAATTCACACATACTTATATGCACACACATGCAATGTAATTTATACACATGCATTCAAATCCATCAAATACGCGCACATGTGCTGTACGTACATATACACACATATACCCACACAAATATATATACACACATACGTAAACACACAAACACAAAATACACATGCACACACACAGACATGATCCCTCGTGCACGCACATCTCCCAAATCCCATGGAGAGAGTCGGGTGAGATTCCTGCTGTCATAGTAAATAAATGACACCAGCAACATTGCAGATGGTTGCGATCAAAAATTCAAATGACAAGCGGGCTCCGCTTAGAGCCGTATCCCCTCTGTCTCAGCTGTGACTGCCAAGGAGCGCTGCAACAGCGCGTGTTGTGCAAGACCAGGGCTGTGTGTTTCATTATCTTATCACCGTTCAATCCGTAACAGGCTCCCCTCTTATCGTAAATTTTGCAAGCCGTCGTTCGGAAAGTGAGCGAAGCGCGGCCACGCCGTTGACAGTGAGCTGTCAGCTGAAGTGACGTCTGGAGATAAATCAGATCTGATCAGCAAATTTTAGAGGTCAGAAGAAATAATAATAATTGTATGGAATTTTATAGCGTTGCAAAAGCGAATTAAAGATGTGTTATCGTGATACAATCGTGTGTGTGTGTGTGTGTGTGTGTGTGTGTGTGTGTGTGTGTGTGTGTGTGTGTGTGTGTGTGTGTGTGAATGGGGGGGGGGGGGGGGGCGTCTAAAACACCAGGACAATAAAATGAGGAAATTCATAAAATCTTCCCCAGTCATCTCCTTTGAGATTACAATCTTGTCACCACAATGTGTGTGAATATTTACTGTGGCGTCTCACTGCGTTACGGTGAGTCTCCTTCTTGCGTTTGACAACCATATGGTGTGAATAAAGAACTAACCATTAGCAGCATCACCGGTAGCATGCCAATTCTGAGAGCAAACAGATAGCTCAAGGCAATTTCAATCGCCGATTCTAGGCGACTATTCTGGGAACCGTGTCTGATCGAACCTTGTATAAAGATGATTCATTTTAATGAAAAGATAAGGCCCTTAGATGCTTATCGTTGGTTGATCCCCGTTTAAATTTAGCCATGTCGTATCATCGTCTGTACTGTAGCCTAGATCTTTTTGTCGTAGATTTGCCCTCGAGCTCACTGGTTGACTGAAAGACCAATAAACAAAATGAGAAAAATACCAGGACAAATCAGATGTTTAGATCTTTGCTTTTCAATGCTTTTGCAAACAGCCTCTTAAACAGCAGATAAACTGTCATTGAATCAAATCCTTAAATTCCTGTTAGGACAGCAGGGTCTTTGGCTGTTCACAGCAGCACTCACTCAGTTCAAGCATGCAGGGCCCATAAAGACTACTATCTGAGCTGACTGGTGAACATGCATAAGAAGCTACATGCTATTTACATGCACAATATGTACAATACCGGTACGCAGGCTTAAATGGTGGCATTGACATGCATGGGCTTTGTAACTTAAAACGTACAACTTAAAGTGTGCTAGCGTTCGTGCATGCATGCATGCACACGCGCATGTGCGTGCATGTGCGCGTGTGTGTGTGTGTGTGTGTGTGTGTGTGTGTGTGTATGTGTGTGTGTGTGTGTGTGTGTGTGTGTGTGTGTGTGTGTGTGTGTGTGTGTGTGTGTGTGTGTGTGTGTGTGTGCGCGCGTGTGTGCGCGTGCAAACGCACACATTTACACATGCCTACCCACTTGTACGCAAGTGCAGTGTGCGCATTTATGACTTGTTTTTATGAGTTGGATACCCCTCTCGATACCTCGAGACTTGCAGTACAGCCTGTCCAGAAATATGCTGATATTCTGGTTCTCTCCTCCTGCAAGTGGAGCGTGACCTATAGGGCCACCACCGCAGGGCTCAGCGCGCTGTTCACTTAAGACACCCGTCATCTTACATATTGTGCACATAGCGTCGGTGGCCTGCAGAAAGTGGCACTTTATTATTAACATCATTAGAATGTGTGTGGCTGTAATTGACAGCTTATACCTGCTCCCACGGGTCGGAAATATTTCCCAACCACCTGGGGCAGCGAGGTAACAACAGAGAATTCTAAAATGTCAGACCGAACAGGAAAAAAAAAAACACCACATCGGTGCATAAACAGGGACAGTCCAGTCCAGTTTTTCTCGATTCCTGAAATATTCTCAATGATAGGCCATGTTCTTTTCTCTCTCTGTCTCTGTCTCTGTTTCCTTCTCTCTCTCTCTCTCTCTCTCTCTCTCTCTCTCTCTCTCTCTCTCTCTCTCTCTCTCTCACAAACACACACACACACACACACACACACACACACACACACACACACACACACACACACACACACACACACACACACACACACATACACACACACACACACACACGCACATGCACTCTCTCTCTCTTTCTGGGAACTGTCTGATTATACTGTACATTTAGGACTTCATCCTTGTTGACTCAGTCAAATGACGGTCGGTCGGTTTGGTTTTTCACCCTGCGGTCCTTATATCCTCCAGCCCATGGTGTCATCCTGGTCCTCTCCAGTCCCACCCAGCTTAAGGAAATAGCCTGAAGGGACGTGCGACCTCATGACACTGCATGGCAGCTAACACTGGCGCGTTTCACATACTGTATGTGTACGTATGTGATTATTGAGATGTCCTGTATATAAGTGCAGAGTATACAGAGCAAAAGGTGTGGGCACGAGTGCACGCACGCACACACACACATATACACGCACACACCACACAGACATACAGCACACAGACATACACACACAAACACACACTCGGAGAACAATGGACTACAGTGACAAAAGCAGGCATGTCTACACACGATCACACACAAACACACACACACACGCACGCACGCACACACGCACGCACGCACACACGCACGCACGCACGCACGCACGCACGCACACGCTTACATACAATATACCTGCATTTACTGTACCTCGTCTATTCAAGGTCTGCCATGCCTTTGCATTGCACTTGACCACACTGGAAGCTTGACCACACTGGGAGCAGAAACCAGTGTCCAGTCAGTCTGCGATCTTGTACATGAACTGTTAGATTAACAGGCCTGAATACTGTCAGTAAACTGTCCTCAGATCAATAAGCAAATTGAAAAGCAGCAACAGTGTTGTGTGAAATAACAGGTGGTACAAGCCCCCCCTATGCTGCAGACCTTTGCACATGTCACCGCTCTCACTAGGTAGTCTACTCTATAATGTCTTCATTTATTCACACATTCATTGGGGTCAAGTTGAATGTTAGCCCTGTGAGCCCTCTCTTAACATCTTGCCTGGTATACACAGTAAAATCCTCAGGGTTCATTTATTCATTTGTAACTCTGAGACAAATGTAACCAAACGGGTCCATTTGGTTACACGTGTATACTCTCAGAGATAAATTCACACCAAGGATTTTACTGTGCGTAGCCTATGGTTGTGTCATCAATATAGAGGTACAGGAGAGACACGACTGTGTCGTTAAGAAAAGGCTCGTAAGAAAGAAGCCTCAGACGAGAGCAGGGCGTGTGCTGGAGCAGTTCAACGCACTTGAACGCAGCCTCAGCGCCAGCTTGTCCGTCAGCAGTATGATATTCAGTTATTCCCGAACCCGCTCTCTGACTGACCATGTCCAATATACTGAATTGTGTTTGACAGCGGTGTGGAAGTGTGACATCTTCCGTGCCATTGAATCAATTATGAAAATTATTCAGTTCAGTGGGCCTGTTATTAATTCTGGAATAATTCTGGAAAAGCAGAAATAGGATGTCAAACAAAGTGACCCATGCGAGGCCCTAAGGGGAGCAGTCAAATATTTAACAGTGAATCCATGTAATGTAGCTTTGCCATCCACCAAAGGCACTTAAGACTATTCAAACTGTTATGATTATTTGTCTCAATATATAGGTAAATGCTAAACACACACGCGCACGTGTATGCACGCACGCATGTGTGTGTGTCACACACACACACACACACACACACACACACACACACACACACACACACACACACACACACACACACACACACACACACACACACACACACACACACACACCTGAGGCCAAACTCCAGCCCTGCAGCTCATGAAAATCTCACAGAATGTACATACAGGATGATTAATGATTGAACTGTACGGTACAACTAGGCCAATGCTGTAATTAACTAGTCTACCTGCAAGGGAACTGTGACAGGGGGGAAATAAATATTCTAGCCAGATCAATATTCGTTACATCTACATGGAAATCCCCTGAATTATGTTGCACTTGGGCTATAAGGTTATTATGAAATTAGAAGTGCATTTTTATTTCAGAATTGTAAGCCTATTTGCGCCTCCTTATATGACATTGGAAACAGACAATTACACAAAAATAAGCAGAATGACACATAAAGTGAACTGGCTAAATGATTAATCTAAATGCTAAACGGTGCTGGGTGGGACGGAATGTGCCTAACCCTTCTCAACACAAAACAGATTGGCGAGAGATTACATCATGAACTTCTGCAATGAATTAGCCAGATTAGGCCACTATGAAATTGGATTTAGGCAAGGCAGAGAGCGCTGGGGAGATGAAGGCAAGATTGATATAATTGATTTAAAATTGGATTATGCGACTTTTTTAATCATGTGCCCGAAATTTTCTTGGCCCCAAAATCTAATCTATACAATTTCATCAGAAAATGTGGTTCTCGTGGCTTTTCGACGAAGCCTCAGCCAAAGTTGTGACCCTCCGCCTTCGAAAATGACATTAAACCATTTCGACCGGGAAAGCATTTGTGTCATTTTAGATTTCTTTGGCTAAAAAAAAAGATATACAAGCTCATAGCATGGCACTATGAGCTTGTAGATCTGCTATAGGCCTGTACAATGTTGGGCTATTCAAAAATAGCAGATATGCAAGCTCATAGCGCCCGCGCTATGAGCTCAGCTTGTAGATCTGCTATTTCTGAAAGAATCATGAAAATTTGTGCTTATCTTCGAATATATACATTTTCAAAGTGAACATTTTTTACTCAAATCTTTGCTTCTGGGGGTCCCTGGCACATATAATTTTGGGGGGTCCTTGAAATGAAAAAGTTTGAAAACCAGTGATATAGCAATATAAGTTTTTTTCAGAAAACATTTTTAGAATAGGCCTCAGGTTTTAATGGGCTAATGACAGTTTTAGATTGTTGTTGCAAATAGGCTATAGGCCTATGTCTTGTTTATTTTGTTTCTCTCTCTCTCTCTCTCTCTCTCTCTCTCTCTCTCTCTCTCTCTCTCTCTCTCTCTCTCCCTTTCTCTCTCTCTCTCTCTCTCTCCTTTACAATTACAAACGCAACTCGAGTTGGTATTAAAGCAACACGCAGTCTGTCTTCAAATTATTAGCTTATAGTGGAGATGACAGCTTGACAATATTAATTGTAGGACCCACACGTACAATTGTACACACACACACACACACACACACACACACACACACACACACACACACACACACACACACACACACACACGTGCCTACTGTTTGTGGTTATTGATTGTCAATTGAATAGGTAGGTACAAAGAGAGAAAATATTATATAAAAACGTCTGAGCCTTGAATTCAACCGCTGACAAACTGGGAAAAGCAATAGACACCATTTCTATAGTAGCCTAAACTACCACATGTTGCCATAAAAATAAGTTTTGTTGGATGAAATACGCCTGTAGCACACACACACACACACACACACACACACACACACACACACACACACACACACACACACACACACACACACACTCAGACCCACTTATCCAGAGATAATATCATCACTCTCAATCACGCTCATGAAAAGACAACTGTCGTGACTCGTGGCGCATTTTAAAGTATGATGAGCTATAATAATTTCACATTGACTTAAACAAGAATGACAAATAATAATCTGATATAAATTGTTTGTATAATGGTTCCAATTTTCTTCAGCCTATTTGTCTTTTCTCTCACATAATAACATGGTCCACACTTTTAGTTTTTTTTTTTTTACTTTTTCTATATCCATGATGTTTGTTTCTCTCATTTATAATTAATAAATTATATAAAAAAAATATATATATAATTATTTACAATCTGCCAGGAGCCAAGGTCATTTATTGTGGAATGTAAACGAGCATCACAAGTTGATTCTATGTCCAAACAATGCTATTTGTATATGGTCTAGTATTATAGTGTAAACGTCAGAATTAATTGCGCAAACAATTGAAAAAGGAGGAGGAAAGCTCACAATTGTTTAACCACTTAAGCCATAATTCTTCTCACGACCAATAACGAAAATAACCAATAGCCTTCAAGCTCACAGCGAAGTTATTGTGAGTTTCTGAATCTGCTATTTTCGCTATTTGCGTGTGATTTGAACATTTTGGGAAATGTGATCAAATTTGGAAAATATTAAAATTGGATTATGCGACTTTTTTAATCATGTGCCCGAAATATAGGGACGCCAGTGGCATTTTCCAACATTTCCGAACATTTTCCAAAATTGAGCACAAATTTGTGAAAATGCATCCAAATTGGTAGGCTATATAGGACGCCAGGGTTAACCTGCATTTTCCACAATTTCCGAACATTTTCCAACATTGATCACATTTCCCAAAAGGTTTTTTTTAAAGTGATAAATAGTCTAATGTCAACAGAGAAAAGTGACTGATCACAATCATAGAGCGATACTCACGTCGTATTGTTTCCCTGTGCGTCAACGATAAGTGCTGCGGGTTCACCTGCTTGCGACGGGACATGGTCCCAGACTTTACTCTGGCATCGATGCCCGGTGACCGGCACTTGGAGTCAGCGCGCACCGTGGTGTCGGTCCTGGATGCTTCCCCCAAGGTTGACTCAACTTTTTCCCCTAAAACAAAATCCCCCGCTAGCCAATTCGGATCGCTCTCGAGTCGCAGTTCGGATCGATGATGAGTGTGTGCGGGGGTTGCCTCTTGGAAGGTCAAAGAGGTTGGGTCAGATTGACCCCGTTATGTCCAAGCCTGGGCGATCGGACTATTTCTTCAGGTGTAGCCTAGTATAGCAACACCTGGCTGGATCGATGAAGGTCAGCGATCAATACACACAGCTGTGTTTGTAAAGTGGTGTGTGTGTGGGTGTGTGTGTGTGTGTGGTGAACAGGTATGTGTGTGTGTGTGCTCATATGCGCGGCTTCTCCTCCCGGAGGAAACAATCCTGAGGAGGTGCTGCCCACCCCTGTAGCGACCACCGCGGTGACAGCTGAGGTACGGAGGAGTAAAAGCCGGTGATGATGGGGTAGGCTTGTTCCTGATCTACCTGCACTCCTTGTGTTCCTGTTTCCTTTTCCTGTTTTTTCCATAAAATGTAAATCTGATCTGCACGTGAGGAGGCAGTTGTTGTTGTTTATTCTCACACACACGCACAATAAAAAAATCCCTACAGTCCTTCGATCGAATTCAGGCGTGCGTGAAGATGACCATTTGGCACCGATCAGTCCTCCTCCTCCTTCTTGCGCGTTTTGGCATTGGCACTGCCGAATGGCAACTTGGATCTGGAGGCGGTAGCCTCGTTGAGAGAGAGAGAGAGAGAGAGAGAGAGAGAGAGAGAGAGAGAGAGAGAGAGAGAGAGAGAGAGAGAGAGAGAGAGAGAGAGAGAGAGAGAGAGAGAGAGAGGGAGGGAGGGTGAGAGAGAGAGGTGGAGAGAGAGCTGGAGAGAGAGAGAGAGAGGGAGGGAGAGAGAGAGAGAGAGAGAGAGAGACGTGAAGACAACAGACAAGCAGACACCTCCTTCTCGTCCAACAAGCCGAGGTCCAATGCTTCCTATGATGTTCGAGGCTACTTCTTGTCTCGCAGCGATCGGGGTGCACTGTTTGGGAGGACCCCCAAACAGGTGTGTGTGTGTGTGTGTGTGTGTGTGTGTGTGTGTGTGTGTGTGTGTGTGTGTGTGTGTGTGTGTGTGTGTGTGTGTGTGTGTGTGTGTGTGTGTGTGTGTTCAAGTTCAAGTTCAAGTACATACGTTGCGTCCACCACGCCGAGAGAGAGAGGGGGGGTGACGGGTGAGAGAGACATCATCAGACATCTCTCAAGGCATGGGGGGGGGGCTCAACCAGGCGACCACCGTCACCGCAACGTCTCAGTTTCGGTTCCCAGGCAGTGGAAAATGTACACACATTTCTTACTTAAGTAAAGGTATCAATACTGCAATGTAGAAATACTCTGTTACAAGTAAATGTCCGGAATTCATTTATTTAAGTAATAAATGTACTTAAAGTACCAAACGTAGAAAGTGCTCATTATGCAGAATGTCCCATTTCACAAGTTTTCAAATGTATTATAATCTGACACGTCTGAGCTTGTAGATCGGCTATTTTCAAATGGCCGAAATGTATGTATGTTTTGGAATAATAATCAAAATCTATAAAGTAACTTGTAATTGAAGTTTTCAAATAATTGTAGTGGAGTAAAAATACTAATATTTGCCTCTGAGGTGTAGTGGAGTAGAAGTAAAAGTAGCCTACTGAAAACTGGAAATACTCCAGAAAACCTCAAAAACTGTACTTAAGTATAGTACTTGAGTAAATGTACTTAATTACTTTACACCACTGCATACACCTGTGTCATTCGTCGCCTCTCTAACCTCCCTTTTCCTAACTGACTTGTCTCTTTCCAACAGGCTAAAGCAGTAATAATAATAATATACAACTATAATAGTCTTTACAAAAAAAAGAAAACACGCATCTGAAAGCTTGGCTCGTTTATTCTAATGACAAATAAAGTGATATAAATGTAATCTCCGTGTGCGGAGACAAACGAGAAACGAATACAGACACACATTCCGTGGCTTTTTGTGGACAATTTCGAGGTGAATTTGTAGCTTTTGTTGATTCCGACGCACCGTTTATTTCAAGTCCCTTTTGTTTCAGTTATTATTGTGCTCGCGAGATTAACGGCCATCATAATTCTATTCTCTCTGATAAAATGCCAACTCAAAATGGGTTGGTCTGTTGTTTGCATATTTGGCATGGAGGGAGGTTGATTGTTTTAAATAGGCTATAACACATAAAATACATTTGTTAGGTTATATATTACATAAAGCAGTAGAATCACACAAATATAGACATGCTTTGCTAATTCACCCAGGTATCACAAAGTAAAAATTAAAGCATTCAACAATTATCTTAACTTTAACAAATACAAGTATTTGGGCAATGTTCCCTGTCAGCGAAATCATGGAGAAAAAAATACCATTGAGCATAATTCGTGTAAATTAAAGGCAACCTCAATTTCCTCCATTTTACTGAATGTTTTATTAAGGTGACACTGGCGTTATGCATTGCTGTTGTTGCATTAAACTGCTACTTTCTTTTTCTTGTTGCGACTGTGAGGCAACAGCACCCTCTGTTGGCACGGGAAGGACACGTCACCAAACTAACTGGGCTTTGTGTGAAAACATTTGTGGGACAATAGTGGGACTTGCAAATGAACAGTGGTGGAAAAAGTATTCAATTTTTTTGCTTAAGTAAAAGTATCAATACTGCAATGTAGAAATACAAGTCCGGAATTAAAAATGTACTTGAGTAAAAGTGCAAAAGTATTGGTATCAAAATGTACTTAAAGTACCAAAAGTAGAAAGTACTCATTATGCAGAATGTCCTGTTTCACACATTTTCAAATGTATAAACATCTTTAGAAATGAACAGATTGGCTATTTTCAAAAGGCCGAA
Source organism: Gymnoscopelus braueri (assembly GCF_963280865.1). Taxonomy (NCBI): domain Eukaryota; kingdom Metazoa; phylum Chordata; class Actinopteri; order Myctophiformes; family Myctophidae; genus Gymnoscopelus; species Gymnoscopelus braueri. The sequence goes on along the minus strand of NC_137616.1, from coordinate 34,866,484 downwards.
ATGTATAGCGGTTAATGTATGTTTTGTAATATAAAATCTAAATCTACAAAGTAACTAACTAGTAACTAAAGTTTTCAAATAATTGTATTGGAGTAAAAGTATAATATTTGCCTCTGAGATGTAGTGGAGTGGAAGTAAAAGTACTGAAAATTGGAAATAGGCTACTCCAGTAAAGTAAAAAATACCTCTAAATTGTACTTAAGTACAGTACTTGAGTAAATGTACTTAGTTACTTTACACCACTGCAAATGAACACCAACAACGAATAACAACAATTCCTTGTATATAAGTTTATATATTGTGTGAATGGCAGGTACCATCTTATGGGTCCATTTAGACACTTTCAGAGTTAAATGCACACTCAGCATTCTACTGTGTATGAACACCAATCAAAGTGCCTCCTTGAACAATAGAACACCAGATCCACTCACCTGCAATTAATGGCACTAATGGCTAAATATGGCACACATTATTCATTGCATTCGTTTAGATCAATGCATGCTCTTAACTGGCAAGTACCTCATGTGTATGCCTAATTTATTACTTCACCATCAATGTCCAAAACTGAAAATAGGCAATCTACAAGCTCACAGTGCATTGCATCTGACATGCTGTTCGTTTAGATCAATGCATGCTCTTAACTGGCAAGTACCTCATGTGTATGCCTAATTTATTACTTCACCATCAGTGTCCCACACTGAAAATATAGGCAATCTACAAGCTCACAGTGCATTGCATCTGACATGCTGTGAGCTTGTAGATCAGCAGTTTTTGGCACAAGACACACAAAGTATAAATAAGGCTTCATGCTGATGTGAGACATCACGTCTGAACGTGCCGTTGCCCCACTTGGCAGAGATTGAATTTTCCTATTAGAGCGTACACACCGTTCCACACAACTGAATGTTGCACTGCCACTATTGCCACGATTTGACTGAAGTACACTGGGTGGCAAAAACTAAACCCCAATAACCCTGGTTTAATGTCGATACTATTTCCTCTGGATAGGCAGAGAAGTAGTGCGTAGCTGGCCGTACAGTTTAGAGATCCCATCAATAAAATATGTTGGGCAATTTTAAGAGCATTAGAAGTTTGATTGCTTCAGGGCAGGCCTGGGGGACTTTCAGGACAGTAATTATTTATATAAATGAAATGTCATCTCAGCTCTGGCTCAACCAGACCTAGCCTCTGTAGATTCAGGCATGGAAACAGTACACAGCACAACAGCTTTCTCGCAGACAACAAAAGTATGTTGTCAAGCATATTGCTTTGACTGGGGCACATAAATTCCACATGTGATATAACATGAAGTGTCTTTTTTTTCTTGTACCAGGGACCACAGGGCCACCGGCATCACAGATCCACTGAATGCCGGGAGGAAAACATTAGCTCATGTCAACGCGGACACACAAACATACACACACACGCACACGCACGCACACACACACACACACACACACACACACACACACACACACGCACACACACACACACACACACACACACACACACACACACACACACACACACACACACACACACACACACACACACACACACACACACACACATGCACACATGCACACATGCACACGCTCTGTCCCCTGGCTCCAAGCAGCTCCTTGATCCTGACTCCAGGGCTCCTCAATAATACATCAATGTCTCCATTATAGCTTGTGCCTCTTGGCTCAGGGCAAAGGCAAAGGCAGTTTTTAGTCGGGTAGCATGGCCCAACATAATATCACAAATACCACGCAGGTTGTGGACACAGGAAATGTTTTAAGTCCAAATTTGCCTCCAAGGAGACATGACATTGTGCATTAAGAGCCATATCTGTGTAGAATAAAACACCAACACAAGGAGTGAACATCAGCTGAGATGAAAGTGTTGTCTGACCAGAAGGGAACTAAAGCACTTAAGCCCTATTTTATACTTTGTCGTACGATGGCTTCACGCAGCGAAAATAGCCGAACTACATTGAGCTTGTAGATCGGCTATGTTTGCTATATTTTGGAACATTTTGGCTTATATTGACATACCCGAAATAGGCAAGCCAGGTGGTTAATAAGTGCATAAGTCAATATAAGCAATTCATTAGGTGTGTTGTAAAATATAATATAATATGTGAATTGATACAGTTACGTGTAATTATGTTACACAAAGAACTTTAGCATAACAGAGCCCAAGCTTGTGCAATATATTTAATAAAGTAAATGTCATCAATACTTCAATGCAAACAAAAAAAATGCTTGGTGTGTTTAACCAAACAAATAGTACATCTACAAGCTTGCAACGTGTCGCATCGACACGTGAGTTTGTAGATGTATTTCGTAGATGTATAATTTTTTAATGTGTTTTTTAATATATATAATGACTTGCCCAAAATGGGGATGCCCGGTTGAAAGTGGTTGATACATTTCTGTTGAATTTGATTATCAGGGCAATCCACAAGGTGAAGAGTACAAACGCATCAAAGCAGCCATTTTGATGTGTTGATGAAGACAATGAAAGGTCCACTCCAGGACACCTCATGGTAATATGAATATTGCCCTGGGATTTGCCTATAGTCAGTGTTTCATTATGCAATGTTTAATATTAATAAAGAACGTACAAGTATATATTATTCATAAGCTGATTTACTGTGGTGACTGTGTGTGTGTGTGTGTGTGTGTGTGTGTGTGTGTGTGTGTGTGTGTGTGTGTGTGTGTGTGTGTGTGTGTGTGTGTGTGTGTGTGTGTGTGTGTGTGTGTGTGTGTGTAATGTAGTGTAGTGTAGACTTGAGTGATTGAGATGCTCCCTTGCTATGGGCAACATGGTATGGCTCTTACTTTTCTATGGGGAACATGCTGACAATTTCTTGCACAGTTAAAAGGATTTGTCCGAGCATGGCTTAATGTATAATGCATGCATGTTCCAAATGTTATTTGGGTTTGGTGACTGATGCAGTATAGTCTTTTCTTGGAGGTGAAACTGACACAGAGAGAGAAAGGGGCACCTACAACTTTGAGACCAATGTTTGTGATCAGCAGTGTTGGAATAGTTACTACAACAGAGTAATATGTTACTTATTACATATTACTTGTTTAAAAAGTAATGTAGTTACTTTACTTATTACTCCCTGCCAAAAGTAACTAGTTACTTATTACTTAGTTACTTTTTTTTTCTCGCCCCCAGTAATTGCATCCTTTCTCCCCAAAAGTCTGACTTTGCATTTTCAACATTAGCAGTTGTTTTTTTTCTCTTTTCTGCAGCCTACATTGTAAAATCCTCATTGTTGATTTAACTCTGAAAAGTGTTCTGTACACATGACGGGTCCATTTGGTTCTATTTGTACACTCATTTCAATTATATTAACACTAAGACTTTTACTGTGTATGAATTCATAACTTACAGACTAAATGAAAAACATTTGACTATGAATTGAATACTAAGGACCTCAATGGAAACAAGACCGCAAGGACTTTTTTGGTATTTTAAATGTATTTCATGTATTTTTTGCCTAAATAAATATTCAAATTCAAACACCTGGGCTCAAACAGATAATGACTCATCATGAGACACAATCTTTGAACAACTTCTGTTGTTTATTAAACAAAATGTATTCTAATAAAATACAAAAATAAAAAGGCTCCCATAGCAACACCAACACATATCATCGTGGCAGAATGTAGGAGCAAATGCAAGTAATGCAAGTAACAAGTGCAAGTAACAAGTCAGTGACCTATATATATATATATATATATATATATATATATATATATATATATATATATATATATATATATATATATATTGAAAATAGCCAACCTACAAGCTTACGGCGCGTCTTCATTGGTTAACAAGTCGCTTATAATAAGCAGACATGGCAACACTGTTTGATCCGGTTTAAGGCCCGCCCTTCCGCAGCTGATAATTCACGCGAACAGTCTTTTTACCCCCGGTCTGATTAGCCCCGCCCTGTAGGCCCCGTAGTTCTAATACAGCTCAAATACCCAATTTCAGCACTGGCCTCAGTGGCGCTAGTCATTAGACTCCCAATCCGCTAGCATTAGGAGTCTGGGTTCGACTCCCGTATGGGACAATACTTTTTCAAACACAGCAGACTACCTTTTTTCGCCGATAAAGTATAGTTTTGGACCATGACGGAGGCGCGCCGACTTAGCAGACCTTGAGGCCGAGGAGTCGCGCCCGAGCGCCTCCAGGCGCGAGTGCCCGCGACGACCGGCCGATGGTCTGCTAGTCGACTAAGCGCCGTCCGAGTTATGTACCGATAGGCACAGAATCGTAAATGATGTTGTGGGGACTGCGTTTTCCCCAACTCGTTTCACTCAACTCGCCTGTCTCTCCCCGCATCTGCCCCGCCCCCCGCTACTGAGACCGGGGGTAATAATAATTCACACATAGACAAGTGCGCAACGTTTCCGTATCCGCTCTAGACCGGATCAGCAAGCAGCCTGCATAGCAACTGGAGCCCAACCAGTCTACCATTATATCAATTGACCAAAAACAACACAGGATCAAATAAACACACTCAAACCCAGAGTACCACCAAGGCTCGTGAAAAAAGTAATAAATTACTTTTTGAAAAAAAGTAAAGGTAATAATATTACTCAAAACGTGAAAGTAATTAGTTACGTTACTAGTTACTGGGAAAAGGTAATAATATTACTTTAAGTTACATATTACTTTAGTTACTTTCCAACACTGGTGATCAGTCAATGTTTATCACAAAGTCTTACTTCTTTTTATATATATATATATATATATATATATATATATATATATATATATATATATATATATATTGTTGGCTTAATCTGCCTTTATTTGATAGAATACAGTAGACTGACAGGACATGGGGAGAGAGAGAGATGGGGAGTGACACGCAGCAAAGGTCGTCGGGAACGGGATTCGAACCCGCGACACACATTAGCAGCCTAGGTGCCCTTGTTTGTATCATCTTCCCATCTCTAAATAGGATTTTCTCACAGCAACCTGATTGATCAAATCTAATTGGTTTTTAATTGTTTTTTCTTCAACCAATTCAGAAACATTTTACCGTTATGAAAGGTTACCGCCGTTCTGGAGTGATACGTCATCATCGCTGTGCCTTTCACTGTTTAGACGCGTATCTAAGAATTGGGGTTATATCACTCCAATATCCCGAATGCACAGGTCAAGACACCGGGGCATTTCTTTTAGCCACTTAACCACATGAGCCCTAGAGTCCCTTTTCTGGGGTGAACATTCATCAAAAATAGCAGATCTCTAAGCTCACAATGCAGCGACACGTTGTGAGCTTGTAGACCAGCTATTTTCCGGGAAGAGATTTGGAGCAGTGGTGAAAAAGATTGTGAATCTAGTAATTGAGCCCCAGGTACCTCGGTCAACTAAGTATAGGCTTTTCTCTTTTTTTTCTAGTAGTCATTATATTTTGGTCATAACTGGACAAATTCAACATATTCATCTTATCATATGAAACCATATCATATGTGTTGGACCAAAAAGGTATAGGCTGAAGCCAATGGCTTATTTTGCCTATTCTTTTCACACACAAAACAGATTGACGTAAAGAGAAAAAACAAAAACAAAAAAAACCTACATACTTTGTCATAACGAAGAATAGCTAAAATAGCCAATGTACAAGCAAAGTTATGCTATAGATAGGTTGGATGGACATATCTTTAAGGATCCCATGGGGAAATTCTGGTGTCATAGCAGCAACAGCAATAATCATGAAACACAGGTAAAAGTAAGAGGAATGAGATTTAAAATAAATAGATAAATGAATAAACTTAGAGTCTGACCCTATAGCCACCTGCACTTGGTCTGACTTATAGTTAACATAAAGTATACTCTATCAAGAAAGAGAACATTGGTTGCTACAGACTGTCACAAGTAGAAAAGCATCACAACAAGAACATTCACTACAGATGCAGCTGGTGCTGAAATGCAGCATCTGACAAAATAGCGGAGATAGAGTGGGACTGCATGCACTACTGGCCGATCAAATACTGTATCTTTAATGGATTCAAGCAGACGTCAAGCTCTTGTTCTGCTTTTGGAGAAGGAGGAATTCGGAGGCTCTGGGTTTATGCAGTTACAAATTAAGTTGTGGCAGCAGTGAGGAATATGACTGGCAATTTTGGAGTGACATCAAATGCATGTTTTAGAAGACTGAATGTTGTAAAATATCTGGAGCATGCACTGTACATTTTGCAACAACGATACAAGATGGTCTCCAACCAACTAACAACACAGTTCATCGACAGGCGAGCAAGTCTGTATAACAAGTCTGCACAGTAAGTACACAGTGCAAATATACAGTATCGTGTGATCACTACAGTCTTTGCAAACACCATCCCTATTGACAATAATCAAATTATTGTGTGCATTGTAACAGTTGTCCAAAACGTCTTTTTAGGAAAGGGGAAAATCTGATATCTGACCAAAGTGCATGTACAATATACTGGTGTTTTAGAGTAATCAGAGAAACACATGCATTGCATTTCCAGATTTCCAGCCCTAACCAGGTCACTTGCGATATTCTGGTTTCTTGTGTGCATGCCCACATACTGTCACAATAGGCAAATGATGTTCTACACCCTCCCCTGGCAGCAACAGGATCGCATTGCACATGCATGGGAACCTGGCAATGGTACCATTCTGAGAAGATGAAAACGATTAAAAGTTCTTTAAAAAAATGACAAAAGTATTATATTTATTCTTTGCACAATAATGTGTGTTTGTTGCACAGATATTTCATAATGGTTTAGAGATAGTGTGATTTAAGAACCTTCAAACGCATTCTTTTTGCTTTTTTTATACCAAGTATAGACAGAAGTTGAGATTTTTTTATATATGGCTACAGGAACTTGGAATAGCTTGCTTTAAACAAATATATTTTATTTACGTTCTCTTAGTAATCCTGTTAGATTGCTTTCGTGAGTCATTAATGTCTAGGCTTGGGTTTTTTCAAATCAGCCTCACTGTACCATTATAATAGGCCGCTTTACGTTTTGGCCAATAACTCTTGAACTGTATCCCCCCCCCCCTTCTGGATTCCGCATCATGATGCAACTCCCCCTAGTTTAAAACAGGGGTCTTCAACGGGGGTCCCCTAGGGGGTTCTCAGAGTTACTACAGGGTGGCCGCCTAATCTTTAAGATTCCTTATCTTTTTTGACATTAAAGGTTTCATGACATCAAATTTCTATTTTTTGGGGGAGTTTTTAGGTTTTTGGACCCATTTTTTTTTTACATTCAGTGGATTTTCTGTGGTCTGGGGTTTTCTGAATAATTAGGCTCAGAAAAGTGCTGTGATTGGCCCGTGGACTTTGAAGTCACAGTCCATTAATGCCGCCCCCAGATCTACAAGCTCACTACGCCTCCGAGGCGTTTTGAGCTTGAGTGTGTTTTTTTGACAACTTCTCTAAACACTATTTTTAGTCCTGAATATCTGCCCCCGACTCTTGCACCAAAACTATGTGATGTGATATGTGAGGGTGCGGACTAGCCGACTCCTGGATTGCCGCCCTCCACTGCCTCCAAATGATGCAGGCACCAGAAATGTATTTGTTTAGGCATTTTAACGTTAATACATACCGTTTCTGAAAACTTTCTGTTACTTTCTTTTGCCTCAGTGCTAGGACCATGAAGCATTTGTTTCAAAGCGATACATCTGGGGTTTTGTTTTTTAGATGAATTCTTGGAATCGCAGTTCTAACAGACAACAGAGCTACTAGTGGCGCCAAAAAGACCACTCAAAATTGATGTTATATAGTATAACTTTAATAACAGTATTGGATATGAAACAGGAGTATGAAGTGAAAATACAGTATCTGTCAAGCATCAGTGGACCATATCAAACATCAATGTGAAGACTTTCAAAGAGTTTTTCATTCAGTCATATTGACTTGTTTGTTCTGTGTTTGGGTTGTTTAATCATCTTTTGAGGTGTCTGTAATTGAACACGGCTTGTCATGTTTCTACCTTGTGACTATACTTCAAAAGCTTTGACAGTGATTATTGTAGATACAGTAAGAAACATCCAATATCTTACCATTTATCTGTCATGGAGGGATGAGAAGATAGCCTATTTCTCTCTCTCTCTCTCTCTCTCTCTCTCTCTCTCTCTCTCTCTCTCTCTCTCTCTCTCTCTCTCTCTGTAGCTGTATGACTGCAGAAGATTTATTATTAAATGTTCAGGATCTTGCTATGTGGGATTGTACTAATCATATATATATATATATATATATATATATATATATATATAGAGCCTATACTTACAAGCCCAGGGGCAATGATGGAATGCAATGTGCCTTTTGAGCTTGTACATCTGCTATTTTGCCCAAATGTTGACAAATTCACTATCAAAAGCAGCAAATCAAACCCACAAAGTTCAAGCACTGAATCAAACCAGAACAGTTAATTTACAAGCTTGTTTTAAAAGCAATGACTGTTACAGTACGTAAAAAAACAACAGCAACATTATTATATATATATATATAATTTGTTTTAAGTGAATAGGTTCCCAGATGTATTGCTTGGTTGGTTAGCCTACTGTTATCAGACAATTACGACAGTCAAGGTCTACTGTGCGTCCTTTGTCTCCCTCTAGTGGATTTAAGCAATATCACAGCTTTTGCACAGCTTGTGCTCGTGATCATGACTCATGGATGTGGAGTAGGCTATGTATGTACATAATAATGATATCAATAAAATAATAGTAATAATAAATAAAACATTTATAATAAAAATATTTCAATTAGTGTGGTTTGACTGTATACAATTAAAATATGAGCAGGGGAAAAAAAAGAAGAAAGAAGTTATGCGTGACCACGTACTTGACAGACGTACTGTTACGTCACGGACGTGCCGTGACGTATTCAAACATGGCGGTGCCCTTGTTACAATGGGTCCTGCTACTTAATACTTGCTAGCAAACTCATTCCGAATGATTCTAAAATTACTCGCAACTGTGAATATTCGGTCGACTACGCAGGAGGCTACATGTTAAAGGTAGGAACATGTTTTTATATCGGACGGGGAGTTGTTGCCAGAGGCGGACAGAATGGTAAATAGTGGCTTTGGCGGGTTGAAAAGTTCCTAGCATTAGCCCTAAAGAAGAAGAAGAAGACCTCCCTGAATGAGGCGAGATTACTAGCTAGGATAATGACGCTAAGGATAGGACAGTGACGTCACGGTCAACCAGGAGTGTGCGTAGCATGGGGAGCGAGGCTACTCTTTCAACTATGTATTTACAACTGACGATTCTATTTTATTTGTATAGCAGTGTTCAGTCAGCAAATATAACGGAGCAAATATAAGACTTCCGGTGGACGATCTCTTCAGAATAAGAGTACCCTCTAGAGTAAAAAGAAACCATTGAAAACCATTGAAAAACGGTTCATTTGCACATTAAAACTATAAATTAAGCATTTAAACGAAGCTATATATCACATATTATGTTTCTGTGTAACAAAAACGGCTTTAAAACATTAATTATTTATCTAAATTGATAGATGCTGTTCAAAGGAGTGCATAGCCTATACAAATTGGACACTGGACAGGAGACGGTGCTTAGTGCCGGAACTTCTGAGGTACGCACGCGTTCGGGGAGACCCCCTCTACACAGCCACACTCTCCGCTAAGCGGCACTAAGGTGTAAAAAAAAGTGGCGGGCCGTCCAGTGAGGTCAAGGGTCAGAAAAGGGCCCTTTTCAGTGCATAGCCTATACAAATTGGACACTGGACAGGAGACGGTGCTTAGTGCCGGAACTTCTGAGGTACGCACGCGTTCGGGGAGACCCCCTCTACACAGCCACACTCTCCGCTAAGCGGCACTAAGGTGTAAAAAAAAGTGGCGGGCCGTCCAGTGAGGTCAAGGGTCAGAAAAGGGCCCTTTTCAGTGCATAGCCTATACAAATTGGACACTGGACAGGAGACGGTGCTTAGTGCCGGAACTTCTGAGGTACGCACGCGTTCGGGGAGACCCCCTCTACACAGCCACACTCTCCGCTAAGCGGCACTAAGGTGTAAAAAAAAGTGGCGGGCCGTCCAGTGAGGTCAAGGGTCAGAAAAGGGCCCTTTTCAGTGCATAGCCTATACAAATTGGACACTGGACAGGAGACGGTGCTTAGTGCCGGAACTTCTGAGGTACGCACGCGTTCGGGGAGACCCCCTCTACACAGCCACACTCTCCGCTAAGCGGCACTAAGGTGTAGAAAAAAGTGGCGGGCCGTCCAGTGAGGTCAAGGGTCAGAAAAGGGCCCTTTTCAGTGCATAGCCTATACAAATTGGACACTGGAAAGGAGACGGTGCTTAGTGCCGGAACTTCTGAGGTACGCACGCGTTCGGGGAGACCCCCTCTACACAGCCACACTCTCCGCTAAGCGGCACTAAGGTGTAAAAAAAAGTGGCGGGCCGTCCAGTGAGGTCAAGGGTCAGAAAAGGGCCCTTTTCAGTGCATAGCCTATACAAATTGGACACTGGACAGGAGACGGTGCTTAGTGCCGGAACTTCTGAGGTACGCACGCGTTCGGGGAGACCCCCTCTACACAGCCACACTCTCCGCTAAGCGGCACTAAGGTGTAAAAAAAAGTGGCGGGCCGTCCAGTGAGGTCAAGGGTCAGAAAAGGGCCCTTTTCAGTGCATAGCCTATACAAATTGGACACTGGACAGGAGACGGTGCTTAGTGCCGGAACTTCTGAGGTACGCACGCGTTCGGGGAGACCCCCTCTACACAGCCACACTCTCCGCTAAGCGGCACTAAGGTGTAAAAAAAAGTGGCGGGCCGTCCAGTGAGGTCAAGGGTCAGAAAAGGGCCCTTTTCAGTGCATAGCCTATACAAATTGGACACTGGACAGGAGACGGTGCTTAGTGCCGGAACTTCTGAGGTACGCACGCGTTCGGGGAGACCCCCTCTACACAGCCACACTCTCCGCTAAGCGGCACTAAGGTGTAAAAAAAAGTGGCGGGCCGTCCAGTGAGGTCAAGGGTCAGAAAAAGGCCCTTTTCAGTGCATAGCCTATACAAATTGGACACTGGACAGGAGACGGTGCTTAGTGCCGGAACTTCTGAGGTACGCACGCGTTCGGGGAGACCCCCTCTACACAGCCACACTCTCCGCTAAGCGGCACTAAGGTGTAAAAAAAAGTGGCGGGCCGTCCAGTGAGGTCAAGGGTCAGAAAAGGGCCCTTTTCAGTGCATAGCCTATACAAATTGGACACTGGACAGGAGACGGTGCTTAGTGCCGGAACTTCTGAGGTACGCACGCGTTCGGGGAGACCCCCTCTACACAGCCACACTCTCCGCTAAGCGGCACTAAGGTGTAAAAAAAAGTGGCGGGCCGTCCAGTGAGGTCAAGGGTCAGAAAAGGGCCCTTTTCAGTGCATAGCCTATACAAATTGGACACTGGACAGGAGACGGTGCTTAGTGCCGGAACTTCTGAGGTACGCACGCGTTCGGGGAGACCCCCTCTACACAGCCACACTCTCCGCTAAGCGGCACTAAGGTGTAAAAAAAAGTGGCGGGCCGTCCAGTGAGGTCAAGGGTCAGAAAAGGGCCCTTTTCAGTGCATAGCCTATACAAATTGGACACTGGACAGGAGACGGTGCTTAGTGCCGGAACTTCTGAGGTACGCACGCGTTCGGGGAGACCCCCTCTACACAGCCACACTCTCCGCTAAGCGGCACTAAGGTGTAAAAACAAGTGGCGGGCCGTCCAGTGAGGTCAGGGGTCAGAAAAGGGCCCTTTTCAGACAATAGTGTATACAAGTGGCCATACCCTAACCCAATAGTGTATACAAGTGGCCACACAACCCCACACCATAAAAGAATACAGACAGGCTTTGAAAGTTTAAAAAAAGACCTTTTAATTACTCTTTACTAATAAAACAGTGTACAATTTATCAAAAACAGAATATATATAAATACATTTTCCAATATTTGTTTTTAAACATTGCCAATTGTCTTAAGGTGGACTGAGAGGCTACTTTAGTAGTTTAGTAGTCACAGATTTGATCAATTTACTATATGTGTGTGTGTTAATAACAGCAAACATTATTCAAACACAATCATCATGCAAAACTGTAAAAATGTGGAAGTTCTAGGAAGTGCAAACCACACTCAAAAGTATAAAATGGTACTGCGTGCAACGTACCTAAGTGCAAAGATCACTCAAATGTATAATAAACGGGTACAACATGCAATGTACCAACGTGCAAACATCACTCAAATGTATAAAAAAGTATAACATGCAATATACTGAAGTGCAAACATCACTCAAAAGTGCAACACAGCAAACTTAAAGTGCAAACATTGTACACACACACACACACACACACACACACACACACACACAAATTGATCAATAGATAGATGTACGTATATAAAGCAGAACCAGCTCAGTCCAAACATTGCATAGTCCTGTGCTCTAATGTTTGTTTTTAGATGATCACAGTAAGCACAAAGACAAAAGAAAAAAAGAAGAAAACATTTGATTAAATCAAAACCTAAAGGAAAAAAAGGAAGACCAAAATGAAGACCAAAATGACGTTCCCTCCTGGTGTCTTGGGAACATGTCAGTTCTGGTCCCTCGCATCCTCCATTTGTGACGTTCTCCTACAACAGACACAACAGAGCCTTTTAGGTAGTTTGTCCAAGATACAGTAAATCACAGTACATGCTTTAACTTTGTACTCAGATAAATATCTTTTTGCCTGACAACTCATGCATAACACAATCTCGCTTTTCACGGTGGCTTTTGAAAGTGTTGAGGCTCACATCAAACAGAACAGCTTTGGAAAACAAACAAGTGAAAATACCACAGCTGCTGCCGTCAGTTTGTTCTATGAAATTGGGACAACTGTGATAACACTCATATCTAAATGTAATACCCATACCTCTACCATACAATGCAAAGTACTGTAATGCTAAGTACCTTTGCAGTGGAAAAAATGCCTTAACCAGGTCTTGCTCATGCACACGTAGTGAATCCATTATCACAACATCTAATACTATAACATCACCATTCACTGTCTTTTTGGTGAAATCTACCGCGATGGCTCCCCAATGGGACTTATTTGCGTTGACGGGCAATATCACCAACTCGTAGTTCCACCAATTGCGTGATGCTCGTGGTACATCTGGGAGGACACTGATGTCATCACACCAAAAACTCTGTAACTGTTGGCTTACAAAAGTGCTGGATTAACTGGATAACTGCATTTTTTTTTCTTTCAACACTCGAAAGCAAGAGCTTATGGTACTCATCGATCATCTTATCACTCAGCCACTCGTTATTCTCCACAGCTGCCGTTGGAATGGATCTCCCTTTTCTAGCCCTTGTCTGCTTGTGTTGTTTGCATCTGTCTGTGCATTTATGTTTTTGTTCGACCTGCTGAAAGTTGATTAGTTTCACACTATTAGTTTTCTCGTATGACACGACAAAGCAACTAGCTGTGGTCAGTATTTTTAGCATCAGCTCAAAGGTATAGCCTGCTGTGTCATTGGATGCTTTTGTCATGATATGCCATTGCTGGTCTTTACACGTGTACAATGACACATATGGTGACTTGTCAAAAAATGCACAAATGCTGGACACAGCATAATCATTTTGGTGGTACAGACAGGAGAGAGTGAACGTTTTGGGAATTTCTGCACCAGATCTTAGCAGGAGAAGTAAAGTCTGTGGGCTGTGAATTACTTGATAGGTTGATAAGCTTAAGTCCTGCTTACATGTTTCACATTGGTCAAGTTGAGCAGAACATATTTTGGCAACTGTGTCCAAGATGCCTTTTTGTGACACTTCAAGTGGCTGCACTATGAGTTCTGATATGTTCTTTCTAGATGGTACGGCCTGGTCACCACATTGAGTACAAATATAGCGACCAAGACTTTTAAGGCAAAGCAGGTCATTTCCAAGGAAAGGAGCCCCAAGTGTGTCATTCACAAAGCTGTTTAATATGTGGTACACGTCTGTCATAGAAAATTGCCGAGACACTAATGACACCACCTGAGTGTTGGCAAGTTTCTCAAGCGCTCTTTTAAACAATGCTGGGGACTGCGCTGCTGCTGCTGCTGCTGCAAGCCGTGTGTGACATTTTTGGAAAGCAGATGTCTGTTTTAGAAATGTTAGTATTGGTAATGGTATGGCTTCACACATATTGTGATTTGGTCTTTCATTGCAAAAAAACACATCCACACCATGGCCAATATCTTCCAAATTGTCCTCTATTGTGATAACAGCATTAAGTGATGCATCATTACATTTCACATAGAAATAAATGTACCCATGTGGTTTTGCCAATTGCAATGCATTTGCTGGTTGAAGGATGTTTATATTTGTATCATCTGCTCTAATTACAACATTGTCATAAAGCAAATGTGCCCAGAAGTGTCCGGCTTTGGCCACTGAGCCTACATGACAAATGATTGAGCCCAACTTATACTTAATTTTACTGCTGTCACGAATGGGAATTTCGATTATATCAGATGGGACTACAGGCGTGTGGAGCACCGTCCCACCATTATCAACACGGGACACAGAAAGAGTAATGACATCAGGAGCATCAATCCAACATATTTGTCTCTTCATTTCTGAACCACATGCTGTACATCTCTGTTGACCTTCACCTTCCATGATTGTGTGTTCGAAAAGAGAATTGAGGGACTCACATTTCTGTGTCAGCGGTAATGCAAAAACAGTAGGCGCGCATGAAATGCTTTCAACTTTCGATGCACATTTTTTACAGATGTCTGTATGTTTTGCCATAGCAGTTGTTTGGACACTACAATCATGCAACCAGATTAATAATTTGTGTATCAAATCTAGTGGGTCATTGTGCATTGACAAGGACAACGCTGGGATGCTCTTGACTAATTCTTGAGTGACACCATGGATTGTTTTAGCATCAAATGTGTGCCCTGGATTTTGAAAAAACGCTTGGATGAGAGCTGCTAAATTCCCTGGCATTGATGACATCGCAACCATATAAGTAGGTGTCAACTGTTTCAATTTATCTTGTACTACTTGCAGATGCAGTATCGATTGTAGGGTTGCATTTAGCCAACAATTACTCTCATTATTTGCAAACCTGCATATACTATTGCATATTTCCTCATTTGTGCCTCTGTTTTGTGCCTTTGTTTTGTCTGGCACACTTGCTGAGCTGTCATTTTGTAAGAAAATCTTTGAATTTGCTTGTGGCTTATTTTGATAAGAGCGTCTCAGCTGTGGCGGCAGAGTTCTCTTTTTGTTCCACTCTTCTACAGGTGGTGGGTGTGGACGCTGTGATGCCTGTGATATCCTGTAGCCTACTTTGGCAATGAAATCTATGGCTGACTGCTTGTATAGTGAGCGTATGCGCTGTATACATTCGTCAATTCTGTGTTTCTCATTTCGTAAAAGCAACACTTTTGTGTTTTTGAACATGGCCTCACTAATAGCTGTGCTTTTCTTACCATGGTTTATTTGTGCAGCATAGGCTCCAGAGAATCGCTGCAAATCACCTGAGAGTAGATCTGACCATATTGGAATAGTTGGGAGGAAGTTTGAGAACAGTTTGTTTAAAATAGTTTCTCCATGGTATTGATTTTCACCTGTGTCATTGCTGGTTTTAATTGTATTATTGGCTGTAGCCCTTAGTTGTTCAAAATAGTCTTTGAAGGGAGATGTACCTTCACAAACATCAGCAGTCAAGTCAAATATATCATCAACCGCAGTGTCATATGAATTGTCTTGTCGATCATGCTCTTTATCAATAATTCCTGCAATTCCTGGCAGCTTCTGTGTTTCATCCTCAATGCGGCCAAGACTAGCTGCCACCTCGCTGGAGTTCCTTTTGCTACCAAGTACAATACAAGCAGCAGATACTATATTACCTGCTTGTTTCAGTGTTTTGGCATTAACTAAAGCGCTGAAGATGAACATAGCCAACTTAAACCTACAATCTCTAGTATTGTACTGTTGTTTGCAAATGTGACTTGCCTGTTTCATCAGATGACTCTTACATGCTCTTATGGTACAAAAATTCAAATCTTTGCTATCTGCCTTTCCATTCACTATTCTCCAGCAGCGTAACAAGTACATTTTCATGCTATCTCCATTGAAGATATGCATACTGGCTTTCAAAAGCACTATGGACCTATCACTATTAATCTGCATGGGTGTTGTGTTGGCACCAAATATCTCCTTCTCTTTGCACCTCAATTCCGTGAGGAGCTCCTCTACAGCAGTCTGGGTGTGTTGTTCACTGATCATAAATGCTACAGGAGTTGAAGCGGACGAAGTGGATGAACTTACTACAATCTCATAATACAAAATCCTTTTCTTTGTTAGTTTACTCTTAATGATTCCCCCAGTGGCATCCCATGATGCAGCGCTGTCCTTAATCACATCGTGCCACAGTCTCACTCCTGCTTCACTAAAACATATAACCTTAAGGGGACTAACTTTAATAAGTTGAATGAATCCTTTTACAACTACACTTTCTGTGTCTTCATCTTCCCAGTCAGCTTTCAGTAGGCGCAGAGCTGTAATCTCATCATCATTCATCCAGCTTAGTTTGCGATGTTCATGTTTGACCTTTAGTCCTGAATTCTAAATGTAATTAAGTAAAAGTACTGGTATCAAAATGTAATTAAATATACAAATATTTGCTTGTAGATCGGCTATTTTCAAATTGCCAAAGTTTAAATAGGGCTGAAGTGGTCTTGTATAAATATAAAAATCTTTTGCTTGTAGATCGGCTATTTTCAAATTTCCAAAGTTTAAATAGGGCTGAAGTGGTCTTGTAATTATAATCAAAAATATACAAAGTAACAAGTAACTAGTATAATATCTGCCTCTGAAATGTAGTGGAGTAGTACTTAGTTACTTTCCACCACTGTATACGTGTATTTTTCAAAATGCATAGTACAGTAATTGATTACATGTACTTAGTTACTTTCCACCACTGTATAAATGTCTTTTTCGAAATGCATGTATGTCTTTCATAAAACATTAAATGCGATGCTCTTACTTTGAAGGCAACCGGAAACCTTATATTTGCTAGCTCAGAAACCGGATGTGTTATATTTGCTACCGGAACGGAGCTTATTTGTATTTTGTTTACCTGTCTGATCCGGTCTAGAGCCCGCCCTACTGTATCCGGTCATTTGTACAGAGAGCTACTACATCACGCACTGTTTCCGTGTCCGCTCTGTCTAGACCTAGACCTGTCAGCAAACTTACTACTAGGTCTAGGATGGTATGTCTAAAGCAGTGGTTCTCAAACTTTTTCATGTCAGGGACCCCCAAATTGACACACCTTAGCCCGCGGACCCCCATTTGAAAAGATATGCCAAGGAAGGACCAGGACCCCCTTAAGAAAATATTTTTACGGCTCTAGCTGTAATTCTCAACCACTTTAATTTCTATCTCTGGGACCCCAATTTGGTTCCATTTGTACACTCTTGGGAGTTACAGACCCATAAGGGTCCATTTGGTTCCTAACTACCGGTATCTATCATTTAGCTGGGGACCCCACTTTGAGAACTACTGGTCTAAAGCATAGACTGCAAAATATAGACCTAAAGAGCATCATGCCTAATTTATGCTTCGTATGACGACGGTAGATGGCAGATCTACAAGCTCACTGACGTGTTTCCGATTAATTCAATACACAGGACCCCAATGGAAACAAGCCATAGTGCTTTCTTGGGTTTATCCTTTTAGCATCCTTTTGTACAGAACTGTGCTTTTTTTTGCAAACTGTTAAAGTATTCAATCAATCAATCAATCAATGTGAGCTCTACGGTTGTTGGCTCTGCAGCTGGGTCATATTGTCGGTACGACGAAGTATAAACGGATGTGACATCACGGACACATCCTTTGTGTGTGTGTGTGTGTGTGTTGTGAGAACTATGGTGGCGTGTAGCTACGAGCAATCCATCAGGCGGCAACTTTGTCTTGTTGTTCCTAGTGATGATGATGTGACAGTGAGCCTGCTGCTGCGACGCTGCGTTTTAGGTATAAGTACTGATCATTCACATTCATGAACGTTCCAAAACAATCGAATGATCTCATGTCGTTGTGTTGTTGTTGATAGTATTGATGGATTAGCGCTCACACCAAGCTAACTTGTGCTACAGGTAGTCTAACGTTCAGGATGTCACTTTATTGAAGCAATTGTAAAGGTCTCGTTAGGTAACCGCATAAGTGTAGTATGCATCAGCCTTTAGTCTAATTGAGCTAGATAACAGGCGATGTGTGTTATTTTGCATGTGTACATACACAGTACTGGCCTTTAACACTTAAATGAAGTGAAAGACGGTACTTTACTTTCTGCTGGTAAATAGTTTGAACACCTGTTTGGCTTGGCCAGTTGGACACAGGCTGTTCCCTGTATTCTGATGGGTACTAAACTGGGTTATTGTTATTCCATCAGATCTGTACCTTTGTATCTGTATCTTGGTTTAATCGTTACTGTGGTGCTGCCATATGGCAACTGAATTTCCCTCTGGTGTCCGGATTAGTAAAGGTCTGTCTGTCTGCAGTATAGAGGACACACATCATCCGCTTCGTGGATTGGAAACAACAACGGTCAAAAACGACCTGACCATGTGATAAAAAGTTGCTATATATAACTTCTGTCTTTTCGGTGCTAGATATGTTACTAATATCTGATCCTGTGTGCATGAACAAGGCTACATACACTCTGTGTAGTCTGTTGAGACCACTGAGCTGCACTAGTGTGTCTGTCAACATTATAACAATAAAACTTAGTTTGTTGAAAGAATGACGTTCCCTGGAGCCATCACACCCATACCGGTCTGGGAAGAACCACAGAGTTCAGGGGAAGATGAGGAAGGAATCAGGATATGACCTTTGCATTTATGCCATTTTGTATTGGGCTCACACACCTTATGTTTTGCTTTTGAAATAATGTGTTTGCGAGAAAATATAACGGCTGCCCCATCTAATAACCTGTTAATACTAACACATGTACTGTCAGTCTATTAGACACTTAAGGTCAGTTTATGCTTTGCGTGACAAGTGTCGTCTGATGCATTGGCATGGCGAAAGTGACGTCAAAACAACATGTGTCAGGTTGGACCTTCGCAGATGGTGTTGCATACATCTGGAAAGATAAGTGGTCGCAGACATCTTCATAACATGTGAATTGCTTACTCTAATTGGTTGCGAGGACGAAGTAAGCTCCATTTACCACAAGATTACATTCACTTTGTCTGGGTAGCTCAGTCGGTAGACCACTCGCCTTTTCAACCTCACGGTCATGAGTTCGATCCCCGGCAGCGCCAACTCCGTGTATGAGTAGCACGGCTTGGGTGCGGCAAGACGTGCGGTAAGTACTGGGAGCTGATGGTAGGTGTTGCGCTCCACCTCAGCAATCCATCTCCCAGGGCTCGAGCACTTTTGAGAAACGAGGATAGACTCCTGCGCTCTGGCTGATACCGACAATAAGCTTCTCCGTCCTACTTACTTACTTTCTTACATTCACTTCCTCCTTGTTTACATTTTGTGCCGACACTGTCGGCGAGTCCCAGGCAGTATGAACGCTCAAAACTCAGAAAGTCGTGCGACCTGCCGATCAGCACTTGTTGCTCAAAGCATAAACTGGCCACAGCCAAAATTCATTGTAAAAAAAAAAGTGCTTAGGAGCCGAGATACAGCCTTTTTCAGTAAGAAGTTAAACAAAGAGTGAATGGAGCAGAATATTTTCAAATCATGATATCTTGGGTTATGTTGTTAAAACGGACGTCTTAGATGTCCAGTGGCACTGAATGAGTTAATACTCCTCTGAGGTGTTAAGAGGTGCTCTCCAATGCTTTGCAAACAATTTCAACCTGTCATCCCTATTCTGGGCATGTCATTATAGTCGAAATATAGTTGCGTTAAAAATAACTTGTGAGATTGTAGATTGGCTATGTTCACTATTCATTGCACAACAAAGTATTTAGGGCTTAGTTGTCATCTAAATGTGTTTTTGTATTTTTTTCCATCTGTTAGTCTAGTGCAGCCGGCCCGTCCGTCGTTGCCTCTCCACAACCAATGAAGGACTACAAGGAGAACTCGTCTTTATCTGGACAGACGTTTCTAGAGCACATCAAGCCATGCTGGTACTGGGACAAGAAGGACCTGGCCCACACCCCGTCCCAGTCCGAGGGCTTGGACCCGGGCACAGAGGCTCGTTACCGGAGAGAGGGGGCCCGTTTCATTTTTGACGTGGGGACCCGACTTGGCCTGTAAGTTATCCATAACCACTTTCAACCCGCCGTCCCTATTTTGGGCTTGTCATTATTGTAAAAAAGAAAAAGAGTAGTAGATCTAAAAGATCACAATGCGTTGCAATGGGACACACTGTGAGCTTGTAGAAATGCTATTTCCACAATTTCTGAAATAGGGTTTTGGTGGTTAATTCAGACGTTTACCAAATACAAGCAGCTAGAATTGCTAGTTAATGTAGTTGAGAATCAGAAGAAATCAGAGGTGCTGACTTATAATGCTGTTTTTGTAAAAATCCTGACTTTGTCTCCAGACACTATGATACACTGGCCACTGGAATCATCTACTTTCATCGCTTCTACATGTTCCATTCCTTCAAGCAATTCCCCAGATATGTGAGTTATCTATGACTGTTGCTTTATTTAGTTTTATTAATTGCCGTTAAGTAAGTAGTCTTTTTTTAGTTAAGCAGTGTAGCTCCACTTTACAAAGTGATTTTTCATGTATGTATGTACTGTATTTGACATGTATGATGAACCATATGACTTGTACCACCAACAGGTGACAGGTGCGTGCTGCCTCTTCCTGGCAGGGAAAGTGGAGGAGACCCCAAAGAAATGTAAAGACATCATCAAAACGGCTCGGAGCTTACTGAACGACGTACAGTTCGCTCAGTTTGGAGACGACCCAAAGGTCTAGTCTCTCTTTTATCAGTCTCTTTCTACAAACCTGAGATACTTTTTTAGAGAAGGAGATTTCAGATGTTAACCACTTAAACCCTATATACTTTGTTGCTTCGTTCATTAGGTTAGGTGTTGAAGAAGAGGGGTAAACATGTCGCACAGTCCAGCTCCATATGCATTTCTCTTTAATAGCCAACATTTCTGCAATCCGGTCGAGACTTGTCTGATCTTGAAGAAGGCTGGACAATACAAGTCATATTTATACTGTACTTTTGCAGAGAACATTTTATATGGAACAGAGTATAAGATACTTTACAATTAACACATTTAATTCTATATAATGAACCCACTTGCTGCTTTTTATGGACTCAAATTGTTCCATAAGGAATATAGAAGAGCAAGAGTATAGCCTTGTGTTAGCTAGAACATAATGGCCAGCCCACTTACCAACTGCATGACTTTGCAGTAATGTCCAGAGTCGACGCAAAATATTAATATTAGATGAGTATGAATAATTACTGTTTGCAATAAGGAACAAAATAAGAATTGCAAAAACTCCTATGGTGCAGCTATTAATAAGTAAGCCACAAATAGACCTTTGGGTGTTTGCTGCCTGGAAGCATGGTTATAGTTGTGAAATTTTCACACCTAGTTTTAGTTTTTAGTTTATCTTAATTAACCATTTCAACGTGTTATCCCTATTTTCATTACACACGAGAATTGTCAAAAATATGGAAAACAGCAGAGCTACAAGCTCTCAGCGCATGCGAAGCGCTGTGAGCTTGTAGATGGTCTATTTTCTGGCTATTCGACCTTACGCAAAGTAGATTTGCTATTTTCACTATACATAGTGCACAATATTAGGTGTATGAGTTGCCTATACATCGTACACTAAAAGTAGGTGTATAAGTTGTCTGTGTTCCCGTGTCAGCAGGAAGAAGTGATGGTGTTGGAAAGGATCCTGCTGCAGACCATCAAGTTTGACCTGCAGGTGGAGCACCCGTACATGTTCTTGCTGCGCTATGTCAAGCAGCTCAAAGGTACAGGCCTCAAAGCCATGGCTCTGTGGAGTTTATTATTGAGAGTTGGTACAATTTATTAATCTTTGCCATTTACTGTTCAAGGTGACAAGAATAAAGTACAGAAAGTACTACAGATGGCATGGACCTTTGTCAATGACAGGTGAGCCACAGGCGTGGGACCTTTTTTGTGTCTTTCATTCACTCTCTCTCAGACACGCGTGTACACAAAAACACATATCTCTCTCTCTTTACATGTCTTTCTCTCACTCATACTATTTAATCAGGCTCACACTCTTAATTACACCATTCTACCATGCCAGTAGACTCAGTTGTGTAGCTGTCAAACCTATTTCAAATTAAACTCACTTAATCATTTACAATAAATTCAAGAGCTTGCTTTGAATGGAGGTGTTGTAACACAGTGCATTATTTAATGTTCATTCTAACTACACTATTGCTGTGTCGAAACATGTCCTTTTTCCAATTATGATGTCTCATGCATGCATATTGTGATTACCATGTGTTATTTAAGTGTTTGCTTGTTTATGTATCCATGAGTCATAAAACTTGCGTGAGTGATACATTTTGGAACATAACGGACAGTGTGGATTTAGATGCATGTACTAAAATTAAAATAAAACTAAAATAGCCAAGCAGCCTAAAGCCTTGCATCTGCTCACATTGTGAGCTTGTAGATTGGTTATTTCTAGGCCACCACTGTCGTACGCCAGAAGTATCGGTCTTAACGGCGTGCATGGAGGAATGGCATGGTTCATTGCCTTTTTTAATTTGGGGTGTCTTCACAGCATCTAGTGGACAAATAGGCAAGACATGTATGCATACATGTATACATACAGCCTCAGTACAATAGTTTTGCATGGCTTCACAGCTCAACTAATAGGAATGTGAATGTACTGTCTCTAACGCTACTGCTAAGCACTTTGATTAATGGTATGAAAGATGCTATGCGACAATACTATGTTGCTCAATATTTAGTTTACTAATATTGTAAAACAATCGTTATCAAAGCACTCTATACACTACTGTAGAAAACATGTTGTCAGACTACTATATCTATATGTATACTGTCATCCAAATATGTCCAAGGCTTGATCCAAACAAAAAGTTTTTGGGGTCTTTTTTTTTTACCCCCTTTTTCTCCCCAATTTAGTTGTTATGCCAATTGATTCCTCCCCACACACAACAGTGAGTTGTCACTCACTGCTGTTGTAGCCTACTGACTCACCTGCCAGTGAGGAGCCCCCACCGGGAGGACGTAGAGCCTTCATCCTACTCCTCCCGCCCCTCACTCCCTGCTGACAGGTGCCGCCCCAGCCCGTAGGATTACTTTATCTATTTATGATTTTCCCCTCTGCGAACACGGGCCAATTGTGTTTCGTGTAGTAGACTCTCAACAAAACCGCATGCACCACTTTACCACTGCGCCTCCCGAGCGCCTCGATAATGGAGTAAATAAACCAAATGTTAAATTGATCGTAGCCATGTTGTCTTTGCCCCTTCCTCTTCGGCAGCCTGTGCACCATGCTGTCCCTGCAGTGGGAGCCAGAGATCATAGCCGTGGCCGTCATGTACCTGGCCGGACGCCTCTGCAAGTTTGACATCCAGGAGTGGACGGCCAAGCAGTCGTCCCGTCGCTGGTGGGAACAGTTTGTCCAAGATGTCCCAGTGGAGCTCCTGGAAGGTATTCTTTAGACATTTCACACTTTCAGGCTGTAAACAAATAACACTGCTGTTCTGAACGGTCCAACCTTTTTGAACTTCCTGTTTGTAAGCATTGCCCTGGGAAAACGTAAACCAATGGTTCTCAAACTTTTTAATTTCAATCACTCATAGGTTGGTATGTATGATTAGGTCACGGACTAACATAACTCTGAGCGTTACAGATCTGTAAAGGTCCAGTCAGTTCCTAACTATCAACAATTTAACTGGATCCCCCTCTAGGACCCCTGGGGGTCTCCAGACCCCACTTTGAGAACCACTGACAAACTCATCAATGAAACAACCATTGGTTGGATAACAAGCTAACCTTACAGGGAAAAAATTGATTTATAAGACATTCCTGCTAACATCCTCGGACCCTGAGGAATCTTTGGGGGGTCCCAGGGGGTGCCCAGCAAAATGAGGAACAGATTTAATCTGTTTTATATTTTGGCTATTAGAAAATAGCTCACAACACTTTGCATTGTGACACGTTGTGAGCTTGAAGATCTGCTTCTTTTGAAAAGAGAAGAGGAGAGAAGATGTCCTTGACATAAACAGGGGTCAATGGCCAAATACATGTAGATTTGGGGATCCTTCACATGAAAATGTTTGAGAGCCGCACTGTGGTAAACGGCTTACATGATGATAGGGTTTTCACAAGTCTCTTTGCAGCAATAGAGAAATGGAGAAACTGCCTACAAAATATTGTCTTCTTTTAAATTTGTTTTTTAGGTATTTTCTTTTTTATTGGAAAGTACAGCAGAGAGAGATGGTAGCGTAGAGAAAGTGAATCCCACGAGACATAGCTCATGAGTTGGATGTTCCGATTAAGTCTTTACTATATGGTACTGTTCATGATGCTTTCATTCATACAACGCGGTCGCATGGCCAAAAATAGCACATCTTGTAGATCTGCTATCTTCAAGCTTGTAGCTATTTTCAGCATGTGACGGTGATGCACGTGGAAGTATAGATCAGGCTTAATGATCCCTTTTGAAGTGTATTTTCTATGAGGGTGACTGAAACAAAAAAAACGCTGTTCTTCTGCTATGGCACTGACATGATCTTCAACATTTTAACACCTGCTGTACCATGTGTTTGCCTGCATCTGATTTGAGAAGACACTGGTCGTTTTCCTAAGCAGCGGTTTCACCGTGATGTCACTGAACATTGCCGCTCCATTATGTTTTGTTTATAGCTCTTTTAACAAGCAGACGTGTTGCAGTCAGATGTGTATTTCAAGGCCCCTTTTAGAATAAATGAAAGAGCAGGAAAAGTCATTAAAATGGAAAGAACGGAACGTAAAAGGAACGACGAATAAAAGTCAAAATGTCATACCAATTTGTCCAATGTGGGTCCTGATGAAAAATAACACATTTTCCGCTTTGATTTGTAGACACAGCCAGTCTGATTAAGGTGACTTTTCTTGTGTGTGTGTCCAGATATCTGCCATCAGATTCTGGATCTGTACTCCCAGGGCAATAAACCCATCCCACAGCAGATCCAGGAGAAGGAGAGGGCCTCTTCCACACCCCAGCCCCCAGCTCTTCCTCCTCCTCCGGCCCCACTAAGCCTGCCCCAGGCCTCCAACCCACCTCCCCCTCCACCAAAGAAGACCTCACCCCTGGGCAGCAGCCCCGCACGCTCGCTCAAACGGCCACATGTGAGTATGCACACATCGCAGCAGTTTACATTGCACATGTACAAGCTTGACTTTATTAACTATTATTAATTCTAGACCAATTATTATAATTGAAAGGCTGATTTTAATGTTTTCCCCCTCCAATTAACCCATACTACTGCTCAATATGTTTAAAAGTTACTCTTAATTGATTGACTTAATTGATTTGTCTTCTCGTTTCAGGGGTCCCCGAAAGATGAACCAAAGCCTCCAGGTAAGTTGTATTTAACTGCAGGCAGCTTATGCTGCATTCTGTTGCTTCAAAGTTTGATGTCTCAGTTTAGTTTGATTTCTGAAGTTTGCACACTGTTATCAAAATGCTGCCAAGAACGATTAATTTAGCAACTTAACAATGCCAATTTTGGAAAAGGCAGCATGAGTGTTCCTGGAAGCAGTGACCGAAACCAATTTCAAGAGTTTGCCGGGATTTGTTTTATTTGGTCCATCTCCTTTCCAGTAAATTCTGACACTATAAACATGCACAATCCAAGTCTACCGCTCTGTTCTACAAATGTATACTCCGTCGCGGGAGGGAGTCGCTGGCCAAAAATAACAGATTTACGAGCTGATCCGTTCTTTTTGGCGAGCTACACCGTCGTCCCACAGAATATACATTTGGCTTAAAGCTTTCTCATCTCACTGATTGGTCTCTTTTGACTTGACAGAACAAGTTGGCTCGAAGATCCCTCGCCTGGAGAGTCCAATGCCCCCATTGCCTACATCCCAGCCTCCCCCTGGTGAGTTTCTTTAGTTGTCTGCTTTGAACAGCATCTCCCCCTCACTCGTTTTAAGAGAAACAGAGCTGGATGGAAGGCTGAAAAACGCGTCCGCTTAGATATAAACAAGTAGATGCAATTAACCACTTAAGGCATACCATCATATGACAAAAAATCCTGCAAGCTCACAACACATGATCGACGCATTGTGAGCTTGGGGGGATCTGCTATTTCTGCTGCGTGACACCCGCTACGATGTTGTGGAAATTAAGCATATAGGCCCAGACTCATTTTGAGAATCTTTGCCTGTGACAACATGCCCAAAGTAGGGACGGCAGTGTTAATGTGGTTAATGGCATCCTCTTGATAACCTGCAGTCTTAGTGTGTGTGTGTGTATGGGCCCCCTCGCCAGGAACTGCAGATTAGGGAGATTAGGGGTTTTCAGCCCTCTCAGACTCTGCTTACACAACCAGCAAGAAGTCTGGACGTTGGACTGTCTGACACATGCACACTCCTTCTCTAATGACCAGTGTTGGACCGAGAACTCCACCCCAGTACTTGAGTCAAAGTATAGATACTGTTGGTCGAATATTATATATAACTACAAGTGAAAGTTGCTCAGTCAAATTTGTACTTGATAAAGTACTGGGGTACTCATTTTCTTTAAATTACTTGGATATTCAAAAGTGAATTCTTTTAAAAATACTTAACCATTCTGAAGTACAAAATACAAATTACTAAATACATTTTCTTTTTAATATCAATGCATTGCTGTATAAAAAAAAAAAAAAAAGAACAATAATATTGAAAATATCAGATCTACAAGCTGCTATTTTGCACTATAATTGTACTGCCTAGAAATGCAGTGTAAGTAAAGTAAGTCCATTTTATTTGTATAGCACATTTCACAGAGGACTCACAAAGTGCTTTACATAAACAGAAATAAATACAGCCAAAAACAATCAAATGAAAAAGAAACAGAAAGTGGAGTCCATGGTACATTATTTGTCATAAGTACGGTATCCAGAAATACAAATACTCAAGTAAAGTACAGATACTTAAACAATGTCATAGAAGTATACCACTGCTAATGACTCCCAGACAATCTCATTAGTGTCATCACTTGAGCCTGATAATGAGACCTCCTGCGTGGCCACTAGCAGGCACTCTCACTCCAGTGTCACGCACGCTGTGTGCATGAATAGAGGCGTTATTATTGTCAGTTGTTCGTTGTCTTTATTCTCATGGCGTTTGATCTGTTTTCTACCGACATCTGTGAACGCTGCTTCTTCTTCCTTGGGGACTGTTGTTTAATGATGGCGACTAGTTGATTTGTTTTGCTGAACTTATTTGATTAATAAGTCACTTATCTGGTGTCTGTGGGAGATGATGACATTAAATATGTCTCCTCCTGAGTGTCTTAACACAGTGGTTCCCAAACCTTTTCAGCTTGAGAGACACAGAAGAGAAATTTGGTGTCTCACATAAGCCCTATTTCAAAAACATTGAAAATAGCCGTTCTACAAGCTCACAGCGCGATGCTATGCGTTGCGTTGTGAGCCTGTAGATCTGCTATTTTCACTATTTCTTAAAAGGTTTTTAAATGTATGGATATAAAACAATTAAGGGGATATTTACTCACCACCCAAAAATAAATCCCGACCCATTGTCTGGGGAACACTTGTCTAACACATGCTCTCTCTCTCTCTCTCTCTCTCTGTCTGTCTCCTCTTCGTCTCGCCCATCAGATCGCAAAGCTCCCCAGCCGGCTCCACCCGCAGAGGCCGAACTGGGCGTCGAGTCGGCCCCGCCTCCCCCACACGCCCCTCCACCTCACCAGCCCCCTCCCCTCCCCCACCGCCCTCCTCCGCCCCCGCCCTCCAACTACGTCCTGCCCACCATGTCGACCACCAGCTCCTACATGTCCGGGGAGGGCTTCCAGAGCCTCCAGTCCCTGATGAAGACGGAGGGCCCGTCGTACGCCCCCATGCCACCCAGCTACGCGCCCCCGATGCCGCCCTACCACCCCCACGCTTACCCGCCGCCCGCCGCACCGCCCCCGGGCCCTCCGCCCCCTCAATACTCTTACCCTCCGCCCAGCATGGCCCCCGGCCAACCGCCGCCAGGCTACAACCTGAACCACAACTACCCTCCTCCCGGTCACGGGCCCCCTCCAGGTATGGGTCTTCCCGCCGGATATGATGGATATCCCCCTCCACCCCCCGTGCCCCCAGGACAGTCGCAGGTGCCCCTGCCTCCTCCCCCCGGCATGCAAATGAACCGCAGTGGCTGGATGAGATGAAAATGAAGGTCGAAGAACGAGACGGAAAGGAAGTGAAGCGAAGCTCGAGAGCAGCCTCCAAACCGAGGCTGGTGCAGAAACACAACTGAGGCTCTTAATGCTCCCCGCGGACCCAAAACAACTCGGATGACATGAACTGGTGTTGTCCTGGTACAAACATGGGAGAGATTGCTCATCTCTAGAATTGCTTGAAGTCTTAACTAGTAGGAAAACTGAAGGTGTGGACAGTATTGTTAGGAGAACCAGAAACGTGGCGGTACATGTGTGCAGTGACACATTTTCAGTATATAGCGGCTAGTTCACGGTACAACGCCTACATGATACTCCCACTTCTGGTATACAGTAACAACACTGTCTACTGACCGCTTTTTCTTTCTGGTAAACCTGAAATCCATGCACTAAAATGCACCGAACATTTTGTCACCGTACTTTTCATTTCGGCCAAGTGGACATCTGTCAAGTCACTCATTAATAAAGTATACCCCCATTAGGAGGGGCTACATTTGTTTTTCTTTTAGTTTATTTTTTTCTTTTAGTTTTACATTACATGCTCACCCTCCATTTTCAATGGAGAGTATAAAGCCCTAGCTATTTCAAGTTCTACTTGTGTTGTTTTGACCATGTCCTTGCAGCAGTTCACCTGGAATCCTGGCCATCTGACGGTCTCTCGTCCACAGAGACTTTGCTGTTTGTTCCTCATTCCCACAGCCTCGTTGTCTATATCAGGCTGTGATGAATTCCCAAGATGGTGGAACATATATATATATATATATTAAAAGAAGAACTTGCTGTAAATGGTCTTATTCATAGTTGTGTTACTTTAATTCTGTGAAAAGGGTTTACAGTCATGTTAACACGTTTTTGAGTGAATCTGCACTGCAGATAGTATTATGTTCCCCAAACCAGAAAACTGTAGTCAACCACCCATCGTCTATAACACTGGACAAGTCCAAGGTATATTTGTACATATCTGGTATGAGGATCTTTATGGAGAGTTTATATACGTATGTGCCTTACCAAGGCTTTTCTTTAAACAGATGATTATAACCCTGCACACAACTTTGTTTTTGTGTTTTAAGTGGCCCTTGGGAAAATAAAGACCTGCTTTTCCTACTTTGAATCGAGTCATCTGTGTGTGTGCGAAAGATTGGACGTATTTAGATTTGTCAGGTTTAGGTGCCTTAGTTTTAGTTTTCTTTCAATTAGTCACCCCATGGATCACGTTCATGCAATTTCATATAAAAAGATTAGTGTGCTTGAGTAGCTCAGTTGGAAGAGCTCTTGACTTCAGACCACAAGGTCATGGGATTGAATCCTAGCACAGGATACTCAGCGTCTGAGCATTCTGGCTCCCATGGGTCTACTCACTTTTTTCTCCTTTAAATGGCCATTGCCATTGACAATGCATTGGGCGCTTAAAGTTAAATATTTCAAAAACTACAAATTATTTCAAAGTAAAAATCACAAACATGCATGTCCACAGTAAGGTGGATTTTTTTAATTGTGAATCAAGTGTATAGGTTAAAGTATGAAAGAACTTCGAGGTGCCAAAGTTTTCAGATGTAAGTTTTAAAAGTTAAATATCTCAAAAACATTTCAAAGTAAAAAGTTCAAGCATGTGTGTCCACAGTAAGCTGCATTATAAAAAAAAGTGTGAATGGAGTTTCTAGGTGAAAGTGTTTTTTGTGTTTTTTTAAGATGCCAAAATCTTACATCGACCTCCATTATAATTTTCTGAACTTTTAAAGGAGTACATTTCTAAAACTATGAAATATTTCAAAGATTCCTTTTCAGGCAAACATGTCCACAGTAAGATGAACATTTTAAAGTTTGAATGGGGTTTCTAGGTGTACATATGTAGGACTATTAGCCTGCCAAAGTTTGTACTTTTCCCCCTTTAAATGTCCATTGCCATTGACGATGCATTGGGCGCTTTAATATTTAAGTTAAATATTTCAAAAACTACAAATCATTTCAAAGTAAAACATCTCAAGGATGCATGTCCACAGTAAGGTGGAATTTTTGAACTGTGAATTGAGTTTCTAGGTGAAAGTGTTTTTTTTTAGGTCCCAAAATCTTACATCGACCTCCATGAACTTTTAAAGGAGTACATTTCTAAAACTATGAAACATTTCAAAGATTCCTTTTCAGGCAAACATGTCCACAGTAAGATAAAATATGGCCGTTGCTAATTTTCCTTACCTTTGTGGCACAAACGAAAAGACAGGGCTTTGTAAACCGTTAAAAAAGTCGAAGGTTTGCACTCCATCTAAACTCTAAAAGGTTAAGCATTTGGTTCTCACAAGCATCTTCCATGTCTTCGTGGCACCAACGGAAAGGCAAGGGTTCATAAACCAAACGTTTCGAGTACAAACTGCCAAGGAACATTTTCAAACTCCATCTGACTGAATTCTAAAAGGTCATCTAAACTCTAAGGTTAACTATTTTGTACTCACATATCTTCCACACCTTTGTAGCACAAGCGATGTGGAAAGGGTTTCATAACATTTCCACACTCCATCTAAACTCTAGGTCATCTAAATTCTAAAAGGTTAAGTATTTGGTTCTCACAAGTATCTTCCATGTCTTTGTGGTACAAAGGAAAAGACGGGTTTGTAAACCGAAGGTTTGTGTTTGAAACTGCTATTAAAGGAACATTTTCGCACTCCATCTAAACTCTATAAGGTCATCTAAAAGGTTAAGTATTTGGTTCTCACGTGCATCTTCCATGTCTTGGCTCGAATGAAAAGACCAGGGGTTTATAAAATGAAGGTTAGAGGTTCAAAACTCACACGACTCAATATAAAAAAAAATCAATCAGTACATTTTTTTTTTAAAAGCTTCAAGTTGTACAATATATTTTCCAAAATTTCTTCTACATGCTTAGTTTTTCCAATCAATGCTGTGTTTAACTTTTTCAATTTAACAATAAACAAAAAGTTTGCCATTTAGCCTTACCACTATAGTGGTTGGCTTTGGCTTCAGTCAGAGGTTGGGTTGCTATCAATGCCGCGGACGACAAGTGAGCGATAAGAACAGTTTTTACTTTCAAAGTACAATACCAGCAGTTTAACTCAGACCTAATCAATCATACAGTAACATCCATCTAAAGCTAATGTTTGTTGATGAAAGACAGCACTTCAATATATCATAAACAACTGTTTATTATTTTCTCCCAATGTTTTCTTTTGCTAAAAGTGGCCTATTTCATTTTCATTTTAATTATTTTCACAGACCAAATCCATCTGATATCAGCGATTCTTGTTGAAAAGAAGTGACAGTGTCATTCTAGTTACTACAGGAATTGACATTTATGCTGTAGATTCTAGGATTCTGTATTCTGGTTTTCATACATATACAGAAAAACTGAATGCACTAGAGACATAAAAAAAAACAGGTTCCAAATCAAAACACCATGCAGAGAAAATGTGGCACGTCTCAAATCAAATGCCATTTAAAGTAATCAAACATTATATCATGGCTTCAAAATCAGTTCCTAGAAAAAAGGACACTTTGACAACCCATACACAATAAAATCCTCATTGTTAATTTACCATTTTGCAACTCCAAGAGTGTACAAATGTAACCAAATGGGTAACATTTGTACACTATCAGAGTTAAATTAACACTCAGGATAATATGTACTGTGTACTTTTAGCTTTTTAGACCCACTATTTGCGGGAGTGGAGGCGCCTGGAAGGCAGCCTCACAAAAATGTTCTAATTTGGAACAACTTAAACAGGAAATGGGAGAGCTTTAAACCATCAATTAATTAGCGCACCCCCCCCCCCCCCCCCCCCCAACAGCCCAATTAAGCTCGATTTATACACCATTGCACGTTGCAGTCGCTTGCCAAAGAGAACTTTTCTTGTCAGCAACTGGCACCGTCATGCAACAGACTATAAATTAGGTATTAGCCCTCCCATCGCTATTTGAAACTGACAATAAATAATTTTGACTAACAGTACTTGTTCATTTTGACATCAAGGAATACACATTTAGAATGTTAGTTTATTTTCCCAAAGACATCCAAGGGAAGACATATCTCGCACATTTTTATAAACAAACAAAAAATATTAATCTTTCATAAACATGCCCTGCTGAAACACAGCTGCTGGATCCATAACGTGGCATCATTAAAAAAACGATTACACTTGAAATTGCAGAAAAGAAAAAAAAAACCACTAAAGCCCTATTTCATACTTCTGCTATTCAAATATATCAGATCTACAGTAGATCTGCCATTTTTGAAACTTAATGGCATGCCCAACATAGGGACACCAGGGTTAAAGTGGTTGATAAAATATATATATATATATTTTTAAAAAAAAACTTTTTTAAATCAGACCAATTTATAACTAAAATTTAATTGACGAGATGAATGAGAATCTTTTAGATCCATCGTGTATGGATGCAGCAAATGTCTTTCTGCGGTCTGCAACCGTGTTCTTCCAACTAGGATTAAAGAAAGAAAACACAGGCAGACACTACAGTTCCATGACCACTGTTAAGTACACACACACAGGTTTGTGTTACTATACTTGTGAGGACATCATTTTAGGACAGCACTGAAAATAGCAGATCTATCTACAAGCTCACAACACTGTGACGTGTTGTGAGCTTGTAGATCTGCTATTTTTCGGTGGATGACATTGCCGCAAAACTAAATAAAATAGGGAAAACTCTTAACCTACAATGGAAACAAGTCCCCAGGACTTTTGTTTAATCCTTTTAGCCTAATTGTAAACCTAATTCTAAAAATATTTTTTAACGATAAAACAATCATTTCTCTTGTGAGGACCAGGAAAATGGTCCTGCCAATGTCTATTTCTCAAATTCTTGTATACTAGTGGGGACATTTGGTCCTCACAAGTATAGTAATACACACACACACACAGACACACACACACACACACACACACACACACAGTAATCCAGTCACAGATGGGCGAAGGTAAAGCTGTAGCCCTCCCGACCTGAGAACATGATTGTCGAGCATGCACACAGCATACAGTTTTAGTTAATTTGACGATTCATAAACGAAAACACACAAAAAAATTGTCCCTCTATCTCATCGAGATGGTTTAGTTTGGGATGACCATGATACATTTGTAGTTTACAAAGAGAAAGAATAATGGTATTAAATTCATTTGAAAAAAATGAAAGAAAAGGAAATCAAGCAAAAGTTAAAAAAAAACAAAAAAAACATAGAAAACCTGTTCATGGTCCGTTGTGTATGTGCTTTTCAAACTAAACATATTTTGATCACATGGCCACGCTAGAATACAAAATAGATGGAAGTAAAATCAACAATAACGTCAAAGTAGTGCTATGGTTTTATACATAATATACACAAGTTAACAGTGATCTCTAAACTGCAGTATTAATAGACTTGTCTCATGAGCAAAAGGCGCTAGGGTCACAGTGGGTTCCACTTGGTTAACACTTTTCAAATGCTAATGCTAGTTATACTCATTGACCACTAGGGGGCGAGGTGGGTGGCAGAAGGGCTAGGTTGTCTATAGGAGGTGCTATGAAACCTTCTCTGACATCATGGCCACAGTGTTGCCTTAATATGAGAGCCCCAGTGATCTCATAAGTTATTACGGATGAGATCATGGAATAGCGCTAGCTTAAAGTAACATAGCTAGGATCTTAAAGACTACAGTATATCTGTCGTGTATTTATAGCTTATGTATGATGGGTTTCTCGGGCCGTGGAGAGATTATCATTCTGTAGCCCAAAGACCCCAAAATCAATGATGAAAGTGGCAAATCCGTGAAACTAGCTGCCAATTGTCAACACTTTTTCAGTTCAAAAGAAATGTGTATTATGTAGAGTGGTATAGATTCCTGGATCTTTATCTTGTCCAGTCTTTTAATATGCAGTGTGAAGGTGGAGTGCTGGGTATTGTGGGCAGTATAGAGAGCACGGCATGTTGGGTAGTGTAGGCAGTAATATGAGGTGGATTCTGGTAAATAGATCCTGCTCTCTCTCTCTCTCACTCTATGGTTGCCGTGTTACAGAGGCCCTTTGAACTGGTTCCCGGAGAGGTGCTGTCTTATGGATGGCTTTGATCCCGCTGCATCGCCGAGCTTTCTCCACACCACCTGCGGCCAGGAGGAGAGAGAGAGTGAGTGAGTGAGTGAGTGAGTGAGTGAGTGAGTGAGTGAGTGAGTGAGTGAGTGAGTGAGTGAGTGAGAGAGAGATGGCGAGTGAAGGGTGGTGAAATAGATGAGAGTAAGAGTACCCAAATAATAAAGTTAGGCAGAAAAAAAGTCTATCTTCTCCAAGACAGAAACACTTGAGCTAAGAAAGAGCTCTGGGGTCCCTGGTGGCTCAGCCAGTTAAGGCACTGACCATGTGAATCGCAAGGACCCCAAAGTTTGAATCAGATTCCCATCGTGACTCGCATATCTCCCCTCCCCCTATGCCCTAGGTTTCCCGTCTCTCTACACTGTCCTATCTAAATAAAGTGGAACAAATGGCTATAAAAAGAAAAGAACTCTGTCCTCTGGCCTCCGTGCACGAAGGTCTCTGTGAAAGAAGTGGGGCCCCCAGGGGAGACCCCAGTGATATTACAGAGGTGCCATTGTGGCGTACTCCAGAGATTCCAGGCCTGTTGCATACCTCCTGATAGCCCATCTCTCCCTCTCCCTCTCTCTCTCCCTCTCCCTCTCTCTCACTCACTCTAATCAGTAAACCTTTTATCCAAGGACCGGCCCCTTTCAGCACCACAGAGATGACAGAGGGACAGAGGAGGGGAGTGGGTGGATGGATGGAGGGGAAAAAAGAATGGAGGAAGGGGTTGTATAGAGGCGGGGGGGCGGGGGGAGGAGGAGGGTGCTCTTTTCCCTGCCTCTTCAGTGTAATTGCTCTGACAGCTCAACTACTAGCCTCTCGTTAGGGCCTCCAATTACAGCTCCCTCAGCGGCACAAGTGGTTCGGTGTGTGGCGGGCTCACAGACCACTGCTATACCACAAGTGTTGTTCCTTGCCTGCCCCCAAAACGTGGCTTCCTTATTAACGATGGTGACCTCAAAGAAGCTGCTGTAATCTGATTTGAACGAAAGGACAGATCGACCCGCAGGCAGACTTGCGGAGGTGAATATGATGAGGACACTCAGCAGTGGTGCAAAAAGTACTAAAATTCTTTACTTAAGTAAAAGTACCAATACTGCAATATAAAAATACTCGGTTACAAGTAAAAGTCCAGAATTCAAAAATTTACTTGAGTAAAAGTACAGAAGTATTGGTATCAAAATGTACTTAAAGTACCAAAAGTAAAAGTACTCAAATATTTGAAAATAGCAGATCTAAAAGCTGACAACGCGTCGCATCGCGACGCGACGCGTTGTGAGCTTGTAGATCGGCTATTTTCAAATAGCCTAGGAATAAAATAGGGCTGAAGTGGTTAATGTATGTTTCATAATGTAATAATTTACATCTGAAAAGTAACTAATAACGTAAAGTTTTCAAATAATTGTAGTGGAGTAAAAGTACAATATTTGCCTCTGAGATGTAGTGGAGTAGAAGTAAAAGTATTGGAAATTGGAAATACTCAAGTACAAATCCCTCAAAATTGTGCTTAAGTACAGTACTTAAGTAAATGTACTTAGTTACTTTCCACCACTGACACTTCTACACGAAACAACACATTCCTGACACAAGACAGTAGAGGTCTTCAAACAGTTATGCCGATTACCTGAACCCATACTTGTTCAGGACGCCTGACCGTATTCTCTAGGTCGATTATTTACTTAGGGATTATTCTATCGATGACCTTTTCGATTAATCAAACAATTGATTGCTTTGTTGCACTTTCCAGTGACAGGTGTCATTGCTTTACACCTACAGTACTACGAATGGCTTTTCAAATGTTTCTTTATCTATTGGCAACTGTGTCAAAGACATGCTATGAAAGTATCTGAAGAAAAAAGAACAGCTTAGGAAACGAAAGAATACGAAAGAATAAAGCGAGGGGAGGCTGAGGTCTGTACTTACGTTGCACATCTCTCGAACGATGGCTTTCTCCTTCTCACTGAGATCCTCCTCATAGTCCTCAGGAACCTGCTTGTCCATCTTCTCGTGGACTTCTAGCACCTGACCATGGAGACACACAAACAAGGATTAGGACCATGTAGTCAATCATGTGCTCATTTTGACCCATTCATATCTTCACAGAAAGTAAATAATGTGCAAAACCTCAAAAGTGTTTAGAAAATATACACAATTTTGTGGACCAGTAAATACATTTTGACAAGTAAAAATATTTTGAGACATATTTTGGTGTCTAAAATAACTTTTCGAACATTTTGAGAAATATAAAACATACAGTATTTATGTCACTGCATGTGAGCCACGTGAAGGCTACATCAGAGGAAATTATAATGATGTGCGAACAAGAGTCTGTTCTCAACCCAACACATTATTAATGTAAGTTCAAGGTTCAGGTACGAGTATGTGACAAAACCGCACTGTAACGGGTAGACATTAAGGGCTTATATGGTGTGGCAAATGGCATAACCAGTGGACCAACAGCAGGTGACCATAGTTATCCATGACAACTTTAGTCCTGTAGTTAGCAACTAGAATGATAATGATCAGTGGTGGACATTGTGTTGCATCGCAATGCACTGTGAGCTTATAGATCAGCTATTTTAAAAAGGTTTTGTACTTTTACTCTGGTGCTGTGTGTATATATTTAAGCCAATAGTTTTACTCAAGAACATTTTCGAATACAGGACTTACCAGAGTTCTTTTTTTGTGTGGCATTGCCATCATTACTTAAAATAAAACTAAGTAAAATATCATACCTTCATGGCGTGCACCACTGCCTCAGGCTTCTGGACACAGGACAGGTAACCTGTGGCAGGAGAGGACTCACTGGTGGGCAGCCGTCCTGTGCCCTGAGCAGAGAGAGAGAGAGAGAGAAAGAGAGAGCGTTTGTCAGCAACAGGAGTTGTAATGAGGCCTTGTTGTTTTTTTATATGCATGAGTAGTTGGGTACAGTGTTCATGAGAAAGTATATGCAGTACTGATAACAGAGATTGTGGGGATAAGGTCACTATATGAACATTGCTGCAAAGCCCCACACACACACACACACACACACACACACACACACACACTCGTCTTTTTCTCCTCATGTCTACACCCGCAACCCACAGATGTATTCGCCCCCGTTTGTTTGTTTGTCTGTCACAGCGATAACTTGTACATTTTGTATCTGGATTAAAACTTTAATTTGGATTAAACATGGCAGATATGTCAGGAGTAGGTCAGGACCTGAACTATTCATTTTCTGTTTGTTTCCCCAAATCTGCCAAAGGTCTCACAGCACACGGTCAAAGGTTATGCCCATGCTTACACAAGGGCCATTTGTTAGTAGTACACTCAACAGAGCATGTGGCACAGGTATAGCATCTCTACGAGTTCTTTTCTAGTTTGTTTCATGCTATTACCCGACCCTTATCAAGTGCCACCTGCGCTGTGTGATTTAACCTGTCGTGATGGAAGCAGTGAGCCCATCAATGGACCCCCCCGAGAGGGGGGGGGGGGTGGCTCATCTCAACACCCCTTCCCTGGCGAGTTCCAGACAGTGGCTCTCTGTTGGAGGTACACAGAGAACTTGGGGTGGGGGCACACACAATGGCTCCATTCAGGGTGACCTGGCATCCAGACTGCATTAGACACAGTTTCATGGCTCTGTTAGCCTGCCTTCAATTCTCTCTGCTCACTAGCCATGCATTTGTCCGCCTCCTGCAGACCCACACACAGGCCCCAGTTTCAGGGCCGCTAGTCTGGACCCATCCGGTCCAATAACACTGTGGAAAAGAACTCATGATACTCAATACTCAAGTAATGCAAAAATGTGCGGGACCTGAAAAATGCTTTGCTAACTTACTATGCACCCAAACGCCACATATTGGGCAATATAGTATATTGTGGTAACCCACAAGATATCTACGATTATAGTCTGTCTACACCTTGTCCAGTCACTATTTCCTTTTATTATCAGTGAACAGCTGATACCTTTTCCAAACCATTGTAAAAATAGAGTTAACATACAGTAAGGGTCATTCAAGTTCTGCAGGAAGGAATTGAGGGGGAGGGGGGGGGGTGTGCAGTGTCCACCCAACCGTGCTGATGTAGACATCCTGGAAGAGTACATGTTAGAGAAAATTAAAGGGTCACATAACCAACAATTTACCTGACCACCAAGCCCTTTGTTAAATATGACACACACTGCATGTGTGTGCACATTACAGCAGTGAGGCAAAGTCTCCAACAGCTGTGTGAGTTACTGAACTTGGGAGTAAAAGTATATAAATCGCTGCTGGTCCCGTCTGATGATTTGAAACTGTGCAAACAGTCCCACGAGCAACAGAGGACAGGATTTCCAGTTTTATTCCTGGCTTGGCCTGTGCAGTACAGAAAAATAATTTGGACGGCTCTAGGCTATGTTGACTATGTATGAACTACAATGTTGGGTATGGTGTCCCTGAATAAAATGGACCCAGATTTAGGCCTTCCAGGAGGGAAAGGCAAAAACCCTGCTTGTCATAATCAATGGTTTGTCGTTTTAGCACACAATGAACTGAATAGTTGAGTGTTTATGAGCATCAAGCAGGCGGCTCTGTACGTTTGTTGTTTTATTCTTCTTTTGACCTTCTCTTGCGCACATGCACGCACGCATGCATACACACCTTTTCATCCCTCTTTCTGTCCTCTCCATCTCTCTCTCTCTCTCTCTGTGTCTCTCTCTCTCACTGTTCCAACCAGGGCCATCTCTCATGCATGGATGAACTCAGGCCACATCAGAAAGCAGCCAATCAATCATCACACAGCCCATAATGAACAGGTTTCCATGGGGACAGCAAATGGGCCAGAGCCAGGGGAAGTGCATTGGTTTCGAATCATCCTGAGAGATCAAATAGAATCTGCAAGAGGCAGCTAATATTTGTACTGTATGGAATTAATTTGCCAAC
Organism: Gymnoscopelus braueri; assembly: GCF_963280865.1. Classification (NCBI taxonomy): domain Eukaryota; kingdom Metazoa; phylum Chordata; class Actinopteri; order Myctophiformes; family Myctophidae; genus Gymnoscopelus; species Gymnoscopelus braueri. Next base: position 34,827,139 of record NC_137616.1, on the reverse strand, counting down.
TCAAAGATTATTTAATCCATGGACTATTATTTCAATATTATAACTTTAAATAATGATACTACAAATATCAAATCTATGAACCTATGAACGTACATTTGCAACCAAAACCCACTACACGATGACATCCACCTATTTTACTAGTGCAAGTAGTAAATGTATGTTATTGGTGGAAATTGAGTTTTTCAAATCTTGGCTGTCAATACAATGAATTAATAGTCTATAAGAAAACTGACCCACAAATGCCAGTTACATCGTACAGGAATACACTTTAAAGCTTACATACTCCTTGAAGCAAATATGCTTTTTTTTACTGAAGAGATCAACGCTGGAGCAACACGGACATTTTAAGCCTTTTATTATTTAGGTGCAAGTATACATTGACTGACGTTTTGGTCTTTCAACCTTCCTCAGAATCATGACTCTGAGGAAGGTCGAAAGACCGAAACGTCAGTCAATGTATACTTGCACCTAAATAATAAAAGGCTTAAAATGTCTGTGTTGCTCCAGCGTTGATCTCTTCTGCATCTGTTGTCCCTACCCCTGTGACGCACCGGACTGGCCGTTTAAGGCTGAGGCGCAACGGTAGAATCCCTTTATGCTTTTTTTACTATTTGAGTCAAAACGCCAGCATCAAAGCTGAAAATCTAATCAAAGCTGCCTCCGCCTGGCTGTATTATACACATAAAAGATTGGTTTGCCAACAATGGAATGGCATGTACTGTACAACGTACCTTTCAACATAAATCATCATCTTAATCAACTGTTCGGTTGCCACTAGCTCTGATGAAGGAACAGGACGTTCTACAAAGTCCACATCGCAACCCCGTTGCACTCGTGAATCACAGTGACAGATGACGTTAGAAGCAGGGAGGTGAGCACTGAGCAGGTTTGCCTGCCCGTATAAAGCCTGATTTATACTTGTGTTGTGTGCCGTAAATATACCAGATATGCAAGCTCACAACCCGTCACATTCGTGGCGCGTTGTGAGCTTGTAGATCTGCTGTTTACTGAGCACGACACCGGCACGCAACTCAAGTATAACTGAGGCTTAACCGCCCTCCACGTTGTGGAACAGACCCACACCTCCACGGTCAAAGTTGACAAACCTCATCGGAAACAGTGAATGATCTGAACACCCTGGGCGGAGGAGTAGTTTGACTCTCTGGGCTTAACACTGCATAGGCCAGCCTGTGATTAAAACGCAATATTGATTTTCTTGGAACAGAGGAGGCGAGCGAGTCCTCTGGGCGGTGGCATCGCCTCCTTTAAACAAGTCAGAAAACAATTACCCAGCCTCTCCTCCCCAGACACTGGCAGGGTCAGGGGGGCGGCCGTGGATCCGAGAGGATAATTACTTTCATAGCGGAGATTCAGTTCAAACAGGCTCCGGGGGGCTAGAGAGAGAGGACCATAAGCCTGGAGGAAGAGAAGCGCTAGACTCGCACGCTTTCAATTTCTCTCTCTCTGTCTTTAGTTACTCTTCTCTCGCTTTTCTGTCTCCTTCAATTTCTCTCCCTTCTTCTGTGCCCTTACGCCCCCCCCCCCCCCCCCCTCTGTCTCTCTCCTCCCATTGCCGTCGCTCTCCTCTTCATGCCCACTCCTCCACCCACCCACTATCCTTAGTCTTTCTCCTGTCTCTCTCCCTCTCTTTCTCGTTCCGTCTCTGTCTGTGCGTGTGTGTGTGTTTCACTAGACTTCCTGCCGTGCGTAGGAGAGACAGAGAGCCTGGCAGCCTGTGGAGGTGTAATTGGAGAGTTAGAAATAAAGTGAATTAGAACTGACTTGACTTGATTCCACCGTGCACAAGCTGGGGGGGAAAGCACAGCTGCGGCCTATGAACTCCTGGCTACTGTTGTGTGTGTGAGTGTGTGTGTGTGTGTGTGTGTGTGTGTGTGTGTGTGTGTGTGTAGTTTTCCCTGTGTGTTGACATAGCCATGGTGCGTGTGTATAAACATCTGTTTGTTTACATGCAACAGTGTGTCTGTGTCTGTGTATGAGCTTGCATGTATGTGCATCATTAGCATTTTCAAGTAATGCATACAGCTGAAAGAAAACAGAACAGTTGTACAAAAAAAGATATATATATATGCAATGTATAAGTTGAGAAAACTGAAATTAAAATTAAGTTAAAAGAATATACCAAATATATATACAATTAAGTGCAATGGAAACACATTTATCACAAAACACACTGGCAATGTGTTTGTTGGTAGAGACTGGGGTTTGCTTTTTGCCACTAATGACCCGTCTCATTGCAGAGAAATTAAAAAGAGTCTTGATGATGATCACAGGTACTCATTGTTGATGTATAACAATTAGAGCCCAACCCATGTCAGATTTTGGGAATTTCATTATTGCCAGTACCGATGTCGTCCAAAAAGTCCAATAATGGCTCATATAGTGACCAGACCGATATATGAATTAGAATGACAAGTGCTAATCTTTGTGTCGCGTATGTTGTTTGGATTTAATAATTGCCAGCATTCTTTGAATAGAGAGAGTAATAACTTGAAAATGAATTATTGAAGGACTGTCTTCATGGTTTTAGGTACTGTAGGTAGGTACTTTATTCATCCATGAGGGGAAATGTTTTGACACAGCAAAATGTTTTTTTTTTTGGTAGATCAATGTCTGTGTGTGTTCATGAGTGTGTGTTCAAAATAGCAGAACTTGTAGATGTGCTATTGCAGCCTGATCTCCAGAGATTACCGTAACATTGCACGGAACGAGTGCACTTCATTCCGTGGATAGCCGCCTCGGAACTCCCGAATTGCGTGCATATGTACGGCGAGTCCCACGGTGGGCGTAACCAGTCGCAACCCGGAAAAACCCGGAAGCAGAGCAGTCCCCACAAAAAAAATTACGATTCTGTGCCTATCGGTACATAACTCAAACGGCGCTGAGTAGGCACAGGCGAACGTCCCACCGTTCAGGACGGCAACTCGGTCGCCTTAGCTCCCTCGGTGGTCCTTCACGGGGTGACAGTTCGCCTGTGACTGCGCGCCTCCGAAATGGTTTTGTCACAAAGGGAGCGCCGTACATACTGTATGCACGCAATTCGGGAGTTCCGAGGCGGCTATCCACGGAATGAAGTGCACTTGTTCCGTGCAATGTTACGGTAATCTCTGGAGATCGGGTTGGCTATTGATGATGGTGTGTGTGCATGACATGTCTCACCATGTGCATGTTGTCCTGGCGTTGGGGCAGAGAGGACAGCTGGGACTCCGAATGGTAGAGGGTCATACCCTTCCTCAGGGCACGCAGGTCACCTGTGTTACACTGCTGAGTACGCACGCGCACACACACACACACACACACACACACACACACACACACACACACACACACACACACACACACACACACACACACACACACACACACACACACACACACACACACACACACACACACACACACAAGGAGATTGAACATGTTAATGCCACGTCACTTGTACATCTGCTATTTCTGGAAAAAAAATAATCTATAAAGTAATACGATTTTCTTTACATAAATCTTCTCTTCTGGGGGTCCTTGGCACAAAACATTTTCAGATGGGGGTCTGCGGCCGAATACATGTCAATTTGGGGGTCCTTGACATAAAAGCAAGTTTGTGAACCGCTGCTCTAAGCTTCATCCAGCGAATTCAATTGCACCGCACAGTGGATTGTAATCACGTGGTGGGATCATGGACTGAATTCAGTTGACACTGAGATTCAGCCTTATTTGCAGCCAGAAGAGCGAGTGTCCCTGGGGGCAACACGTAGCCTCGCTCCCTGCTGTATAGGCAGTGACACAGCAACACCACGGATCCTTATGACATTTCTCATGTCACGTACTGGCGCTTGCTGTGCGCACGGCCCGCTACGCACACGCGGGGCAAGCACACGTGATGCCTGGAAGAGATTGGGCTATAAATAACCCAATGAGATCTGTGGGGGTGTGTGTGTGGGTGTGTGTGTGTGTGTGTGTGTGTGTGTGTGTGTGTGTGTGTGTGCGGTACTATAGTCTAAAAGCTACATTGCCCCCTGCCTTTGCACACGTCACTGCTTCGATTGCTTCTCTCATTGTTCCTCTTAACCTTTTCTCATTCTTCCGTTGGCACTTCCTGATCTTTTCTTTAGCATTAGCGATCCATGGCCTCAATCTTCTCACCAGCTATATGCTTAATATGAGCATAAATCAGGTTGCAATCACCGTGTCCTTTCTGCAAGGCGGCTTGGGTTTTGTCGTCAGGTTTAACACACTACATGTTACTGTATGGTTTTGTGTGGGCAAACAATAGTATCACAAGATTAAGAGCACCCTGTGGATAGCATGTGAAAGCATAATAAAATGATTAAAATATTTTTTGGCACACAGTCTAGGCCTAGGGAATTAAAAAGGTAATTTGCTGAGTCTCACTGGTTGAAATACAGTAGACGACACAGAAAACCAAAACAAAATTGCGTTCGTGAATCATGCCAGGACTGCCTGGCATTTACAACCTTGCCATCACCTACTGTAAATTGAGACTTTTTAAAAAGGCCTTCCACTAAACAAACCGCCACTCCTGGCCAAAACTTGTCTGCTAACTTCCTGAGCCGACCTTGGACACTGATGGAGACAAACAGTGTTATTTGTCTGCCAGACAGGCTGGCAGTTGGCCCTCTGCTCTCCTCATGGCTAAAGCACACGGCCCCTCCATCCATCCATCCATCACAATGTCCCGGGCGCTGACAGGAAGGAGCCGTGGAAGTCACACACCATTTCCTGTCTGAGTTATGAGGGGCCGGGGATGCGGCCGTGACAAACGAGTCGAGGGCACACCGGCACCTTCTGGGCAGCCGTGATTTGATGGACTGTTGCGAAGAGTAAGTCCCATTCTGGACAGCCACCCCTATAGTACAGTATACAGGTGCTACTCTCCGTGAACCGACCGTCTGGTGGCATTAAAGGGCCATACGATGTCATTGTTCACGCTCACAACAACCCACGAGGATGCAATGTGTTGCGAGTTTGTAGGTTGGCCCTTTTCGCCGTGCGACATGGTGATACCATGAAGTATAATTCAGGCTTAAAGGGATAGTTCACCCCAAAAAATACTTTTTTTCCTATCGATTAGTCACCCCATGGAGACTTCATGGATAATTTAGTTTTTTTGTCGCATTCCTAAGCCAACAATTTGATGACCAGCGGACCGGTAGGGAGCGAAGGAGACTCTTTGTGTCTCCTACCGGAACCGCTGCCGGTCATCACATTATTGGCTTAGGAATGTGACAAAAATATCCATGAATTCAAGTCTCCATGGGGTGAATAATCGATAAGGAAAAAAAAGTCATTTTGGGGGTCAACTATCCCTTTGAAAATAGGCTCAAGATGTCATTATAGACATTCAATTTTTTCCCCCGTAACTTAATGTTTTCTGCAGGGAAAATCTTTGGCTAGACTTTTCAACACAGCATACTGAGCATAGTGAAATCTATGTTGTATATTACAGGATCTCTGCAAGCTGCTTTTTAATACCGTATTGAAATGAATGGAGTCCAATCGCTTCCTCAAAAATCAAACAATCTACGGTATGCTTTGGAGAATGTTCTGCATTAATGTCAAGTTTATGGTGAGTTATAGTCAATGGGCTAAACATGCCAGGCCAGTGGTATGGTCATTCAAGAGACTGTGATATAGTGTGTTTGTTGAATAAACGTTTGGAGCATAGTAGAGTTGCACGACCCCTCCTTTATAAATTGTACTTCTGTATTTTACAGTTTGGCTCGGCACCAAAGAAAGGGGTATTTGTGTAAAATCTGTAACAAATGATACATCAAGCAGAGATCCATGTTCAATCAAATACATTTTTGACTTCATAATGTATCTGATACTGTGCCTTAGTCAATAATTCAGTCATTGTTCATCGGTCTCTCGCCATTTTAAGTTCTCCTGAGCACAGTTTCATCAAGGTCAATTTGGCTTCAGTAAATGGATGGGAGGTAATCTGTCATATAAATCATTAACTTCTGTGAGTCATGCCGAGCACTCTCTTGTTGATGACAGAGTATCAGAGTACCGGCAAGAGAATGTCACACCAAGTGCTACACATTTTGACGCACTTCACACACACACACACGTCTCTATGTCCATGGCCATGTGCTTCTGTGTTTGTCATTTCTCTAGTCCCTTTTATGGCAGTTTTTTTAAACCAATCAGACGAGCTGGTGTGGCGGGTCAACATTCCTCTGATAAACTGCTATTGTTTCCTTCATGGTCAACACAGGCTTCACTCGAACGCCAGTTTCACCACGTGGGATGTTAGGTAATATATAGGTCCATTGAGGCATATAATCCGTTGTAAACCACCTGTGAGTATTGAGACACACCAGTAAGCAGGCTCTTGCATAACAGTGACGTGGGAAACTACTGCAGAATAAAAAGGTAAAATAATATGTGTGCAACAATATACACGTCATTATATGATACTACAGTAATAGTATTCTAACAAATGCACCATTTGTATCACCCAATTAAATGAGCCGGAGCAGGCCCTGATAACATTTCAAGTCTCGCTCGGAACAAGACAGACAAACATAACATTTCTGAATGACAAAAACGACGAGATAACATTCATAAATATTTGATAAAATCCTACATTCTCCAATTACACACCCTCGTGCCAGTTGTCCGCCATGCATAATGGATGCTGGGATCTACCTATCCCCCCCCCCCCCACGTACCTTAAATTATTTACCCCACCAGACGTCCTGACAAGCCTGGACAAGCGAGTGGCGTTCATGCACCAAAGCACAATCTAGCATTCATTCACCTACAGGCTACCTTGTACCAAGCCACCCCACTGTGCTGTGCTCTGCAGAATAGCACTGGGAACAAATGGAAGGCACCTTGCCAAGACCAGGCCACACACAGCCGGTGCCACCCTTGTGCATGTGTTTATTTTGCCATGCTAGCAGAAGATTAAAAACAACGTCCGCGTGTTCTTGCAGCAAGCCAACAGCTGTGAAAGTCCCATCACCGGAAAGACATTCAGACTAACAGAACAAGGAGAAAAAAAGAAGCAGGCCCAATTGAGCTCAGCAGAGTAGTGTTTCAAGAGAAGTCAGACAATCAGTGGCATACAGGAGAGAGTTACCTTCTTGGATGGTATCTGTGATAAGCTATACCGGCTATAAGCCTGTGGAGAGAAAAAAATGTTGATGTGTTGGCCTGTTGTTGGACTTATTATCCGTTACTGGTTACCCACATAGACTTGGTCAATTGTCCAGTGGCCAAGTCGCTGAAAAGGAAAACATTGTGGATGACAGTATGCATGTGTAACACTTGATAGTTTGAGGCAAAGCTCTCTTAAGTCACAGTAAATAAAAAAGGTACACTACTGACGGCAGGGTTTAATCATGCATCATGTTCAAGTTGTTTATTTGACAGATGCTTCTCTGTAACCCTTTTGCACTACACAGACTTTGGCTAATATTATCTTATGGCGTGCGTGCCTTTCCTAGCGTGGAGCTGGTAATCATTTTAAGTGTACCACACCGCTTGAAATCACAGCTGGTTTTTTGGTGCCTACCACGGTGATTCAAAATAAATATTCAGCCAAGCTATGATTTTTAAAAGCAGTGTCATCTCAAAAACTGAGGTTAATATTAGATACCCGACATTAAAGCAGTATAAGACAACGTGTAGCTCCTAATTGCAGCACTTCAGAGATAATTACTTGGATCACTGGGGCTTCGTGTCAGTGACGCCCGCCCACACGCACTTTTGCCTACTCACAGGGTCATGGATCTGCCAAGCGATAATTGGGCAGAAAAAAAGAAGCATAAGAAAAGAGAAACAAAGGCTCACTAATACTGATCCATGTAGCTGCATCTGAGTTGAAACCAGGTGAGTCACATACAGTAATGAAAAGAATATTTTCGAATAGTTAGAGAAAGACAATTCTAGCACACATTATATACTGCAGTTTACTGCAAATTGAGTTGAATCTACAGTATGTGTTAATGCTCTGATGAAGGCTCTTGGCGGAAAAGCGTAATCATTAAGTTTATTGGTGTATGCCAATAATAAAAATGGAAATGTGAGTACTTTGTCCTCCATTGACTTTGAAATTTTGTATGTGCTGCCTTTTGGGGATTTTGATTCCCGTTTTATATACTGGATTTTGGGTTTAGCACTCCGCTGAGAAATCCCATTGTTGAGGTACAACCTCTTTTTTTCTCAGTATTTATACTCTCTCTCTCTCTATATATATATATATATATATAAACGTATGAATACATTTCAAAGAGGCAAAATAAATCACAACCTAAATAGGGAACCTTGTCAATGGTTATCGTCTACAATCCATATACATGTCACTGGTCATCGTTCGATACAGATGTTTATACTCTATACAAACAACACCTCAAGCCAAGACGTGACCTCCAGGTGAACTGGAAGTGTCACTTTCTCCCCTCCACTCCCACGATCTCCGCTGTAACTGTCGCTTTCACTGCTCATTTTTCTCTTCTCTCCTCTTCCTCCTCCTCTCAGCGCCTCTCCGCTGCTCCGACAATCCGCCTCGGGCTCCAACGTTACGGCTCCTTACGGAAGCTTACTGACTCCCCATGAATTAAACATCGGATAAACACGCAGCCCTGCTATGAAGAAGAGGCAGTTGCAGAGAGGCATCGAGCCACCGTTTGGTCTCGTAGCTGTCGCCATTGTATCATATATGCGTGTCCTGATGATGACGCCTCGACGCTGTGAGAGTGGGCGGTACGAGAGGGTAGATATACCAACCGCTGGGACAGGCTTTATTCTTTTGTCTGGGTGGTTTATTGAATGTCTACGCAACTCATACACTGATATTTTGGATGCAACAGTACTGCATTACACAGTTTATGAGTGCTACTGTATGTGCGAGTGAATGTATGTCTGCCACATGACCTCACCTGAGAGAGAAGCTTATTGTTGTCGTCCTCTAGAATGCGCACTTTCGTCTCCAGCTGTCTGATGTAGTTGGAAGAGGGGTCTGGGAGAGAGAAAGAGAGAGGAGAGATTTGCATTTTAAAGACCATGAAGGGTAATACAGTCAGACAGGACCAATGGAGCAAAATGACCCCACAGCGCTCAGACGGTTGACATGCTCTTTGGGAAACACTTTGTGAACGGAGACTCCAGTCACCCATACATCAAAGTCTACTACTGTATGTAAAATATGTGCAGTAGTTTGCTGATGTTTCAGCTGAGATCATTTCTGATTACAGGCATTTTTCATCATTTCAGCCACACAAAAAAAAAATGAACCTCAATGAATGTAGCGGCAAACAGAAAGGTCTTTAGCTGGGATTTAAAAGACGTAAGAGTGGCAGCAGACCTGCAGTTTTCTGGCAGTTTGTTTCAGATACTGTATGTGGTTGTTTATCATAAATCTCAATCATGATTGATATTGAGGTATTAGGTCAAAAATATTAGAGATTAGATTTTGTCCGTATTATCCAGTCCTACCGTTTGTGTCACCTACAGTAAGAGTGGATGTCTCCATGGGTGGATTTTCAATGGGTAAAAGACATAATTTTTACAGTATGTAACTAATTTCTATGTCAAATGTTTGATACGACATTATGCTCTTTAATTTCAACATAGTGACATCTACACAACTTTGTGTTGCATCAAACGAGCACACTACATGGACTTGCATAAACTTTGGTGAGTTCAGATTGGGGGCGGCAGCTCCGCCTGGGAGAACGTGGAGCGTGATTTAACTGTGCTGGGGAGCACAGAGACCAGTTCTCTAAAAGAAGCATGTTTAATTTACAACAAGATCAAAGCAGAAGTATCGAGAGGAACTCCACAGACAGCTCGTCAGGAACACACACGCACGCACACACACACACAGTTATGATATTGTACATGAAAGTACAGAGCTAGTGGAGGTGCGCTAGGGACAGTTCCACAGACAGCAGTGGGATGGGTAGGTGAGGAGAAAGTCTGAAGGGTGTCTGGTTGGTTGGATGATACAGAGGTGAAGTTGCTGCCTGTAGAAATATCACACATGCAAAGAAACAGACGGAATGAAAGAGTCACTCAAACACACACCAGTACAAGCACTCTCCCCACACACACACACACACACACACACACACACACACACACACACACTCACTCACTCACTCACTCCCACTCACACAGAGAGTGAGTGATGGGCGACTCAAGGCTTGAAACACAAAAACAAAACAAATTGTTTACAAATTATATAACTGACCCAAACCAGTATAACAGGCTGCTCCATTCATTAACCTAGATTCCTAGAACCCATTTCTTCCACATTCTGTGGCCAGGGGGCGCTATTCTGCAGGACCGCCACCATTTCACATATCGGTCATGGGCAACCTGGATTAGACTCTCACTGATACACAATCAGTCCCAGGCATTAGTTACACCCTGGTCCTGCAGTTTTGTGAACGCAGATGTCACCAAGCTGACGTGAGACCAGGATCAGGGTTAATACACTTTCCATGGAGTGGACTTTAATTGTAAATTAAAGTTGAAGTGTGCCAACTTCACCGAGAGCACACCGCCGATTACCATAATAATGCTGTAGCAGGCAACATGAAACTAAAAGTCGACTGCAGTGCAACCAAAAACATTTACCCACAGATAAAACCCTTTACACAAGGAAAACAAAACAAAACAATTTGACTCCCTAACCCTGAAAGGGGACCCGAGTGAAGAAGCATTGTGACCAGTTTGTCCAGCCGGGTCAGTTGGTCCACATTCTCAGTCAGACCTCTGTGATTTTTCAAGAGGCGGGGAGCTGTGGCAGACAGTGCTGGACAGTGGGCTGGCTGGATAGATGATTTGTTGGCCAGCTAGATGGGGGAGAGCTGCAGTGACCCGGGCTGATAATCCCCTCTCCCTGCCCTGTGACCCTCTAATCTGGATCAATCTGTTGGACTAACCTGCAGCCAGACCTCAAGCCGATTAAGAATGAAGGTTCCTCAGCCATGACCACCGTGGTCCGACAGCGAACCGACAGGCCTATACTAGACTGACAGAGAGAAAGGAAGAGAAGAGAAACGTCCACCACTGCTTTATGAGTGGGAAATATTTCTTGATATACTTATTATTCCATATTGCTTGAAGAGGTGGGGAAACCTCAATCTGTGATTCAGAAAGCCCACAGATCATATGAAGCTCCTCTCAGCGCCTTATCAGCCAATTAAAAAGGAGTGCTCTTCTAGAAGAGAATCAAAATGACTTGAGTTCTACACCTTCATGTGCCAGGCTCACAACTACCACCAGTCCAGCAATTGCCTGCATTGGACCAAAGAGAGGATATCCAACCGCTCTGAGCAATATGTGGCGACAGTTTTCTCCAGACACGATAGAGTGCCCACTACCCTATCTCCCTTTCCATTACTCTAAGCCGTTGATGTGTCAGGAGGGAGTGAGAGATGGATGTTAAATCACTTCATGACATGTGATTAAGTGGTTGTGCTTAAATTATGCACAGATTTACTGTATGCACACTCACAGCAGGGAAGCACAACAGACACAAATGACTACACAAGACACATGGGAGGGGGGGGGCACTTTAACAATGCCCAACTAACACAAGGTTGTTCTAACAAAAGGGTACTGTATAATTAGACCATTCTTTTACCTTACAGATCATATGGAATGCATCTACAAAAATGCCCAGCAAAGACTCTTCCTGCAGGAACTAAGGAATTTAGCTAAAAAGAGAATACCAATCCCTAACTTAAAGTAGTGTCACTTTTAACATTGCGTCCTGGTTCCTGGTACCTTAGTGTCAAAAACAATGCAAAGCTTTCTAAAGTAACTAAAGTGGGCAGTACAATTACAGGCTGCAAACAAACCCATAAAACAATGTTTTGAAGCCAGCCTGCTACTGCAGCAGACAGCATTTTATATTTACCCTAAATCATACCTCGCCATTGAGTACTTGGTGCTCCTTTTTATTGTTGCTTCTATTGTGTTTTTATGTAAATCTGTTTTAATCGGTTTATTTTGCAGGCAAAAAGTAGACAATAAGTATTTTCAATTCAATTCATTTCAACATACATCATCGCCAAAGCAGGCAGACAGAGAGAGAGAGAGACAGAGAGAGAAAGAGAGAGAAGGGGGTGGAGGAGAATGAGACAGATAGAAGGGGAAACCTTGTCCTCGCACAATCTGGTGAGCTATTTTTACCACTGTGCAAGTGTTGTTTATCCAATGAAATGAGGTGATGTGTGTGTGCGCACGTGCCCATGTTTGGCACGGATCTCACTGTGTATATGTGTAGGCATGTATCCGTGTATCCGTGTGTGTGCACGTGCGACCGTGCGTGCATGCGAGACAAAACATGACGCAGACAGTGGCCCGTCCCTCTCTCTGCGCGTCCACGTCACTTTACATCACGTCAGGGCCACTGTGACCCACTTCCACAGTCACTCTCCTCTCCGCTCACTGTCGGCGTACCCACAGCACAAAAATACATAATAATAATACATTTTATTTATAACGCACTTTACATTTTGAAGCAAATCTAAAAGTGCTACAGAGGAAAAAAAACTGGTGTGCCCAACAGTCAACTGGTCTAGTTATAAATAATGCAAAATTATGACAATTTAATTCATGCCAAAACATATTTTCATATCGGTGTCCCTATTAGGACAGACTCATTTGATACGAGGTTCCTAGTTACTTAGGGGACAAAACCCCTGGCCTAAGGAATGATATCCATCATCGCAACAATGCCCCAAAAAATAAGATTTACTCTTATGTATGATTTACTCTTTATGGTTGCACATGATATACAACCATAAAGAACAACCTTGAACCTTGAGAATCTGTTAAGATTCTCCTCATGTGTGATGCAACCTGATTTCAAAATCGGTTTGAATTTTAAATCTACTGTAGTGTGAGCCCAGCTTAACCTTTTTATTACTTCTATTTCATCTCCTCTACTTCCATCTCGCCCACCCCTCACTGCTCATTTCTACCTTCTTAACAAGACTTTGAAATTTCTCTCTCCCTTCTTTGCCCTGCCGCTCTCTTCCTTCCTTTTTCCGCCTCCAATACTTCCTACTCTTCGACCTCTCACTTTCTTAAACTTTTCAACTTACATCTTCCATTACCCCAGTTTCCAACCCTGCCCTGACATTACCTTTAATACCACCACTCCCAGCATGGTGTGTGTGTGTGTGTGTGTGTGTGTGTGTGTGTGTGTGTGTGTGTTGGGGGGCTTATCAGTCTAACCAGATGCCCACGCCATGGCAATAACCTCAAACTGACCAAAACTTTTTTTTTTCCACTTCCAAATTTTGAGTAGCCAATTATTCCCCCCCCCCCCCCCCCCCCCCCGCTCCCATTTCTCCCAATTTAAGTCGTTACGCTGAATTCACACCAGCAGCATCGAGCGAATGTTCACAGTGCACACATTTGCAAAATGCAATAAATTGGGTGTGTACATGCACATGTCATGGTTGGCATCCTCCTAAATAAGTGAGCTTTGCTCCAGTGTGAGCTCTGGTGGTCCAAGCAGATCAAAGCGAGTAGCTGTTCCAGGCTGGGGAGCTCACTGAGAGGGAGGAGGTGAACAGACTACTCAATGCTCATCTCTGGCAGCTTGTTTGTGAAGGATTTACACTTTAGGTAAGAAATAGGTCATGCGGTTGCACGAGCCCGATTCATTTCACACCTACAGTACAACTAGAAACTACTAGTTTAAAACTTTGTTATCAATATTCACTACTTCCGTACGGTAGTCTTTTTCTGTGGTGTCGTATATACGCCTACTTCAGAGCTCAGCACGCTTCTCACTGACTCGTCGCTCTGTCTCAAAATGACATAGTTGAGCTTTTCTAATTTTGCCAAAGAAGGTAGATTAATTCTGTAGGGGATTCAGTTTCAGCTTCACCCAGCTGATGGCTGCTCAGAGGCACTCGAGGGGAGCTGTCAGGGGCTAAGTGTCTTGGTAAATGGTGCATTTATATAGCGCTTTTATCCAAAGCGCTTTACATAGGTTGTGCATTACATTCACCCATTCACACACACACATTCATACACCGATGGCGGAGGAAACCATGCAAGGCACCAACCTGCTCATCGGGAGCAATTAGGGGTTCAGCGTCTTGCTCAAGGACACTTTGACACCAACTCTTCTGGGGGAGCCCGGGATCGAACTGGAAACCTCACGGCTTCCATCCAGCCGCTCTACCGGCCACTCTACCCCTGAGCCACTGCCGCCACTTGATCAGGGACACTTCAACATGTATGCTGGGCAGGCCAGGAGGCGAACTGGTGAGCTTCTGATTATCAGACAGTCTCTCTAGCCATTAAGCTATGGCCATCCCCAAGCTATGACCACCCACCATACAGTAAAGGGAGCCTACTCAGATAAGAACCAAGCTTCTCCATACAGAGTAGCAGACTATATCAATGCAGCTTTGGTGAGAGAGTACTCAATAAAATCCTCAGTGTTAATATATATGTTCCAAATAACCAAATGTCTCGCTCAGCTCTGGTAGTTAGCGAGCGTGACGGACTCCTACACAGAGCGGACCGCCCTGCCCGTGGGGCGGGGTCTTCCGTCTCCCCCTCGACTCTGCATGCACGAAACTTAAGCATAAAATCTACCTTAAGGGTCCATTTGGTTCCATTTGTAATCTCTCACACTGAAGATTTTACTGTGCGTATGGTTTAGAAAGGACGTTGGCTTTGGAATCCCCTCATGGTTTTGGAGTGGGAGCTCATGGCTGTTGAGAGGCCGGTGGTGCGTTGTTGAAACGGCTCTGAGTTTTATTTTTCCTGGCTCGGCTTAAAGCTTTCATCTCCCCTTTACAGATGTACTGCAGTGTTTCAGCATCAAGACATGGATATTCTCTCAGTGATGTGTGAATGAGCATGTTATGTGCGGCCAGTGTGTGTGTGTGTGTGTGTGTGTGTGTGTGTGTGTGTGTGTGTGTGTGTGTGTGTGTGTGTGAGAGAAAGAGAAACAGAGAGGCAGGGTGGGGATTTTGAAACCCATCTGTGCCTGTTTCGTGCATGCACGCGCGCACACGTGTGTGTGTGTGTGTGTGTGTGTGTGTGTGTGTGTGTGTGTGTGTGTGTGTGTGTGTGTGTGTGTGTGTGTGTGTGTGTGTGTGCGCAAGAGAATGGTCCTAAGTGTGTTTATACCTAGTTGTGTGTATGCCTGTGTGTGTGTGTGTGTGTGTGTGTGTGTGTGTGTGTGTGTGTGTGTGTGTGTGTGTGTGTGTGTGTGTGTGTGTGTGTGTGTGTGTGTGTGTGTGTGTGTGTGTGCATTTGTGTGTGTGTGTGTGTTCTCAAAGCAGGAGGTTGGGTCAATTACCTCAAGATGTTGAAGAAAGAGGAGAAACAGTCTAAACAATCTCTAAACGTCCCTCTCTCCCTCTCTCTGCCAGCAGCCAAGTTAGCAAGCAGTACATTCCGTGCAATCTAACCTCTGGCTACAGAAAGTCCCCTCCGTCAGACAATAAAGTCTTCATCAAAGAGAATTAGAACACACTTTTGAGAGAACATACTGGAACTGCACCAGTGTGATGGGAGGGTGGGGTCACATACAGTACTGTACATGCAACAGGAATTCCTATCTCATGAAAGAAGCATTGGTGGGGGACAGCTTTAAGGCTGATTTACAAAATCACGAAAATAGCGAAAAAGCTCACAACACGTCACGGAGTGCGATGTGTTGTGAGCTTGTAGGTCTGCTATTTTCGGCATTTTTGTCATACGACAAAGTATAAATCAGGCTTTACACAGCAGGGAGAGGGAGTGGGAGAAAGGGAGGGAGTAAAAATAGATAAGAGAGATTTTTTAGAGAAAGGAGGCACACCTTCAGAGGAAGTCAGGTGAGAAAAGGATCTGATGTGGTTTTACTGATAGGAAGCATTTGATTGCGGTTCCATATCTGCCGTTGTCAGAGAAACCTTGTCAGGACCTGGTGCAAACAAAGCAGGCAGGCACACACACACACACACACACACACACACACACGAAATAGAGCTGTACAGGAATAATGGGTTTGTGTGTACCTTATTCTGTGCATGTCACTGCATGCTGTGGTGCAGCCTCACCGGTGCATGTGCATTTGTGTGTTTGTGTGTGGGTGTGTGTACAGGAATGCATGCAAACATGTCAAGCCATGTGTCTGCATGTACTGTATTGTTCCCTACGAACGAATATGGTGCCATGTATATGTGTGCATAAAATGTGTGTGTGTGTGTGTGTGTGTGTGTGTGTGTGTGTGTGTGTGTGTGTGTGTGTGTGTGTGTGTGTGTGTGTGTGTGTGTGTGTGTGTGTGTGTGTGTGTGTGTGTGTGTGTGTGTGTGTGTGTGTGTGTGTGTGTGTGTGTGTGTACGTGTGCACAGCTCTGCTGCCTGCTGTTCGGTCACAGGCAGGCAGAGCCGACTGGGGAGTCAGAGACGAACAAGTTAAGTGGGCACCCATGCTGCATTAATGAGGGGGATGGCAGAACCTGGCAACCCACGCACGTAAACCACAGGCCCCTGGAAGGGCTTCAAAGCCTAGTCTGTCTCATCAGCTGCAGGGGAGCTAACCCCATCTGACAGAACATGGCACTTGCTCTGAGAACGCCTCACCTCCCTGCGTGCCCGCACTCTCTGGAGCTCATTGCGAACGCAGCGGAAGGAGGCGCGCCGAAGGCGCGCCTCCGCGCAAGTGGAGCTTACTATGAAACCGTGCTCGGGCTGTGTCTCTGTGTGCATATCTCTCTGTGTCTCTGTGTGCAGTATGTGTGGTGCAGTATGTGTGGCTCCAATCCTCAGCCCTGTGTGCAGCCAAGTAAATGTCCAATATAGACGTACCATACATCAAATGAAAGGTCTTTGAAAACTGAACACACCTGTCAAGGTTGCGTTTAAGCCCGCCCCTTCCCCCGGAAGCCACGCCCCGGAGAAGGCTCCTAAAAACTCCCCATTGAAACCCCATGTTAAATGAAAAGTGCCCGAATCGCTCCGAAACTTTTTCTACCCCCCCTAAGTGGGGGTCTACGAACAAATACTTCGGGCTCGGATTTTGGCTCCGCCCCCCGGAAGTGGGTGAAACAGGCACTTCAAACACTTTGTTGAATTTTTCAAAAACATTCAAAGTTTTTTTTTGGTGAATTTGTATTTTTCTAAGATGCTCCTTTTAACGCAGAATTTTTTTCTATTTTTAATATATTTTTTTATTGGTTACTTTTTTTTAGATGATTTCTTTTCATTATTATTTAGTTTTTTGGGCGTTCGCTTCCCGCGTTCGCGCGTCTTACTTGTGTGTTAAAGAGTGTGTGCGTGTGCGCACATGTGCGTGTGTCTGTTTTTTTGGGGTGGGGGGGGGGGGGATGGGTGCGTGCATGTGCAGTTTCAGGAGAGTAAGTGAAAGTGTTTAAGTCCGTTTCTGTGTGTTTCTGAGAATGAGAGAGCAGGATGTGTGCGTATGTGTGTGTGTGTGTGTGTGTGTGTCTGTGTCTGTGTGTCTGTGTGTATGTGTGTGTGTGTGTGTGTGTGTGTTAAAATGTGGGGAGGTGTTTAAAAATGTGCGTGAAAATTGGTTTGTTTTTCCAGTGAATGCAATGATACTTTATCTGCGTGTAAGTATACATGTACACACACACATTGTGGGCCTCTGTGTGCATGTCTGTACACCCACATCTAATGTATGTGTACGCACATGACATCAGCAATGCTTTACTTCAGAGCATTACTCCAGGAGTGACAAGTGTAAAAGAGAAAGGGTCAAATGGATTATACTTCAAAGAGGAGTGTGTGTGTGTGTGTGTGTGTGTGTGTGTGTGTGTGTGTGTGTGTGTGTGTGTGTGTGTGTGTGTGTGTGTGTGTGTGTGAGCGCAGTTTTTAATCATTAGCTACTTTTGTATGACAGGGCCAAACAGAGCTCAGAAATGTTTCTAACTGGGGATTACATGCACTTATCCCGTTTATGTGAAACGATAGACCCTCTGTCGCATAATTCATTTTGTTGTCGGCAGTTCTTAAACAAGTGGTCAGGCTCAGATGATGATGTTTGTTTTAGGGGGATGACGAGTGATCTAAATATTTGGTCAACTCTGTGAAAGCCCCTTTTGGCCCTGTGGTGAAAATGAGAGTAGTGGGGACCATGTGTGAAGTGACCTTGGACCTTAAACACACACATACAGTACTGCTACAGATACTAAAACTGACACACTTTGTATTTGCCGTGTTCCTGAAAGGAAAGTTTTGCTATTTGCACAGCGCATAATATGGCTGCAATGTTTAAAAACAAAACAAAAGAGAAGTGTTTGTCTTTTGTTTTTTGTATGAATGGAAAATCTTACACTCACTGCATGCCTCCAATTGCCTTTTATGTAACACCAAATTCCTTAGGGTTAGGAAGGAGAGGAAAAATATGAGTTCAAAGAAGAGAATTTGCTGGCTGATATAAGTGGATGTTTTTTCATGCTCAAGATAAATACCCGCCAGTCATGTCTGATGGATAGGCTTGTCATTTTCAGTCTTAGTGTAAAAACTAAGGGATGCGCTAGGCCGGGGGACTCTAAACTGGCATAAGTTGTTCAGCTAGAAGTTGGGCAGACATCAAAACGTGTCAAAAATACCGCAGCTTCATAGACTTGACAGACAGCACACCAAACCCAATACTAATAATCCATAAGCAAGCCTCATGGTGCGTTCACACGGGCAGATTAAAAGACACCATTCATTTTCAATGGAAACCAGCGACATGAAGATACAAAGATACATCCGACGTTTGTAGCTGTAGCTCTAGCGACAAAGATACAAAGCTACAAATTCAAGTTGAGCTGGGTTCAAGATACAAAGCTAAAACAGTAGCTCCGATGTCCGCACGTTTGATGACGTCAGCGACGTCAGCGTTGAGCAACACAGATACAAAGCAACACAGCGACAAAGATGCAGTGTATTTTTGTATCGTTGCATCTTTTAATCTGCCCGTGTGAATGCACCATCACTCAAATATTACTTTTAATACTATATAATTTTACTAGATATTTTTTTCTCTCACTGTAAATGTATGACACATGGTGTAATTAAGGGATGATGAACAAATTACAACCCCCCCACTCCAGGATTGACAACGTCATAGGATTAAACCCTAACAGGTTGCCAGATTGCCATTTTTCTGCCCTAATCAAAAGATTAAAGCCACTGGACATTAGCTACAGTACAGATGTGGTCCTGTCACTGTAGCAAACAAACACAGAGGCATGTGTGACCTTCAAATTTGATCACCATTTCAGTTTTACGGTATTAGAAATCACTGGCACACATACGCACGCAACTTGTGTGCGCACATGCACGTGTGCACAGTCACACACACACACACACACACACACACACACACACACACACACACACACACACACAGAGAGCTTTGGACACGCACACAAATCAGCTGACCTGTGAGGGTGGTGACAAGTAGTGGAGGAGACAGGAGGAAAAAAATGCTTCACTTGGCTGGATGGGATGTGTGATAACAACAAGACATGTCTATATTAGTGTCTGCTGGACACGCTATAAATAAACTATGTGTCTCTCTCTTCCCCTCACCCCCTTCTCTCCATCTCTTAACACTTTCTCTCTGCATCCCTTCCCTCTCTCTCAGCATCCCTTCACTCTCTCTCTCTCTCTCTGCATCCCCTTCCTCTCCCTCCTGCTTCCATTGTCTAAGAGGAGGCTGAGAGACAGACAGATCGATATCCAGACTTCAGTTACCAGACAAATAGGCGTTAACAGTTGCCCGCGATGCATCAAACAGTCCCACATGACCTCTCTGTAACTACAACCATCATGTCAAATGCTTACTAGCTCTGGTATCCTCTTTAACCACATGAACCCTATAGCGATCCTATTCATAATAGGTGAACATTCTGCTAAAATGGGAAAACATTCTGTGAAAATAGCAGATTGATTGATTTAATACTTTAATTGCAGTTTGAAAACAGTACGGCAGTACAGTAAAAAAATTGAAATAAAAAAGAGAAAAAAATATGCGTTTGTTTCCATTGTGGTCCATTGATCTACAAGTATGAGCTTGTAGATCGGGTATTTTTGGCAAAGACATTAGTTTGAGGGAAAAAGGGAGGGGACAAAGTATGGACCCCTGGGGGACCCCGGTCAACAATTCTAAAAACGCCTTCTAAAACCTAACATACGTTTTCTGAAAACGTTCAAATTCTAAAAAAAAAAAAAAAAAAAAAATGATGTTGCTTGTTGCTATATGTATAGCAACAACTAATGAGACACAGAGGTGGCTCCCGGATTGAAAGGTATATAGGTTACAACAGGTCTGAATGGGTTAAAGGATCTTCCGCCTGCCCCCAGAATTGATGACGACTAGGACTGATTTTTGACTTTCCCTTTGATAAATGTTTGCCTATGACATCATGCCCGAAACAGGGACACCAGGTTGAAGGTGGTTATGGAGACTTGAGCTTCATGAAAATGGGGTCAAGCAGGTGGGGCGACGCTATTGTAGGCCTTGTTCTTTTTGTTTTGTTCTTTACACAGAGCTGGGAATTCTGAGACGTTGTGCAGTGCTCAGCAGACAAACAAGCTGTGGCAGGGTTTCTTAACCAGTGGGTCAGGACAGGACGCAAAATGGGTCACACAGGTCTGATTCCAATGGGACCTTGCATGACTAGAGCACTAAGATGGTTTAACAAGCCAAAGCCTACTACTACAAGCCAAAGCCTAATACAACTACTCTGAGGGGGGGGGAATCTAAACTCAATTTGGGCCCATCCATCCATCCATCTTTGTCCACTTATCCAGAGCCGGGTTGCGGAAAAGAATCACAGACTTCCCTTTCCCTGGCCATATTAGACCCCAATTTGCAAAAACTAGATTTCCAGCCAGTTCAATTACAGTATTTTCCAATTCCAAGCATTCCTAAAGATACATTTTCATTATCTCACATTCAATGACATTGATGCCCCATGACACTGAAGGTCAATGGTCATAACTCCTGGTTGATTCAGAGATGTGTCACAACATTCCTCACAACCAGTCAAACCAGAAATTGACCACAGATTTCTGCTTGCATAGAAAGATACAGTGGCAAACTACTGTGGGACTGCTACATTATGTGTTGCCTAATTCCTTCTTTTTCTTTTCTAAACAACAGCATGACAAAGCTCAAACATGGCTTTACAGCAAAGCGTCTGTGATCCCTTTTGTTTGAACACGTTGCAGTTGTCATGAAACTGTCATCACACAGTATCATACTGTATCACTATTTACAGGCGATGAGTTGTTGGTGGGATGAAACTCGCTTTTGTTAGGGGAAATTATAGTCATTTAACTTGTTAGTGAAGTTAATTCCTGCCCTTCTTAACTATAGCCAAAATATTTGTGAAAACGTAAGGCATAACAGCTATTTACGTTAAACCCCCTTGATAGCGTTTTAAAACAAATCACCCACACTACCTACATAAGACCCATCGCCTAAATGTCTGGATGTCCTTAACACGGTATCCCACAGTGCCTCTGGAATACTCGCTGGAGAGGCTTAAGACACGGAGTCCCCCCTTTACCTCAGACAACCCACACAACCCACCGTACGTGGCTAAACAAACACTGCAGGGCATTGTGGGTAGAGAGCGCTTCCTCCCGGAGCCCATGGCACTATTTAACCTCATTCCTCCACCCTCCCGTCGCCACGGTTTCACCACTGCGAACCCCATGGCAACATCATCTGCATAAATCTGCATGCCGCTCCGTTGCCTTTTAAGTCTGGCTGACGGACTGCTGAGCTGGCAAGTGCTGTGCTTATGCAAGCGAGAGTCAACTCTGGTAGGAGTTAGGCGGTAAATACATAGTATGTTCCTCAGTAAGCATACTCTCAAACCCCTCTATTATGTGCCTCTGTAAATCCCATCATCTGTGCGGGATCTGACGCAATTGGTCGCTATGCGAGAAAGTACGGCTTTCCCCCCCCCCCAAGCACCACCACAAAACAGACCTTTATTTTCCAGTGACATCATCTAGTTGTTTTATTGCTGCTTATGTGCATAATGAAATGATCTCCAAGTTCATTCTGATGCAAATCAGAGTCAGAGAAAACAGAGACAGAGACAGAGGGAGATCGAGAACAAGAGAGAGAGTGAGCAGACAAGACATGTGCTGACAAGGGTTTGACAGACCTGTTTTATCCAGGCTATGGGTGAGGGTGACTGCACCTCCAAACACCCACGCATCGCCTGTGACAAACACAAGGGCAGCAAAAAAAAACTTTTCGTAACTGGATAACCCTTAATAATATTATAATACGTTTTCCACTATAAATAAAACAGCCAAAGATAACGGCACCAATATATGTCTAATTGTCGGCGGGAAATACTGGTGGAGTTGCAATGACCTCAAATGAGGGGTACCTTGTGTAAATAAACAGCCCCTCCATTCGTCAAAGCCAGGCAGTGCTTTAACCAATGACGGCGGACATGAAAGAGAAATTTTGAGAGCTACTGGCAGAGTAATTGCTACAAAGGGGGGGGGGGGTCTTATGTAAGAGTGGTTCAGACAAGTTCTCGGACACTTATCTCACTCCACTGCAGCTAAAATTGGATTTGTGACGGACCAAAGGGTTCTGCGGCCTTTGACTCGCCTCTGCGACTATGTCCAAGAGACGTGGTGAAGTTAAGTCGGGGCGACGTCGCGATACTCTCCACTGGTCAGGATAAAAAGGCCATTACAGGGGAAGAGGTGGGGAGAGGGAGATCGAGTTAGAGAGATAAAAGAGAAATAGATGGGAGAGGCAGAGAGAGACAAAGATACAGTGCAGACAGGACATAAACAGACATAATGGGCAAAGGGAATTCTATTACGCTCCTATTATGAAGCTTAATGACAGACAGGAAGGATGGTCAAAAAGTACATTCGGTTAAGAGGAATTTTCATAAGCAGACTTCTATCTGGCTACCGGAGACGCATTTGAGATAATAGGTGTAAATGTGATGTGAGCAAATCACGTACGCATACAATGTGGATACAAGTCGCGTTAACATGGCAACTATACAACCATCCAAAAGTATTATCTTTAGTTCTTTCTCTACAGATATTTCGGGAAAGCCTCCGTGTCATTTTAGATTTTACCGTTGGCTATTCAAAAATAGCAGATATACTGTACAAGCTCACAGCGCGGCACTTCGTGCCACGCTGCGAGCTGAGAACTACAGATTCAGAAGGCATTTTGTAGAATCGGCCTCAGGTTAACCCATTAAGACCTGGAACGCATCTGTAATTTTTAAAGCTAAAAAGCTAAAAAAAGCATTATTTTACACTTTGGCTATTCAAAAATAGCAGATATACAAGCTCATAGCACGGCACCGAGTGCCGCGCATACCCTCTGGTAATCACTTGGCTGAAGAAGAAGTGGCCAACGTCTTGGGCTCTGAGCTCAGACAGCCCTCAATCCCTTGTCGTGCAACAGAACTGTCTGAGACCTACCGTATCCAAACACGGAGAGACATGCTGCCGGTGCACTCACGCACACACAGGCTATTTTTAACCCCACACACTTCCACGAGAAACCTTATAACGGACAAAAGCAAGCAGGAAAATAAGGTTTTTAATCTTCCTTGCGGATATATGACATGATGCATACAACTTCAGGAATCTAGGGCGAGAGACGGAGAGAGAAAGAAAGAAAGAAAGAAAGAAAGAAAAAGACAAGTGTGCCCTCGTTTGCATATGCAGGCATGCATTCATTCTTAACTATGACCCTCACCCGTACCTGTGTGTGGTGGTGTGTCTTGTGTGTGTGTGTGTGTGTGTGTGTGTGTGTGTGTGTGTGTGTGCGCAAAAGTCAAATCAAAGTGATTGAGGTAACATTTTTCCACAAGCTGGTACACTTCCCCGTCTTACAGTAAAGTGAGAACCGACAACACCCTGCGCGTCCCGACATGCCGACAGCCAATAAGGACCCAGCCATGCCTGCAGTTGTTGACAGACGGGGCTGCTCCCAGAGCAGCCATAGGCTCTTCTTAACGCGTCTCCTGTTGTCTTGGTCCTGCCAAGCGCTACCAGGGTGTCTCGTCTCGTCCCATTTATCCGGCTCATTTGACTCCGCAGACAGCACTCAGGAAGCCCGATAAGATGAGAAATGCACGAAGGCAGAGGGATTGAAACTAGAGCCAGGCATAATGTGAGATAGTTGACAAATTCTGATATTAGATAGCAAGTGGGAAAATAGGTCTCCAGCTGGAATCAAACTGGGGATGTCATGATTATGTGTTTGACACACTACCCGGTCAGCTAATGTCACGCACCCTTAGTTTACATGTTATTGTTTTGTTTTTTTACTTTATTGTTACAGGTGGCATGACATTACCACCTGTATGGATTGTGACAGCACATTTGCCAAAATGTAGACGTGTCAAACTGGAATGAATCACTGACCTTTCCCTACATGGACTGTGATCAGAACAGATACACCAATCACAGACACTACAAAAAAAGAGAGTACAAAAAAATCCTCTGTCTTGGGGAGAAAATGTAGGTTTAATTCCATAAGCAGACTGAATGTCAAATTGTTAAAACTATTTTATTTTATTTCAGCAGAGATGCAAATAAGACAGGGTCTAATAACGCTGCGTCTCCCATGTGGATCTTGGACATCATACGTATTAGTGACGTCAGTCATCTATGACATATCTATGATGTATGGCTCCAAATATTTCGAAGACATATACAACATATCGTCGCTGTCGGGTGGAAACCTTGTACGTCCGAAACCGTTCCTTTTTATTACTTTCTTTCAACGTTTTGAAATAGTGAAAATAGCCGATCTACAAGCTCACAATGCCTCGCAGCTTGTAGATCTGCTATTTTCACTACTTTTGTGCGACACTCTTATATGATGAAGAAGAGCATTGATTTATGAACATAAAACGCAGAAGTTTGCCCGACAGCAACGATATATGAAAAAACATGCATTGGAGGAGGTACTAACTAAGTTGGCCTACTAGCAGTGTGCACAAGACATTTGGCACAGACTGGTTTGCAAGATTAGCTCTGGACAATCACACAGACCATAGACGGCTAGCCTCCTACAGAGCCACTCCATAAAGATTTAGAAAGTGAGAGAAAAATCTATTGAGCACAGAATAAATAGCCTAGAAATAGGTTTAATTTAAAGTTAACATTGTTCCACCCTCATCATGGCAATGATAAATCAAAATCACACCCCTAAACGTTTAATTGGGACTAATAAATCGCTATAACAAGCACTGCTGGGAAAAAAAATAACATCTTCCCTGTTCCCACCCTAAAATACAGTCGACAGACATTTATGAGCAGTGCTTATCCGTGTCAAACAAGCTATAATTATACGGCATTATAATTGATATCATTGGATGATTACGTGGATTATGGCAGCGTATTTCACACAGACTAGTGCAGAAGGGAAGGGTTTCAAATATTGTTCGACAGTATAGTGATATATCATAGGGTTCTAATGACATAACAACCCCACAAAAGTAGCATCCGTTTATGAGGTATAACCCCCACTTTGACTTCATAGCCATTAGGTTTATTAGTGTGGCTTGTATACAGGAGGTAAAGTACACATACACGTGCATGTACAGTATATGCACACAAACGCACGCAGCACACACACACACGTGCACCAAGGGGGGAGAGAGACACACACACACACACACACACACACACACACACACACACACACACACACACACACACACACACACACACACACACACACACACACACAAACCAAGGGGCGAGTGATGGGGACAAATTCCATTAGCAAGTGAGATGAGAGGCTTTATAGCCAGATGGTTAACCTGCCCTAAATCAATCTGATGAAGAATACAGCAGTACTCTAGCAACACACGTGCACATGCACACACAGGCCTCATAAAAGCTAATGGAATCTCATCAACTGGTCATTTCATTATATAAGACCTCCTTCACACCCCATCGTCTGACGGCGAAGCCACACGTATCTCCCTTGATGACGGCATGACTATCATTTATACAGAAGGCCAGATCCATAGACACAGTGAGGCCTGATAAGTCCTCATAGGCAATCAGCCAGCCTGAGCCATAGCCTCCAAGGGAGGGTTGAAAAAAAAAAAGACCGGGTGTAGAGGCATCAATTTTGGATCACAGGGACATGGAAATTGAAACTGAAATGATAAAATAAGCTGATTTTGTATTTTGACTGGAAAGTTTAAAACTTGCTCCAAGTTATGGGAGACATTATGCCGTCATTACATTCCAAAGTTCCAAAACTGATGAGGAAATGGAATAGTTGGTGTTGCAAAGAATACTTGAGGTTTGTATGTTAAAAGCGTAGCTGTGTTTGACGATGCTCTGCTATAGTTATCAGCATCAATCTGGGTCTGATGCAGAGACGGACTACAATGTTTAATGGGACATGGTCAGACAGAAATATGCCAGTTTCATGGTGGATGAAAAAACGTTCAACACAGTAGTTCAAATGTGCCTACTAACCTGGCTCAATGAGCATGACAACTGAACACACTATGGTGCCTTACAATACCCAGTGCACAACCAAAACATCAAACATTGACATTTGCATTACAAATCATTGTGAAATACAATGATGCCGATTAATGAGGAGCAAATTTAACATCAGCTTGCTCGCCTAATATTTCTGACTGTGTATTATTACAGCCAGGCGCGGTCAACGCCAGAAGTGCTTATCTCATCTTTACAAGTGATGCATTCACCTTCAAGTGGAGGCTCTTTTCCAGTATCAGCAGAACTAAATCAAGTGCAGCTCAACCAGCAGACATATTTGAAATTGCATACTCAAGGCAAGAATAACATCTTACAGTACAGTCCCATCTGACTTCTGTGTTATTTATTTATTAATTCATTGTTTTCCCTCACAGTCGGGTCAGAGACGTCGCGGCCTCCCTCGTCTGCAGGCTGAGCTGGCCCATCCCGCGGGAGTCTGTGCGTCAGAACACATTAGTGGTGACTGACAGGGATGGGGTACGGGCCAGTGGTGACCAGGTGGTCTCTGTGACTCACTGGAACGTTACTTACAGTCCCATGGCAGAGAGGGCAGGTGAGGTCAACGGTTAATCACCAACGGAGTCAGGGAGAGTGAAAGGAGGTACTGGTCACAGCACGCCGCCGACGTCGGTTTGGTGAGGAGCCACCTTAACAGGACTAGCAACAACTGACTAAAAGAGCTGACAAGTATTTTTAAGATTTTGTATTTTCATTTCATACATGCAAATAAATAACTGTAGGTTATAGACTGTAAAAGATTTCTTAACCCTTACAACTCAAGTAATGTGTTGGCGTGCCCGTTCTGGGTAGTGTGGGGCCGGTGGTGGGGGAAACAACTAAAATATAATTGGCCCAGGGGCCTCCCTGGGTGTTAATCCGTCCCTGCACGCAACCAGTGTACGACAGTTACAAAAGGATTATGTCCTCTTCTCCTGGCTTTAGTCTAGCAGCAGCGTTCTGTACAACGGGATGACCAGCAGCCTTCAGGATGACCAGCAAGTGTAAGGGTTTTAAATTATACATTAAAGGCTTCTAAGACTAAAAAACACATTCTCTCTCTCTGCATTGGCTGAAGTTTGGAGGCTTTGTTTACATGCATCGTCGACACCCAGTCTGCATACCTTCATAATTATATTTCTGCAACACTAATTCTAGCGTCCTGTAACGCATTATCCATCACAAAGCCTGTGACACGTTTCACAGAACCGAACTAGGTAATCATCCATATCCCAATACTTAACTGAAAAAGGCAAAGAATGACAACAGCTCTCCACTACAGGTGACCTGTAGAAGGTGGACTGTACACGGTCAAATCTTCAGTGTTAATTGGAGTCCATTTGGGTCCATTTGTACATTCTTCTGAATGCTCTTGTCTTTGCACACGTAGCCGCTATTCAGCAACGGAACATGCTCACAAACACACACACGCTGAATTCATGTGAATTGCCTCTGTGTTTTTGTTACGACAGACATAATGACAATATGCTGTTTTCAGCACCTCTCGTCCAAGTTCCTGTCAGCGTTCCTCTTATTGCTTGTGCAGAAGGAATTTAACACAAGGGGCCACACCCAAGGGCTATTAAGAGCTAAACGACTGAACTAATCACAACTAGAGATCTTATTTCTCACATTTAAGTTACATAAGTTACATTGTACACTAGGGGTGCAACCGTTAATCGAACTAATACATTTAATCAATTAGAAAAATTATCTTTTAGTAATCTAATACCAATTTCGGCATGTCATTATGGATTAAAATCCCCAAAACATTTCAAAAATAGTGAAAATAGCTGATCTACAAACTCAACGCGGTGCACCACGACACGTTGAAGTTGTAGATCCGCTAGTTTCACAATTTTTGCACGACATCGTTGTGTGACAAAGTATAAAATAGGGCTCAAGTGTTAATCGAATCGATCAATTGAAAAAGTAATCAATAAGATAATCGGTAAGAAAATATTCGATAGCTACAGCCCTATTGTAGACGGACACAGATATTTGCAGTGTTACAGAGCCAAATGAATGGATTTCCTGGACACACTGCTAGCTGGGTAAAGAAAGAGGATAAACATCTTTATTTTAGACGCGTTATGTCATGGAATCACATGAATCAATCCCATTTTTTAAATCTCACAACCATGCATGGATTTGCTTAAAAGGCATTCTGTAGAGCTTTGGTTTAATGGGTTCAATTGCTATTGACTCAAATACTCAGAGCCAGGATGTACAGTATTTGTGTGCCTGTGTACACGTGCACACGTGACACTGACAATACACTGTTCTTCAATGGCAGTGGAAGGGCCTATAGTTCCCCCCCCCCCCCACCGCAGTCACTGTAGCAGCTGAGGATTCTGGGATGGCCAGTCTCCCGCTGGGTCCCTGGCTATATGGCTCATCCTTTCTCCTCTTCCTCTAAACCTCCTCATCCTCCCTCTTCAATCCGCTCTGCCGACTTTGCATTCTGACTAACTGGAAATCTAGTAACGAAGGAAGTTGAACTTGGTGAAGAGTACTTGTTTCTGACACGTTGCATTACTTAAATCCCTATTGGAAACCAGCCGAGTCATCGGGAGAACTGGAGATTTTCACAGAGATGGTTTCGGAATCTTGCAAGCTACTGTACACAAAATGTCTACCCTAAAAACTGTTGCATTGTCATCATACGAAATGGTCGGTTCTCAACATTTTTACCTTTTCATAAAAATCTATCAACACAGGAAGAAAGTCTTGTTTGTTTTCCTAGTCTAACTTTTGCTTGATTGGCCAAATTAAACCTTGCAGCCTGCATTGTAGCAAAGTAGTCAACTTTGTTATTTCGTTTCATCCTTCCTTCTCATGCTGCCCTCTTTTGTGTTTTCCTTTCTCGCTGTTCCCCCCTTCCTCCACTTTTCCCTTCTCTCCTCTTCAATCCCTCTCTCTCTCTTCCTCACTGCTTTACTCCTCTCCTCACCACCCTTCTCCTCCTCCGTTCCTTTGCTCACTCCCACCCACCACCACCATCGCCACCAGATGACGGCAGCTGACGGTGGGCTCCATATCAACTCCCTCTGTCACCCTTTCCATGCGTCTGGTTAACCACACCGCGTTAAATTCAAAGTCAACACAATAGGAACGGACGCCGCTGCCTCCGCGTTCATTTTACATGACTTTTACGATGGACCGCAAGCTCATTCTCTCACCCGAAAATTTCCAAAAGGAGAAATTGAAGTTAACCCAAGGAAACCAATGACATAGTGTTGATCCCATTTCAAGTAGCATACATGGTCTAGAGCCTAGTGGTTATCTAGACTCTAAACGATCTTTAACCAGGAAACCGTAATAAACCCCCATTGTAAAGACTATTCAAATCTAACAATTCCTTCATGTATTTTATTTAAATATTATTTCTTATACATTACACAATTTCCTTTCGTGCATTGAATCAAGAGTTGCAAATTGTAATTTTGTTGCACCTGCATTTACTGAAGTGTGCAGTACCGTGCACTGAATCAACCCAGGAGCACTGAATCAACCAGGAGATCCAAACCAGGTGCACTGAATCAAAACCAAGCCCGACAAGTATACAATACAGATACCTCGGCTTTCACTGAGGCTGCATGGCCTTGCCCTCGTTTCTTTTTTTTACCAAACCAAAAGGCTGCCTTTGCCTCCAAGCCGCCTTTGGCAGGGAGACCCACGGAGCTCTGCTTGCACGCTCGTCTTCTGCAAGACTCAACTGGTTTCAGAAGTCACACAGTGAGAGAGAACGAAAAGTGACAGGAGAAACTTGTCAAAGGCTGGATAGAGAGAGGCAGCAATACACAGAAAGTGATACAGCAAGAGACAAGAGAGATGGGGTGGCTCTGGCACGTAGCCGGGAGAGCACACTCCGGAAGGACTTGAAGGGATATTTCACTTAAAAAAAAACTTTGGGTCATTTTATCGTCTACTCAGGCTTTTGTGAGCCCCCCCAGACCGTAAGTTGCTTGATTTAGTATTTAGATATTTATTTTATCAGACACGCCCCCTTCCTATACAAACCCATTATAACTTCAAACTACATTTTGTTAGATTCATCAAAAACACCCGTCCTTGGTTCTGGTGACTCCCCCTGCCCTCCTAATACGTGAGGGGCCGTGTTTTTTCAATTACTTTTTTATTTTATTTTATTTAATTTTTTTATTGTATTAAATTGTTTTCATTTTCCAAAAAAAATATGAAAAAGGTTATCGAAAAAACACGGCCCCCTCGAGAATATTGATAGTGATCTTTGATTTTGTCCATATCCAGAATCAAACTGGGGACGATGCAATTATATGGCCTACGCACTATCCGGTTATCTCCTGGCACGCCCCCACCTCTACAGTACTTCCTTTAATTGTCCTCTTACGGGACGCCCTGTCGCATACTTAAACAAGGCCGATACCCTCTGTGTGTACGCCACCTCTGCCCCACTCTCTTAAACCCCTTTAAGAGAGAGAGAGAGAGTTCTTGGTTTCACACGGTGCGTATCAGACGCAGGACTACGTGCCGTGGATTTTAAAAGACCAGCAGGCAAGAGATCCTACTGGATCCGTCTCTTCAAATCATTTTGATGGAAACCCCACCAGACTCAAGGCCATGTCTCAGAGAGAGAGACTCAGTAGTGCTGGAACATCAATGGGTGTGCCCCCTGTTTTGGAGACTGTGGGAGAGCAAGAGAGCGAGAGGGCGAGAGAGAGCGAGATAATTCATCAAAGTTGGTTCACTGCCAGTCTGGTTCTATAATACACTGAGTGAGTGTGAGGCACATCACAGGTGGGCTGAAGGACTCATTGATTATTGTAACGCCATGGCTAGTCTTATACTAGGGCTGGCCCCAAACGTTCGAAGGTGAGACTTAAAAGAATTCAAGGCAACATGTTCAGTTCTTTAAGTTGAATGTTAAATGTCACCGTAAGTTAAATGTTCTGAAATAGAAACTTTCAAATTGATTAGGAAAGAAAAGTTTTTGACAAAATATTGGTCAAAACATTGATAATAGGTGGTCGACCCAAAAATCATTGGTCGGGCTCTAATGACTGTTATAGCTTGGAGTGTGCTTATGACATCTTGTAACCTACACTTCAAGTAATGCGCTACAGACTTTCCTCCATTTGCAAATGGATGGCCGAAAAATACTCTGTGTTCTTTTGCTGAACTCCCTCCGGAAAAAAAAGAACAGAAGCTGGGCAAAGCGGCGTCAAGAGGGAGGCAATTGTGCTGGAGAGCCGAGAGATGAGCTGGCTATAATTGGCTGTCAGAGTGTCATCTCCCTTCAGCATGTGAGTGAGCAGAGGCTGATTCCCTCTGAGGATGAATAACGGACTTGATTCGCCTCATCTGATGCCTAACTCGGCCTAGATCTACAGTATATGGCGATGCAGTACGGCCCCACATACTCACAGAGAAACTCTGATATGATAACCATATTCCTGAGGCGGCCACTTTGCTCTTACACCATCTTCAGGGTTTGAAATCCCCACCCCAATGGGTAAGGGAAGATGTGTTGGTTTGCAGAAATGTTTTTGGTGTCAAACTCTCCTACTAGTAGTCTTTGGTATTTTTATCTCTGCTTTTGCTACGTTGACTCAATATTTTTTATCTCTGCTTTTGCTATGTTGACTCAATATTTTTTATCTCTGCTTTTGCTATGTTGACTCAATATTTTCTTATGTGCTGTAAGTGATGTTTTCCCCTGTTTACAAAAGTGTTAAATGGCTCTATATTCCCATGGCAATCATTGCTATAGTGTTTTATTCAATATCAGGGGTCTCCCAATCTCTCTAGCTCTTTACTAAACAGAAAAGACACATTAGGTCGGGAAACCAATCTCAGTCAGGAGAGGGGGCTCATACAGGATAAACACTTTAATTGGAAGTGAAAAAACTAATAAATGAGAAGACAACATTTTGATCTCTAAAAGAAGCTGATAAATGATCTTTGTGGGATGTTTTTCTCTCCTAATTGTATGACATTTGTAACCCACTTGAAAAATGTGTTTTCTGTTTACTAAAGAGCTGGAGAGATGGGGATACTGAACAAACACTCTATAGTAAATAATGATTACTGGAATCTGAATAGAGCTTTAACTTTTTAAGAATAAACACAAAAATATCACTTACAGCACATTTAAAGCTGCAATCCAAAATGTTGATGAATAACATAACATTGGTATTTTAACCCCATGAATGAATACCCTAGCGTCCCTAATCTGTGGCGAACGACGACTTAGTGCTGCACGATTCTTGCTCAAATGTGAATCACGATTTTCCTCCATAAGAATTGAGATCACGATTCTCACACGATTCTCTTGTAAATATAAAAATATTAAGCAAAAAATAAATAAAAAATCTTATTGAAAAAAAAAATCGTCATAATTTAAAATCGAGATCGCATAGGTGTTTGAATCGAGATCACGATCTTTTTTCGATTAATCGTGCAGCACTAGCGAACGTTTGGCCAAAATAGCCAATCTGCAGAGCTTGTAGATCGGCTATTTTCAGGCAATAGATTTGGCATGGAGGGAAAAAACAAGCAGAGCAAGTATAGAGCCCTAGGATACCCTGGTCAACGAAGTATATAGGTTTAAAGTGGTTAACCAATCTGTATGGTACTGGTACAATGTTAATACAGTACAATATAATTAGTACATCTGCAGTGGTTGGTTCCCTACTCTGAGAAATGCAGACCCTTGTGTTGGGTAAGACACTGGTTGACAAGTAGCACTGTCTGAAGCTTATAGTGCAACAGCTCCGCTGACCAAGCGTGGATGCCTTCGTGGAAGAGAGGTAGAAATTTGGTCTCTCATGTTGGGAGACCCGGCTTCTAATCCCCGGGTAGAACATAAACACAAAGTTACGTATTGCAGCTTTAAGCAAATGAACTAGATTCCATCTCTTCCATTCTCTGCCTTGTTGTATCATCCATTAATGGATACCATACATGTGTGCTTCAAAACTCTCATGAAGCAAATCCTTCTTTGCACTCTTTCAACATCGCTCACTTCCATCCTTCATCCATCAATCTATCACATCCCGCTTAAAAGCCAATGCTGTGGCAAGACAGAGTGGCTCCAGAGACAAGCAGCAGCAGCCTGCGTGTGACCAGACATGATCTGTGCTTCTGCGAAAAACCCAGAGCTGTCTCCGATAGTGGTTAAAGAGGGGGGTGGGGTGGGGGGCTGGGGGGGCAGTGGTGGTAAAAGTACTCAAATGTTTTACTCAAGTAAATGTATCAATACTGCAATATAGAAATACTCCGTTACAATTAAATGTCCGGAATTCAAAATTTACTTGAGTAAAAGTACAAAAGTATTTATTGGTATCAAAATGTACTTAAAGTACCAAAAGTAAAAGTACTAAAATGTTTGAAAATAGCAGATCTACAAGTTCACAACGCGTCGTGAGCTTGTAGATCGGCTATAGGGCTAAAGTGGTTAATGTATGTTTTATAATATCATAATTTATATCTGAGATGTAGTGGAGTAGAAGTTAAAGTATTGGAAATTGGAAATACTCAAGTAAAGTACAAATACCTCAAAATTGTACTTAAAGTAATACTAGGTAACGTTTTCAACAAAACTAAAGTTAAATTGTATATCTTTTGCGAGTGGCAAAAGTTTCACAACACCCGCTCCGTGAATTTCACCCCCGGAAGCCTTTTATTTATATATTTTCTATTGAACGTGTACGGGGGGGACTTTCCCGGGAAAATGACGTTCCTGGCCAACGTCATGACGTCGTGGCCGACGTCCTCAGGAACTACCGCAACGGTTTCCTGTTTGGCCAGGAACTACCGCGCTATTAACAAAAAGGAACCTCACGCTGATTTTAACACATTGGGTGCCAGAGGTTTATTAAAATATTATACGTTGAGTGCCTGCATTTCTTCCATCCACTTGCGTTATACGTTTCGTGCTGTAGAAGCCCTGACGCGGAAGTGCATGTAAACAAAGCGTGCGTGCGAGACGGCGGAGGGTCCCGACTAACGCCTGGAACAATAATATTTCTAACGCGATCCTCCATTGCAGAGTGATCGCCGATCGAAAACGGCTCGTTTCCACCACGTTAAAAAGAAATGGAGATATTAAGCTTTTAGTCAAGGAGATAACATTGAAAACGCCGACCGGAAGGATTTTTGACATGGAGCCAGATCCAGCCTCTTCTTCTCAGAAACTCCTAGGGTGATGTCAAAGTTTCGTTTTAGCGCCCCACGTGGCCCACATGTATAAAAATAGAATTGGGTCAAAAACGGTCCGGACCGTTTTCGGCACTTCTCGTTTGGATCCTCAAAAACGGTCCGGACCGTTTTTGGCATTCAATGTGTTAAGAGAATGTAGATTGGAAGATCGAAAAAGAACAGAAAAAGAAAGCACAGCTCATGGTAACTAATGCTCCACTGGCTAAGAGAAACGATCCGTAGATAGTATAAAACAATTAAAAGATCGCTTTTTGAAACGCTTCCGGCTTCCAGTGAAAACGAATGGAATTCTGGGTAATCGAGGACTAGGGAAATTGTATGCAGTGACGGTAGTGACCAGCAGAGGTTGCTAAAAATCGTTATTTGTGATTCTGCATTGTACAACTTTAAGTAAATCTACTTAGTTACTTTACACCACTGCTGGGGGAGCACAGTAACTTCTAACTTCTAAATAAATGCATGCCGCGTGGACGTCCCATGACGCTCACCCAGCACGAGGAACACTAGCTGCCATGACTGCAGTCTGAGTCTAGCGCTGCAATGTTGGAATACATACAGTACATTGCAAATGGAATGAGGACAGAATGCATTTCTACAAGGTCTCTCTCCCTCCCTCCCTCCCTCCCTCCCTCTCGCTCTCTGTCTCTCTTTTAACATCTCTTCATCTGTTTCTCTTATCATTCAGAAAAGCTCCCCTTTCTGTGAGCCTGTATTTTCGTGTTATTAACGGCTTTCACCTAAGCTCTTTACAATGGCCATGCAGTCACATCAGAGGGATCAAACAATCATCAGGGCATTACTGACGGGAAGGGGGGGAGGGGGGTGATTGATTTTGATCAGCCGATATCATTTACAGTCAAGCACGGGTAAGTGGGATGTGGTGGCCTTATAATTGTTTCTTTTTTTATTGGAATTTGGAAGAGGTGCCAGATTGTCACTGTGTGTCATAAACTGAACTAACTCACAGATAACTTCAAAGTTGGTGAATGTCTACCATGTACAACCAGTGTCATTCTTTGAATCTGCGGCATAATGTCAAGGTTCAACATGCATATTGTCATGTGCACTGCACGTATATAATACAGCTAGTAGTGACATCTCTCTAGATTCTCTGGCTTTCTGCACTGTAGTGTCTAGTAGGGGTGTTAACGGGTAGGCCAATTCTTACCGAACCGTTTTGGTACAGGGTGTTCGTACGGTGCAGATGTGTACCGATCTGAGTGCAAAGCAGCAGACTCGTTTTGCGTGCGAATACAGGCTAGTATACGCACAGCAATGGCATTTATTATTTCTCCGATCTGATCTGAATTACCAGAAAAGGGCTGTTTAAATGTCAAGGGAGCTGTGTTTACATCACCCTTGTGTCCCCCCCCAACAGCAGTGATATTCACATTTGTGTGGTTCCATTTCTAATGAGTTTACAAGTTTGACCCGTTACCACACCACCAAAACACTGAATCCATCTTATCCACTTGTCTTTCTCTGTTGTTGTAACGAGAATACAAAGTGTTCCCAAACAGGACACGTTAAGCCTGATTTCTACTTCATCGTATGGCGTGTCACATGTTGACAATAGCAAATCTACAAGCTCACAACGCATTGTATGAAAATAGCAGATCTACAAGCTCACAATCGCATCTCGACACACATAATGTGTCACGATGCGACAGTTATGAGCTTGTAGATCTGCTCTTTTTGATGACCGACATAGAAAGTATAAATTAATGACACCAAGTATAAATTAATGATAACGGGTGTCTTCAAGTTCTTGCTTCTCATTTGTATTGGCGACCATCATGGTTGCAAATGAGGCAGGCTAGATCCTCACACTGAAGGTTATCAATGTTTAAGACTGGAACCCCTTTTGAGAGGAAAGTACAATGGAAATGCTGAATTCTTTATATATATTTTGGTTAATGTATTTAATAATTGTATTTATTGGAGAAGTTGGTAGTTTGCAGCAGTATTCTATTTTATTTGTATGCATTGTTTTTCAATTAAGTTTCATTTAAAATGTTATAACAAAAATCATAAATGGTTGAAAGGACAAGACATTTGACTTTTTTTTGTCTCTTACTGTACCAAAATTGAGCAGAACCGTGACTTAAAAAACATTTAAACCCAATATACTTAGTTGACTAGGGTCCCCCAGGGGCTCTATATACCTAATATCTTCAACGAAAACAGCATCTCTATAAGCTCACAACACATTGCGTTAACATTTTGTGAGCTTGTAGAGACGCTATTTTTGACGAACGTTCGCCGAACTTCGCCCCCAGAATAGGGACCCAAAATTCAACATCTTCCATACACGTACTGTTTACTCACTTTCCATTCTACTGAGAGCCCAGGAAAGCTCACCTCATTCCCAACAGCGATAGAGGAGGACATTTGTGGGCATGGCACGCAAACTGGCAGGCTGCATCAAGCGCAAACAAACATGCTCACAAGAACACACACACACACACACGCACACACACACACAGCTTTGCAAGTCTCCTGACACTACATGGATTACAGTGCCTTGATAAGACCTTTGAATGGCTGTAGTTTGTGTCTAATGGAGTCCCAGAGCAGCACCAGATCTAGAGCTGGGTGGAGAGCAGCAGTCTGAAAGACTTCTAATACTTCTCAGACAGATTACTGTAACGCTTACTTTATACTCTGTCATGCGAGGGTGTAGCTCGCTATGAGCGGCTGATCTTCAAGCTCACAAAACGTTGCATCGAGCCACGTTGTGAGCTTGTAGACCGGTTATTTTCGGCGAGCGACATCGCTGCCGAACGACCAAGTATAAAGCAAACCAGGCTTCGGACTGCCTAACTGATGATCATGCACTGGAGCAGACAAAGTCCTCTGTCCTCCAGGATTCCCCTGGCAAGCTCCACTGTTTACTTTACGGTCAATCTGCTAAAGTGGGCCCTAAATGTTGGAAATCTATCCCCAAACAGCTAAGGAAATAACTATGAAATTACCCAAATTAACTGAAATTAAAACAAAAATAACTCAAATAATAATTTGGTGAATAAAATGTTATTTTAATCAATCTGTACAGTAGAGTATGTCAATACAATATAACTAACACAACGGCTGCGGTTGGACCTGGTCTCCCTGCTCTTCTATCGAGTCATTTCGATCCTGTGGTCAGATACCCCCACTACTGGTTGAAAGAGGTCTTGCATGAAATTCAAAGTGAACTATCTCGCCTTCCCAAACAAGCTCTCCGCTATAGCTCAACAGTAGACATTTCAGCCCTTGTTTGAATCCCTGGTAGGAGATGAGTTAGTTTTAAAGACAACCACCCCGCCAGTGCAATGGAAGGGAACCAAACAACCTCTGCAAATGCTAATGTAGTGAAATGCTGAGGGGAGGTTTTTTCTACTTGTACTAATGAACAGTGTGAATAACCCCCCCCCCCCCCCCCCCCCACCTTTAATTTAGTTATTTGCTATGCAGTCAATACTAACGGCTTCCATTTTAAAGAAAGACCCCCAACAGATCCATTCAGTTCAGAGGGACTGAATGGGTATTTCTCTCTCTCTCACCCACACCCACACACACACAGTAGTCTCAGTAGACAGATGGCCACAGCATTCTTGATGCCAAGAGGGATGCGAGGGTTGGGGGGGGCTCCACAGCTTGACCCCCCAAACTCCTAACCTCCTTCACTGTAATGAAGAAGACCCTGACAGACCACTAATGATGTACCCCCCTCCCCCCCAACACTCCGCCAACCAAAGCAAGACTCCAGCACGCACGTCTCAACCTGGACCTGAAGGTTTTTCCCTTGATCACAATTTCTTTCTGACATTCACACACTCTGTCTGATATCACTCTCCCGCACACATGCACACACAACTGGCAATGTGCATGCAAAATGTACATGAACTACGCACAAGCACACAGAATCCCCCCTCTTCCCAGCTGAATCAGTGCACGGCTGGCTTTTTTCCCCAGGCTTTTCCAGTAACACAAAAACTTTTAGACGAGAAAAGGTCTGCATCGAAGCCCAGCCCGAGGCAAAACTGAAACATGTCCCCCCCTCCTCCCCAAAGTATCCCAGTCCAGACTTGGCAATGGGCAGACGGAGAGACGACTGCACTGGGCCTGGCCTGCAAAAGGAAATTAGTTGTCAGTGAAGCGGAGCGAGGTTACCTAAAACCGCTCCGAAAACACTTCCCAAAAGATGGAGCAACAGTGTTCAGGCTCGGACAACTCACTCCAGATGTTCCGATCGCTGCACAAACTCAAACATATT
This sequence comes from Gymnoscopelus braueri, assembly GCF_963280865.1. NCBI lineage: Eukaryota > Metazoa > Chordata > Actinopteri > Myctophiformes > Myctophidae > Gymnoscopelus > Gymnoscopelus braueri. Next base: position 34,788,160 of record NC_137616.1, on the reverse strand, counting down.
ATCTCATCCATCTAACTGGGAGGGGCAGCCAGTCACATTCTTCTCTCCTGTGCCGGTTATGCTTAGTGGCCTGATGCGGCTGAGTGGTTACATTTGACCTCTGGTTTGGTTTGCGAACTTGTGACCGTCTATGGTGACCATCTGGGCTTGGCATCGAGCCTGATCCAAAATGATAGTCAACTAATCACACTATTTAACAAAGCTGTATGTGCCGCACGTCCTTTCTACAGACACATCGACTGTTCCAAGAAAATTAAACACCATTCACACAGTTTACACAAAATACATTTTGCCTTTCAAACAGAAAAGAAACTCCTGCTCTTTAACTCTGGCATCCCTATTTTCAAAACTTTTCAGCCATGCAAAGCATGAACTCAACTAGAAACATTTGGGCTCCCAACCCATATTTTAAAAGACTCCGAGTGTCAGAGAAAATAATAATCGATATCAGTTCAAGTCAAGGTCAGGGAGAGCTGACAGACTGTGCTGTCTAAAACGCAGCCAGGGTGAAGCCACATGCTGACTCCGGTCTCCGATGATAGTGATGACCAAAGTGAAACAGCTGACGGGCAGAAAGTCCAGATGAGCCCTCGCCCCATCTCGGCCTCCAGAGGAGCCGATAAAGAGGACGTCGGTCGAGGAGTTGCTGACTTCTGGCGACCCCTGGGACTGTGTCCACCTAGTGAAGGTTGTGTTGCGCAGACAGAATCAAATTGCTGATGCTGAAATTTACAGCGTGGGGACGAGGTTTTTTGTCATCGTGCCACAACTGCAATCCGTCAGTGCACACACACAGCCACACACCTATTTTTTGCCTCTTCATCAACTATTTGCATCTTATAAATGACATACTACAGTATATAGATCAATAAGGTTGCCAGGTTTGCTGTGCCACTCTTATCAAAATCTTGTATGGTCAGCAAAGTCCAGGTTCAGAACAGGACAGAGGACAACACGAGAGACACTCTGACTTCTCTCCGGTGTCTGGACTTTAGTTATTGAAAAACCTTCGGAGGCACGGTGCCGGGTTCCCTACGCCAATCGGGGCCAATCTATAGCCGATTCAGTTTAGATAAGACATTAGAGGCCAAATATTATTTGGGTCCGATGTTGTGATCTGTGATGTTATGTCAGTGGTTTTGACTTTGTGATCAAAGTGCTCTCTGATTATTTCGATTCTCAGTAGGGGAAGCATGTTTTTTAGTTACATTTAGGTTATTAACTAATGTTAGTTACAATATGTAGGGCACAGGGTTAGTACGGTTATGTTATGTTTAGGCATATAGTGTGATTAAAGTTATGGTAAAGACGGGGAGGGCATTCATACTGGAACTGGGTTGGAAATTGCACACAAGCAATCTAAGGCCACCTCAAACCTCTTTCAATAACGCCACAAGCTGTCTCTCCTGCAACCACATTTAATTAACTTCTTTATCTTTTATCTTGCGCTCACAAACTTAATTTGTACCCGTTTTCAATGTGAACCACACCGCTTTCATGGGAAGTATTCACAGAGCAGACAGAAGAGAAGGGAAGGTGCTCAATGACCTAATGCCTGAAACATTATTATATATATATATATTATATACACACACCACACCCTTCTTGTTAGTGTTATTTGGGGACAGCAAGCAGTACAACACATACACATACACATGTGTGTACGCACGCACACACACACTGACATGCAGTCACTCGCATGCACAGTTCTGACCTCACTGTGGCTGGCATCATTGTGCACGGGTCACCCGCCATGCAGGCCGACCATGCCCAAACCCAACCCTCCAGCCCCCCATCTATCCTCTACTTCCCTCCGCATCAGTGACTCTGAGGCCGGGCCTGGGTGCCGCGCCGTGCACTCGCCCGACTGACTGATCATTGTCGTTGTCTAGGCGACTGAGGGACCCAGCCCCTTTAGCAGCAGCCCACTGCCCAGTGATCAGGAAAGAATGGCACGCATTTAGAGAGGGGGGAGGGCAGAGAGAGCGACAGGCAGGCAGGCAGACAGACAGATAGATAGGCAAAGAGAAACACACCAGAGAGAGATAGAGAGGGGGAAAAAGGGACTCAAACTGCCAGAGTCCCTACATCCTTTGAATGACATGATAGACAACATTTCTATGCAGCCCATAGAACGATGTTGTGAAACAAAAGAGCTTATACAGAATTAGCTGCCAGCATACATACAGTACAGTATAGCTACGGATTACCACTGCACAATCTGTGTTCTATCCAACTCTCACCATGCGCAATGATCACCTACAGTAGTACATCGAGTTCATTATAACATCTAGGTCAACATAAACTCTGCACTGACTAAAGTGATGCAGGTAGAAATGCTTAGTTAACTAAACAAAACAAAACAAAAAGCAGTTTGGCATATAAAAAAAAAACATTTATGGATCAACTCATCAATTTGCATACCGATATAGCATCTGATAGAGCATGCAGGAATTCTAGAAAGACTGCAGGCCATCTGCAAATTATTGCTGTGACAATTTTTAAAGGAGCAAAGCGTTTATATTTTACAGTGTAGGATCAGGCCAGCATCTATATAACCTCATTCTGTCGGGACGAACAGTGCGCTGCCGGGAATGAACGCGAGTGGACAGCAGATCAGACAGCCGGTTCAGAGGGGATGGAGAGAGAGGGAACGATGGAGGGGATAATATATAGATAGACGAACACACACAGTGATAGGAGCAGACAGAGGATGAGATGGAGGGAGGTGGAGAAAAAGGGGAAGATAAGACTCCTCGTCTCCCGGAGAGTAAGGACGTAACGAAATACGAAAGAAAACTGTGAGGAAGGAAATGATAAACGGATAGAGAGAGAGAGGAGTCAGAGAGGGATGGGTATGGTGGGGGTAGTCCCCTTCACTTTGTTCCACTTCCTCTTTCCTCTTCCTCTCTCCATGCATTTGTTTTCCTGCGGCTGCACTAAACGAAGAGACCCATTTTCGCATTTGTTTTTTTTCCAGGAATGTGGGGCGTCCTGACAGGCTGGCTTTTCATTGACAATACACAGCTAAGAGTTACCCCTGTGGCTGTCTCTCTAAAGCAACCCTGTGTGTGTGTGTGTGTGTGTGTGTGTGTGTGTGTGTGTGTGTGTGTGTGTGTGTGTGTGTGTGTGTGTGTGTGTGTGTGTGTGTGTGTGTGTGTGTGTGTGTGTGTGTGTGTGTGTGTGTGTGTGTGTGTGTGTGTAACTTTCTGCTCCATTATCTGCATTATCAGGCGGCCAGGCCTGGCCTCACACTGGCAGGCAGACAGGGTGCTGGGAAACGCAACCCAGAAAGTGTTAAAGAGAAACACAAACAGAGGCAGGCCATCCCATCTCTGCCACACCCCTGGGGAAACTCTCAACACAATACCTGATACAGCTCAGTCGCTGTAGCCATTCAGCATGAACTGGATTTCCAGGGTTTCCTCCAAAGACGGAAGAAATTAGACGGGAGAATTATATCAGCAAAACCTTTTTTGCTGAGATAAGCCATTTAAAACGTCTGCCTTGTGTGACTTCGCACAAAGGAATCATAACGATATTTGAAAGAAAGTCTGCCTCATGTCAGAAGTTGGTGAAAGTTAACTTCAACAATCCCCATTGAAATTGTTTCATCCAGGTCTTTGTCAGAGGTTTTATGACTTCAAAACTAAATGAAGGACAAACTGTACCGTCTATGAAAACTAAGCCAACGAGCGCCTTAGGACGCAGACACGCAGACTGTTTCTATTGTGTCCACTAACAGGATATCAGCAAGAGAAACATCCTATTCCTGATAGACGCCCTTTTTTAGCCCCGCTGACACTGACTCCACCACAGCGGAGAGGAAAGCAGCATTGTGCTGTTGATCCGCTGGTTTCCTTTGAAATGTGAACACTGCCAACACAGAGTAACCCAAGGCTGACTTTTGCCTGCCTGGCTGTGTTTGATTAGTTGTTTGTTTTAGTGGGGCGTAAGCGATATTGAAAAATCACAGTCTTCGAAAGTTCCAAGAAAGAACAATTATAGAAGATTTTGCAGAGCTCCAAATTTTAACCCAGTAGATAACTAACGACTAAAACTAAGCTACTCAGCCATTGCTTCAACTTACAGAATAATGTTAGCAACACAACAAAACAAACGTTTCCATAGTTGCACTGCGAAAATGAAACTCTCCACCCCATATTGGGGTATAAAGGTCACTCACTGTGGCGCCTCATAGGCCTAACACACACACAGCCAATTAAACTGCTACTAAAGTGTAAAAGTCACAGCTTTAAAACAGACTCTAGTTTATGACTTCTCAGTGAGTCTAATTGGGACAAATTTGAGCCTAATTTGTGCCTACGTGGTTGGATTTATGGGCTGATTCAACAGAGTGACTAAATGTAGGAACACACTTCGGGACACAGCACAATTCCAGGAGGTCATTGTGAGGTCATTAGTGGCAGCGGTGGCCTAGTGGTTAGAGGCCTTGATACCGGAAGGTCCCTAGTTCGATTCCCCAATTCATCACATCAATCATGAATCACCGCTGAATAGCCCTTGAGCAAGGCTTCCATGCAGGGTCTGGCTGTAAATAAGTTTCGCACTTAGTCCAACACCCTGGGTAAACAACAAACTTTGCTTTGCTTTTTGCTTTGCTTTGCTTAGCCCTCTCCTTCGATGGTCAAAACTAAATACTGTATAGATCCAATTCATGTTGAACCTGCCCGTGTCACACTAAAGCCCTAAACGTCATTCCTCTGTTTCTTTCTGAGGGAGATTGCAGCGACTTGCATATCAACGACAGACTCCATGGTAACGCAGTTAGAAAAGTAATATGGGACAGAGGAGGGGGGGTGGGGTGGGAGGGTACTGTACGAGCTATCCATCAGTGTCACTTTAGCCCACGGTCTCCTGTGTTCAACAGAAGTCACTGTAGAACCGCATTGAACATCTCTCTGGCCTGTGGCATGCACGTGCATGTTTACACGCACAGACACATTAATGCTGGGCTTTTCATTGACTACTTTCGTTCCCTAAGCCTGACACAGCTCTCACCCACTAGCCTAACCCCATTTCTAACCTGAAACCTATAAACCCTAATCCTAAAATAGCCGTTTCGAAAAGAGAGTAGCTTCAAAATGCCAACAGCATTCTATCCCTGCGAGGACATTTGTGGGTTTCGGGAAGCTAGAACAAGAAGGGTTCCCAATTTGTTCAGGCTGCGACCCCGCTAAACAATCATATTTGAACTGGGGACCCCCCACCCTGACAAGCACTGACCAGGCTATTTTCACAATTGTAACTTTAGAAATGTGCAGATAGATACCCTTACACTTATACTGTATGTTGGTTTGTTATACTGTTGAGTGAGAAAACAATGTTGCACATTACGCTAATCATCTGGGGACCCTCCAAAATAATTTGGGGACCCCCCCGGGGGTCCCGACCCCCAGTTTGGGAACCACTGAGCTAGAAGACAAGTATAGATGAGTTAATTTAAGTTCAATTAACTTCAGACTTTTGCTGGTGCCTGGATTCTTAAACAAGTATGACAAATAACACAGTGTATTACCCTGCCAAAGTTGTTTATTGTCCACAACCAAACTAGAAAGCCTTGAATCTAAAGTTTAGAATCTCAACCCACAGCTTCAGAAAAATGACTTAGTAAACTATTGGTTTGAGAACAAATGGGTGCCAGGCCTGTTTCTTTTGGTTCCAAAGCAGTATGAGTGGTAATATGGTTATGGTTATTCCAGGTCAGCTTTTTTTCTGCTTATTTTGTTTGTTTCCCCCAAAAAGAATCTTTGCGGAACAGTCTGCATATTTCAAACACCTCAGTGCCAGAAACACTGTCCGTCCCTGAGTCCTCTGTGGCTTCTGGCAGTTGGAAGGCAGGGGAATGTGTGAGGTCTATTTAAGGTCAACAGGCGTTTTACAGAGAGTCTTTATCAGCTCATCTGTCTTACATTATGTCAAACCAGCACGTTCGCTTGGCTAGTTACCTGTCTGAAATGGTGCTGCTGAACTCGTATTCACAGTCGCTCATTCACAAATTGTACAGCGATGGTCGTGGGGAATTTCGTGTCACTCTCTTTATCTTAAATGTAGCTGCTAAAGTGTGTTAGACAGTGGGTAAAGTGCTCCTAAACTACAAGACATAATATCCATATTCTTCCCCTTCATGTGAAAAGTCAGTTGCAACTTAGTCTGATCATATATCTTCGCTACGCTCAGGCCAAGCCACACCAGATGTCAAGTTCTCTCTACAGGGCAAGTGAAGCCTCTGTGACAGCGTCGTATTTCAGTGGGTCTTTTGACTGGAATCGGGTTCCAGGACCACCGAAAGTGAATGCAGACATTGAGACATCTGGAAACAGAACAAGGAAGAAAAGCCCTAATGTAGCTTATTAAAAACAGCAGCGCTCGTGTGTATTATGTACTGTGTTGAGTCACTTGTTAAAAGTCACGCTGGGCAGATCGTACAATAGCATTACATACTGTATGAGCACAAGCACACATGCACACAGCCCAATGGATGGGAAATGCTGGGGTGGGGGCGAAGGCGGGGTCAACCGTGTCAACGCGCAACAAATTAAATTAAAGAGAGTGCAGCGGGATGTGTCCAAAAACCCAACCTCCTCTTAGCACAATATACGGCCCCCCAAACCTCCCAGCCAACCCCCTACCACCATTCAGTCACTCCCCCAACACTACCAAGCCACTTTGAGGGTCTTTTGTTAAGCTCAGTGTCACGTCCCTCTCCCTTTGTGAGTGTGCGTATGTGTGTGTGTGTGTGTGTGTTTTGGGCGGGGCTTGGACTTTTTTGGGAAGGAAAAAAAAAGTGGGGTGGGTTGTGTATCCATCTCAAAAGATGGTGGATAAAAATAAAGCACTGAATAAAAAGGTGTGAGGAAAATGTATACAGTAGAAATTAAAACCACAGCTCACAAACAGCCTGGTGCCTTTATTTTTAAGTGAGCACCCCCCCCCCCCCCCCTTTTCTCTAGCACCCACACAGATGCTGTTCATTTAGCACTCGAATGATGATTCTTCAGTTTGTCTGCTAAATACACAGGGGAATCACTGGCATTTGGGCCGCCGTGTAGCCCGTCTTCTCGACCCCACATCGGACAGCATCTGTATAAAACCTGAGCTCCAAACATATGTCACCCCAGCAGGAGGGGGGATTCAATGTTTAACAATGTTTGGTTAATGTTTTAATGGATAATTTTTTTTTGCCTAAAATGGAAACACAAAACAGGGTTAAAGTGGTTAAATGTACGGTTATTCATTTAAGTGACAGTCTTACCCAGAGAAAGTGAGCAGATGGTAAGAGTTGGGTGACTCGCTAACGGATACCTCGACAGGACAGGGATGCAGAAGTAGGGGCAGACCAATACATTGGTCGGGTTGACAGATACAGTAGGCCATTATTTTTATTTTTTTACATTGCTAATTATGCAGCCGATGTGCCCTGAGTTTTTTCCACTTTCAATACTTGGCATGTCATTATAGGCTTCTTTTTTTTTTAAGTTTTCAAAACATTTCAAGAACAGCAGATCTACAAGCTCACAAAGCGTCCCGGTGCAATGCATTGCGTGCTTTTTGAACATTTTGGAATAGGGCTTAAGTGGTTAATTTAAGTTAAGTTCTGCTTATGCGTTTATTTTTTATCAAAAAGTGTTGTTTGTATTTATTTATTACGTTAAATGTTCTCAAACAAGAAACTTGAATCAAATCAACATTTTTGCACTTTTTGACAAAATAAGGTCAGAACATCGTCAATCTGTGGTGCAGGAGTCTCGGAAATCACATCTTGCATCGGTCAGGCTCTATGCAGACGTGTTGTCTTTTGAACCAGAGATTTTACAGTTATGGGCCAGTATCTCTGGATACTAGACTACAGCCTCTGTTGCCCAATAATAGAGGGTTGGAATATTAGGTCCTGTAGGAACAATCCTGCAGGAGCCTGGCCTGCAGAGTTCCAGACACAGGCTGGCAGACAAATAAAAAGCTCATCAAGAACTCTGTTGATGATTCAACAAGAAGAATGAGGCAATGGTGGTTTGATTTGGAGCGTGTGGATGTCCTTACAGCGCTGTGGTAATAATTTATAGCTCGCCCACTAGCCTGTGCACTCACTTAAGTCTCTTTTTGTTGTGTTTTGTCCTTCAGTCGGTAGTTGCAGTTGCCAGCTAAGCTTATTCCCCCCGTAGAAATTGTTTGCTCATGCAAAAGCTTGTGTTTTGGGGGGCGGAATATAGATGGCATCAGTCTCAGTGTAGTTTGTCCTCAAAATGAACCCAATCTCAAGAGAATGGGGCTTTTCCATTGCCAGCTGAGTGTGTGCATGCATGCGTTCACCCTTCACAGCATCTATCTGAATGTTGACAATGATGAACACAGAGAGCTGGAGCTTCAGGGTCACACAATGTCACACGAATGACACCTCTAGAGAACTAGCTGATTAGAGATGTGATGGGCCTTACCCACATGATTTTGCTTATGTATGGATGCCCAAACACTGCCCAGAAATTGCCACAGATGCCCCAGAGCAGAGCAGCTCCAGGCACACAGACACACTCACACACAGTGAGTGACCCTCTCATAGATGGCCAACCTCTTGCAGAGCCACACCGTACAAATCTTCCACCTGGTGAGAGATTTTTGGTTTTGCTAGCATGATGAAATGGAATTTAACAGATATCAAACAGATCGTGGTGAGTTATTGGTCCATGTGCTGGCTAAACTGAGGCTTAGCGTGCTACATTCCTGTTCCGTTCATCTCTCTCTCTCTCTCTCTCTCCTGAAATGGGGACATTGATTTCTGGTCCCGTGCAGTGCATACATTTATTTTAAACGACACATGGCTCGCGTGGCCCTCGTGCTCCTCCACAGCTGAAGACAAAGACAATAATCAGTGGACAACTCCAAAAATCAATTTCCCTGAGCCCATCTAAAACCAATTAAGATAAGCCCTCTTCCTCAAGAACCGCAAGAGCAGTGACCTAAATCACAACAGATTCCTCTGATTGGCGAGTTAGGTATTGAAAAGGCCACTTAAGGATGCTTTTGTATGTGTGTGTGAGTGTGTGTGTCATAAGCACCCCAATCAAGACTTAGTGGTGACTGAGGATAAGCTGAGACCTCGCTCTAATCCGTAGCATTTATTTTCATCAGCATATGGTGTTTGTTGTCATCACGGGCCAGCCTACTGTACGATCTTCAGCCATGACCATCCATGCGGCAGGATATTAGGCCTCTAGCCTGTTTGTGTATCTGTGTGTGTCTACTGCAGACAGAGCCAGAACGATATAATGGGTTTGGCCGACATATCAGCAATTATTAGACTTCGTTATTGGCAATTATAATACGCATCGTTATTGGCAATTATATAATATGCAGCCAATGTGAGCTTTAAACACTTTCAAAGTGTCATCCCTATTGTGGGCATGTCATTATAGTAGAAGGTTTTCAAAAGTTTTCAAAAAATTGCAAAATAGCTGATCTACAAGCTCAAAACACTGCTACACATGCGGTTACATATGCTGTATCCACAAATAGTCATTTATTCGTGTGGGTTTATAGAATTGTCAGCTTGACAAAACAATAACAACAATGCAGTCTGTCATGACTCATGTATCACTTCATACAAGCGCTCCAAAGTGCAGGACACATGGGCACCTTGATGGGTCAAATGTTAAGCAATGCGCCAGTGCTGAATTCCAAAGAATGGAAAAGATTTTAGAGCAGTGTATAACCACAAAACAAAAGGCCAACCTCACTGCATCTCTCACAGGGGACAGGGGGGCAGCAACTACACTGAAAACTCATTTGTAAATGAGATTTATAGATGTTGCAGTGCAACACTGAGGATTTCACTGTGTAAGCATTCGTGCCAGACAACATTCATTCCAGTGTGCCAAATCTCTCCTGCCAATCATCTTCGACTGACATTATGAACTCAACATGTTGATTTCAAGGTCTCCAGACTAACTTTTTTCACCACTGTCCAAGAACCGCCCCAAAATACAAATTCAACCGTCCCAAAATGAATGTAATCAGTCACCCCCAAAAACGCAAAATTTATAAATATATCATTATTTTCAGCCAAGAAAAAAAGGCTAAACACATATTTTTATGTCCCCGGGTCAGGGTGGCCTTTAGTCTCGAGCCCTGGATTTCAAATGTCCCACCAGGTGACACTGGGCATGTGTGCATGGATGAGAGTATATAGGACCTACAGTATGTCTATTGAGTACCATACCATAGTGGACCCCCAGGTGTCCTTGAGCTAGAAGACGTACAGTTCTGTAACTTGGAGTGTACTAATGGAACCAAATGGACCTGGTAAAACGACCAATTCAAGTTAAATTAACACAGTGTACATTGGGGTATGGGGGGGGGTCGTATCTAATGGGAGTCAGCGTGGCCTAATGCATACCAGAGTGGGCCTTGACTTTAAAAAGGTTTGATCCGGTCCGGGGACCCCCAGGGGTCCTTGAGGGAGTTCCAGGGGGTCCCCAGCTAAATGATGGATAGTGGCCAAATGACCCTGACGGGTCCATTTGGTTCCATTTGTACACTCTCAGAGTTAAATTAACATTGATTTTACAATCTAAATTGGGGTTCCAGAGATGGAAATGCCATTAAATGGGGGTCCGTAGCCTAATGAATGTCAAACTGGGGGTCCTTCAAATTAAAACGGTTGAGAATCAATGCTAGAGCCGAAAAAATCTTCTCTTATGGGGGTCCCTGGCATATCTTGTCAAATGGGGGACTGTGGTGTCAAGTGTCAATTTGGGGGTCCTTGACATGAATAGGTTTGAGAACCACTTGTGCCTACAGGTGCTCGGCTATGTCAACGAGCAAGCATGTGAACTTACCATTGAGTCCATTAGGGATGCTCCTGTGGTGGTGGGGCGCCGACAGGTCATCCATGGACCTCCTCGTCATGGTGCCCAGCTTACTACCGCTCTCCGTGCCGGGCTTGCTGTGTATGTGGCCGTGGTGGCTGTGATTGTGGTGGTCAGGGCTCCCGCCGCTGCCGGTGCTCGACGTGCTACTCCCGTCCCCGACGTCCCTGACGGTGCCGGTGCCGCCGTTCAGGTTGCTCAGGCTGGACTGACTGTCTATGGAGCTGCGCGACCCGGCGCCGCTCCGCTCCTCGTCCAGCATCAGGACGATCTCCTTCAGCTCAGAGTTCTCCCGCACCATGACCTCCTGGTTGGCCTCCAGCTCCTTGAGCTTCAGCATGTAGGTGCCCACCTCCTTCCACATGGCGCTGGCCGTGAAGCGGCCGAACCGCTGCCACTCCCGCGACAGCTTCTTGCCCTTCTGCCGGTCGTCGTCCAGGAAGCAGCAGAGCTCGCGGAGCTCGTGGTTGTCGTCCTGGAGCTTCTGGTTGATCTCCTTCAGGCTCCGGATCTCGTGCAGGTGCACCTGCAGCAGTGGTGGAAAGTAACTAAGTACATGTACTCAAGTAGTGTACTTAAGTACAATTGAGGTATTTGTACTTTACTTGAGTATTTCCCATTTCCAATACTTTTACCTCTACTCCACTACAACACAGAGGCAAATATTGTACTTTTACTACACAACAATTATTTGAAAACTTTAGTTACTAGTTACTTTGTAGATTTTGATTATTATTACAAAAACATACATTAACAACTTCAGCCCCCGATCTACAAGCTCACAATGTGTCGCAAAGCGACACATTGTGAGCTTGTAGATCTGCTATTTTCAAAAGATTTGTATACATTTGAAAACTTGAAACGGGACAGTCTCTGCATAACGAGTACTTTTACTTTTGGTTCTTCAAGAACATTTCGATGCCAATGCTTTATTTGGACTTTGTCCTCAAGTACATTTTGAATTCCGTACTTTTACACTTGTAACAGAGTATTTCTTACATTGCAGTATTGTATTGACACTTTTACTTAAAGTAAAACAAAAAGTTAGTACTTCTCCCACCACCACCACTGACCTGCAGTCGCCGGTTGACGTCCTTCATCATGTTGCCGTGCTCCATCATCAGGGTCATCTTCTCGCCGTCGACCCTCCGTATCGTCCTGATCAGGTCCTCCTTGCTGCACCGCAGGAGGTCCTCGGGGTCCGCCAGCTTCATCACGCCCTGGTCATCCATGGGTCCCTCGGACGGGCTTTTAGCCATGATGACTGACTCCCCCTGATCTGATCTGATCAGTTCGTCAAAGTCGTCCAGCAATGAACTATTAGAGCCTCGTTTTAACCAAGCCTCAGTTGTGGAATTGTATTACAATATGAATACATTGTCCAGGGATTTAAATAAATAAGTCTATTTATGTTAAAAGAATCAATACAAAAATATATGTGAAAAAAAAGGTTATTTGTTAGAAAAATCAATACAAAAATATTTTTAAAAATTTTAATAAAATGAATAGGCTATTTACTAATGGGCCTTTAATTAAAACCCAAAATATTAATGTGGTGTTATGGCAACCCCGTGCATGGGCTAGCGGAGCGCACACCCAAAATGCATACACTCACTGATATTTCAAAAAAGCTAAATTCCTCTTCAAAAGATGTGTTCAGAAAAAGAGTTAGTATTTACATCCCGACAGTTCAAAGAAAATGCGAATGGTATTTTTTTATACCGATAATAAATCAGAAAGTGTTTTCCCCATCAGCTCATGGTTGCTCCTCCTCGCCCAGAGACCTGTCAACACCAGTGTTCAGATCAGCGCTCCGTGCATGTCTTCGCTTGGCATTCCTCCATTCAAATGACGAGAAAACAGATCACAGCAACCTGTAGGCCTATGATGTGTAAAAATTATAATAATCAGATTCTACATTAAAAAATTGTTCGTTTAAATACTATAAAAAATAACACTCCTCTACCAGCTTTGCTCTCTCATAACACCAGAACGCCTATACGATCGACCATGCTGGATAAGCCTCTTTAACCGTCTGGTGGTGGACTGAGGATTCAGTACTTCAACCCAGAAAGCTCCCTCCTCCTCCTCCTCCTTCACTGTGGTTTGAAATCATTCAAGAGGATTCCAGCCCAGACGTCCAATCAAGACGTAGAGAGGAGGTGCTCAGCAGGTACACTTAAAGAAACAGTGGACTGGCTACAAATAATAATAATAATATTAAATAGAATAATATTAATTAATTAATGTTAATAATAGCTCAGTAGCCTATTTAATTATAGGCGATAATACACTTACGGGTAAGTATGTGATACACTTAGTGTATCCATGTAGGTCCAATGTAGGCCATATGCACTACATGCAAAATCCAATTCCAACCCTGGATAGATACCAGATAGGCTATATGTTCATATTTAAAATACTATAATATTAAAAAACTAAAACGCACAGCAAAACCTGAGACAGCTAGAGAACGAGATTATCATTTTTTTGATATCATACAGATATTTCTCCCCCCCCCCACACACACACACAAATGGCAGTACACATATTTTAAATAAAATCTTTAGAGAAATAACAATTCTCTCTCTCTCTCTCTATATATATATATATATATACATATATTAACTTTTTGAGTGTTTCCATAGCTTGCCATTAGGCCTGCTGTACCAACAATACAACAATGATTTCAACAAAATGTCAAGTTATCAAATGGATGGCAAAGGTGAAGAAGTAAAGCTGTAGTTTCAGATTCCTCTGCAAACTGCAAGCGCCATCTTGTGGTGTAACTTCGGAAACTCACCCAAAAAAGGATTTTACCATAGGGTTTTACACACTTGTCATCCAGTTGTGTGCATTCTGTGCAAGCTGTATTGGTATCATTATTAGTAAAACTGCAACAACAACAAAAAACTCTTTAAATATTGGTGTTCAAATTAGCAGTAACCAAATGTACTAATTGAAAACACAGAGGGGATACATATTTAATATTTACATTATTTTTACATTTATGTAAATTAAAACTTGTATAAATGAGGCTTCATGGTATGACTTTAATTTATTCCAGTGATTCTCAGCCTTGTTAAATCAGCCTTATTGAGCAGTGTGCAAATAGCAAAACATTCTTCTCAGGAAAACAACGAATACAAAGCGTGCCAGTTTATTATCTGTTGCAGAACTGTATGTGTGTTTTAGGTCCAAGGTCCCTTCACAGCCTCACCCCACTACAGAGACAACACCTGAATTTACACTACAGCAGTTAATCTCAAGTAAGTCACTAACAATGAAAATGTGTCCATGATAATAAATGTAAGCTACCACTTAAGCCTTATTGTATACTTTGTATTACAATAGTGTTGTGCGGCAAAAATAGCCAATCTATAAACACATCGCGATGCAACACATTGTGAGCTTCTATACTCTAGACTGTCTATTTAATTTCTAGGACCCCCCGTTTGATAAGCATTAGGCCACAAACCCCATTATCTCCGGGACAATACACACTGTAAAATCCTAAGTGTCCATGTATCTCATTCTCTGAGTTACAGACCCATAAGTGTCCATTTGCTTACTAACTGTAAATCATTTAAATGGGGACCCCCTGAAACCCCCTTAAGGATTGCTGGGGGTCCCCAGACCCCATGGTGAGAACCAGCGATCTAGTCCTTTCTGTGACTGATGGTGCACAGTACTCCACTCTTAGGCCTCAGAGTGCCGGTGTCCTGGATGTCAAAGGTTTGTCCAGGAACCGGGGTGAAGTCAAACCTCTGCAGCAGTTTTGCCATCACCAGCTTAGCCTCCATCTGAAAGCACACACCAACAACAAAATGAAACTGTTTAAAAGCTTTCGCACACTAGACAACCAAACTTTTAACATCCTCACTAGTAGAGTAATAGCTGTGTGTGTGTGTGTGTGTGTGTGTGTGTGTGTGTGTGTGTGTGTGTGTAGGTGTGTGTAGGTGTGTGTAGGTGTGTGTAGGTGTGTGTGTGTGTGTGTGTGTGTGTGTGTGTGTGTGTGTGTGTGTGTGTGTGTGTGTGTGTGTGTGTGTGTGTGTGTGTGTGTGTGTGTGTGTGTGTGTGTGTGTGTGTGTGTGTGTGTGTGTGTCCACACCTGTGCAAAATTCTGTCCCAGACATGATCGTGGCCCCAGAGCAAAGGGATAGTAGCAGTAGTAAGGCCTTATGAAACAGATGACACACTCATTATTTACAGTGCATTTTTTACCTAAAGTGACAGATAGTGATATGGGGGTGTATAGAAGGATACACAGAAACAAGAAAAAATATCGAAAATAGACAGTCTAGAGTATAGAAGCTCACAATGTGTTGCATAGCAATGTGTTTATAGATTGGCTATTTTTGCCGCACAACACTATTGTAATACAAAGTATACAATAAGGCTTAAGTGGTAGCTTACATTTATTATCATGGACAAATTTTCATTGTATGTGGCTTACTTGGGAGCATCTGGGTGGAATCTGTCCGGATCAAACGTCAGTGAATCCTTGAAAAAAAATTCCATTCTCCCGGCCACATAGGAACTGAACTGTGAATGGCAGGGATATCCAGTTGACACCTTTCTATATACTTTAAATATACATGTACATTTTAGCTTCCTTAAACCTTCAGTTGAATGCATATTGCTTTACAGGCACAAGCATTCATAGATAAGAGACTCACAAAGTAGGTGACGCCTCCAGGAATGGGTATTCCATTGATGACAAAGTCGTCCGTTACGTCACGAGATGTCCCTGGAGCTGTGGGATATAGTCTGAGAGTTTCTTTTAGTACCTGGGCAGTTGTAAGGAACAGACGTGAGTCAATTATTGCTTCAAATCCTAAGAGCAAGCCATGCTCTTCATTGCTTATAGATAGAACAGGCAATGAACTGGTGCTATTATTAGAGGAACGATTTGGAGAGTATTGGTGGTACATTTGTGGTATGTACCTGTGAGAGGTAGGTCAGTTTTCCCAGGTCATCGTAGGTAATCTCCCGCTTCATTCCGATAACGTCATCCACCTCTTTCTTTAATCTGAGAAATTACAAAATGTAACCACATCCTGGTGTCTGTAATTTGGGCAAACTTTTAAAAAGGTTCCAAAGTAGTAAAAAGTTTGGAAACTGGTGCCGCTAGTAGCAGCACAAGTTTTTACATTTCAGGTGGGCATGCAAAAGTGATGGCCAAGACTCCAAACGTTTCACGTGACGGGGTCCACCTTCACCTCATTTGACACTGTCCCGGTGCCGTTCTCAAACCCAAGACGTAAAAGGATGACGACTCAGAAAACAGTTAAAGCGACGGAGGCTGACAGAGGCGCGCCGTCTGACTTGAGCCACGAGAGGCACCACCGAGCAAGACGGCAGGTGAGTCGCCATGCCGAACGTTGCGAAGTCCGCTTCAGCCGACTCTGTGCCGTTTGAGTTACTTCCCGATAGGCAATTATCCCGGAACTTTTTGAATGAGCGATGAGGATGAGCGATGCTCATCTGTACCAAGACATCACCCGTTTTCCGCCTAGGGACTAGGGAGTGAGAATTTTTTCGCCACTCAGGGACCACACAAGTCAGGAACAAGGCAAGTCGGGAACAAGGCAAGTTGGGAATACATGCCCCACCTACCCAGTTACAGTATGCAATACGCTGTACCTGTTGTCAGAGTACTCACTGAACCCGTTGTTAGAGTACCCAGTCCGGTACCCGTTACCACAGTTATAAATGGGTACCGACCTACTCAGGAAGGATGCAAGTCGGGGTTGGGAATGCACGGCCCAAAACTGTCTGTCTGCGTCCCTTTATGGAGATCTCTATCTGTCTGTCTGTCTGCCCTGTGTCCCTCTATGCCCATATATGTATATCTCTATAACTGTCTGTCTGTGTCGCTTTTATGCTGCCCATACAGTATGGTGTACTGTGTACAGTAAGCCATGCCCAAATATGGAGTCCAGGCCAGGCCAGGGTACTCCACGTATGGGGATTTGCGGATTCATCAAGATTTATTTTTTAAATTCTGAGAAACGCCAATCTGACAAACGTCCCACTCGGTATATCAATACTCTCTTGGGTCCATGGCGATAGGGGGCATAATTCGGCAATACAGATTCCCCCCCCCCCCCCAGATCACAGGATGTGCTTTTAAAAGATGGAGAGGACTTTTGTCAGCGAGGGGAAGAATCTGGATGCAGACGTGCATGATGAGAGATGATGAGATATACTTTATTGTCCCACAAGGGGAAATTTGTCTTGGGCAAATGTAAACACGTTCAAGGAGCCTCTAACAGACGATCCTTGGACCGACTTTTTCAAAACAGACTATGATATACTTGTGTTGAGGGAGTTATTTCAATCATTATTTTCAACATTATCTGCGAATATTTCCAGGTTATTTTTTGCTAGTAGAAATGTTATAATAGTGTCACAATTGAGTAAGTGAACACAAGCACCCTTATTGCCCCTATGAATTTAGCTTCTTATTATTTCTTACTTGTCTAGTATGTCAGGATGTCTTCCTAGCTCCATGACGCAAAAGCCAAGTTGATTAGCAGTTGTTTCTTGTCCTGAAAAAGATGAAATCGTAATACTTCAACCAATAATTTTAGACAAACACTGCTCACCTTGTGTCCCTATTTTGGAGATGTTATTATACTGTAAGTGAAAATTGTCAAAAGATTTCATATTGTAAACACATTTATATAGTGCATTTGAAGTCAACTATTATAGAACCCAAAGCACTTTACAATGTACTACACATTCACACACTAACGATGGAGTCGCCCACGAACTGCACCTGCCTGCTCATGGGGATTCAGTGTCTTGCTTGCTTAAGGATAAAATTGAAAAACAAAAAATGTTCAAATATAAATAAATAAAAGTTAAAACAGCGCCTACAGCTCACAGCATCGCAATGCAATAATACAATATTATGGTAGAGACTCACCTGCAATGAAGAATGTCACAAAGTTGTCCAACATCAGTTCTTCATCCTCTTTATCCATGCTTTCCTCTGTAATGAAAAACTAAGTGAGTCAAAGCTGCAATCCATAACGTTTTTAGTGAATACAATGTTATTTTGACCAATCTGTGTGGTAAAGTATGTTAATACCAACTCCAAGTACAGAGGTTGGAGGTGGTCTCCCTGCTCTTCTATTGAGAAATGTAGATCCTGTGGTCAGGTAGGACCACTACTGTAGAAATTTCAGCACTAGGACATAACTATGCCGTAACAATCCAATGAAGACTTATCACTAGGCTCCTGGGTTCTGGTTGTAAAATGATGCTAAGCTCCTGTAGAAGCGACACGTATGCATGCAACCAATCTAGTTTTAAGAAAAACATGTTTAATCGCGATGTCATGGAGAAGTATTGGACTACCCAATGCTGTAACATACTGTCATCTAGTGACATCGAGGTCTCCGATAGGTGGAATATGTTACTATGGAAATGTTACTGCTATGCCCCGCAAATGTCATGTGCGTTACTACTTCCTTGATCCCATAGCCCGGAGACACAAATTTAATTCATTGGCAAAAATCCCTCAACTACAATATGTTACAACACTTAATTTAAATGTATATGATACCTCGATGTAGATATTGTGATGATAATGATACCATATTGTGGCAATAATATCAATTTGTTTTTACATTTTTGAAAACGTTTTCAAAAATGTTGCAACTAGCAAAAATATCTGATGTCTCACTATTTTTGAACATTTTTAAGAGAAGGAAATATGATTTGCTTTAGTGATTGCCATATAAATAATCACACATAATCACAACATTGATATTATATCGATATATTTCCTAGCCTTAATGTTTATTGTAAATTATTAAAGAAGTGCAACCTTTGCCAGCAGTTTTAATGATCTGTGTGAGGATGTCCTTGGGCACATCTTCACCACTGTTTATGGCGACCTTTCTGTCGTTAATCCACTTTGCTCCTGTGGTCCGCAGTAACTGGCATGCCTGCTTCACCTCATCGACAAATGCCCAGTTCTTCGGGTTGTACTGGAAAGGCCATAGTTTTAGGGTTCAAACTCATGAATATGGTACACTGATTAATGATTATCTTTGCCATTAACCTCAGGTAAATGTGCCGTGAATGCATACCTGAAAAAAGATGTCTCGGACATAGTAAATCATCCCGGTGAGGCACATCTCGATAGCTTTGGGGAATGGTGACTCAGCTTTCTTCAGCAGGTCTAAATCCACCCCAAATGCAACCTTCATTTTCTCATGCAAACAATGGAGAGCACACATACGTTATATAAAGGAAGGTATTATTCATTGTGCCACGCCAAAATTACATATTTTCCAAATTTCTTTAAATAACTGTCTGTCAAGTGACGCTTGTTGAAAGGATCATAGGATGAAGTATAATTTGGCGTTGTGGCAATATAATAGCAATTCTTTTTTTATTTCATTGATGGAATGATTGCAAATTATAAGCCACTAGTAAAACAACCCATTGCTGTGATATTTTCTGATACTGAAAATGACAATATCGCAGATGAGTGCTGTAGTGATGAAGGAGGTTTGCTAGATTCCCTGTCAGTCACAAGGCCAGAAAATAACGTGGTTGTTTGATACCGTGGTATACCTGGTATATGGTTTAATCTCTATTATGTGCCGATTATATACATGGGGCACCTTACCTTAGTAATAACATCAAGGGTAACACCGTTGATCAGGTCGAGCATTTTGACTTCTGTTTTGCTATCTGCAACTTCCTCAAGTTTATCCATGAACCTCTCTGCCGTGTCATTGAAGGTGCCTGTCAAACCTCTAAGGTATCTAGGAAAAAAAGCAGCAATAGCTCAGCACCATGCTTATGGGTTTGATGTTTTTTTTCCGGTTCATGAATTGGCAATAAACTATTGTGTAATGTAAATTACAGAGGGTACATTCTGTTGGAATTCTGGTAAATGAGGAATGCTATAATCTATGTATTGTATTTTGTACATCGCTGTCACACTTAATTTTTTGGTATTATCTAGTTTATTTCTCTTTTATTGTCTCCGCCAGGCCGAAGGCTGGCCGAGACTATGTATTTGCCCCAGTCCGTCCGTGTGTCCGTGTGTGTGTGTGTGTGTGTGCGTGTGTTCGTCCGTCCGTCTGTGGACAGCTAATCTCCGGCACCGTTGGACCGATCGCCGAGAAACTGTGCACGCACACTCCCTGGAGGCCAGAGCAGAATCCAGTTGCCCAAATCTTTCACATTGGTGTGTTATAGCGCCACCAGCAGGCCGATCTTTGTAAAACAATCTTTTTGATATTACTCCTACAGATTTTGTCCAAACATCACGCAAATCGGTACACATTATCTCTACAGTCATGTGATCAAGACGGTTTGTCCAATCTTTCATATTCCATCCTGATTGGCTAAGATTGGCTTCTAAAGTTTGCAGGAGGGGCCCGTTTTGAACAAAATGCCTCAAATCATGAAAGCGTCTGATTGCCATGAAACTTTGCTCGCACATTCCCACTAGGCCAAGGATGAAATGCTACCCCACATTTCTTTCAAATCGGCCTCATGGTGGTGCTATAACAGGCAGATTAGTGTTTTTCTTACCTTTAAACTTTGCATGCATATTCCCTAGAGGCCAAGGAAAAACCACTGCCGTGCATTTTTCCCATCGGCCTGTTATAGCACCACCACGATTTTTTCAAAATACATATTTAGCTATTAGGCCGACTCCTACAGTTGTTGTCCAAACATCACACAAATCTGTACACATCTTTATTGTCATGCCACCAAGACGGACCTGATTTTTCATATTTCATCCTGATTGGAGACCTGTGCTCCGAGGAGCACTTTGTTACAGCTGAACACTGTATATCATAATAACATCTCACATTTATATAGCGCTTTTCTAAGTACCCAAAGACGCTAAATGTTAATGTTAAACACTGCAACAGGCAATGTTACTGTAATGAACTGGTTACCCACACAAGTCTTAATAAATTGTAGCTTCTAGACAGAGTGTAGTACCTCATTGTAAAGTGGAAGACAAGCAAAAAAAATCCATTACGTTCCTTTACAAAAGTTACATGTAATGACTAATGAGTGATGATGTGAAGTGAATTGCAGAGATGTCTTACAGGCTGCTGAAGGCAGGGTCCATCATGCGTCGCTGTTTGTACCATTGGTCATGGTTCTGTGATGTGATCAGGCCACTGCCAAGGAACCTTGTGGAGAGATATACAGTAATAGTCAGGCTCTGAGGCAGGGAAATTACTCTTCGCCCACGCCATTTAGCCTCATAGCAAGGTGACTACAAACCTGCCTGACACTAAGTAACATAAGTGATGTAACAATATTTATGACATTGTCTAAACCTCCTCTATTACACAATCAAAACAATGTTGACCTCCCCGCCCACAGCCAGGGCATAGTGAATGAGATTACATAAGAGTGGACCTCACCCAGGAATCACTCTACAGTATGTAGGCCTAGTGACCGGGGTCAAGGTTAAAGCCCGATTTATACTGCGTCGTGTGACAGAACATACATTTGGATTCAAGGAGAAGCGCTGGAAACTGAGATAAATGAGAAGATTCGGCCATCTATTTTCCTTACATGGTTTAAAGACAAACTAAGAAAATTATTAATATTTGATAGTTCCAGCACTGCTCTTCATATTGTGAACACATGGTATTTGTAATACTTTACTTTACTGTACCTCTGCCCAAACAGACTGAACAGCCGCTCGTAGACCATCTTATCTTTGGGGTGCTTTGGGGACATGAGGATTTCCTGCAATCCAATAAAATAAAAGAGGGACAATCAAAAAAATATATCTGTTTTTGACTTTTGAAAAATTGTTATGATGAATGTTAACCCTGTTGTATGTGTTTAGTTAACTGTAGTAAAGTGAACACTAACTAAAACATCAGTGTTTGCTTTTCATGTGTTAGCAGCAGGTCACTCATTCATAATTCAATGGTCAAGTGCAAACCAAGCCCAGTGTGTTATTTACCTTGGTAGCCTCTGGACAGCTCACACCCAGCATAACATTATTAAAACCATTGATCCTGTACACTGGTCCATAGATCTGAGACCTGGAGAGAGCAGCATGTGATCAAAGTTTTTGACTTTCCACCAGAATTGGTGCTCTAGTGAAATTCTGCGATTAAAGGTCCCCGTTTTGCAATTTCTGCAAATCCTTGCCAGGGGATGGCATTGGCAGTTCCTCACCACAAACATGGTTGTTTGATGTTTGATGTTGTTTATTTTATTGTCAGGTCACAGTAGCTACAATTCATTTTTCCCATTTCCGAAAATATATTTTAATTATTTTAAACCTGGAACCAAGCCACCCAGGCTCCTGGTGAATCATGACCATAAAACATTTGATTCAGTGAAAAAATAATATTTGAAAACCGCAAAACAAAGGGTATTTATTAAATATATTATCATATAATTAAATATTCCAATTTTTTTGTAACACTTTTTTCACCCGCTGTCAAT
Source organism: Gymnoscopelus braueri (assembly GCF_963280865.1). Lineage (NCBI taxonomy): Eukaryota > Metazoa > Chordata > Actinopteri > Myctophiformes > Myctophidae > Gymnoscopelus > Gymnoscopelus braueri. The sequence continues at coordinate 34,765,811 of NC_137616.1, read as the reverse complement.
TTTCTAGGTGATCCTGGGCGCTACACTCCCCCACCAGCCTAGGGAGCCCAGGGCGGAGCTCATGCCTCCTTGATATGCATGAGAGCCAGCTGACCTTCTTGTCACCTGACAGGGGGGAGTTTCCCCGGTAGGACGTAGCGTGTGGAAGGAACACATTATTCCCACCAGTTCCTTTCCCCTCCATCAGGCGCCCCGGCTGTCATGGGGGAGGCGGTATAGCGACCAGGATTACTACATGTTTTTGTGAAGGTATTAACTACCCTAGGAGACATGCTGAGAACATGCAAACTCCACACCGAGTAGGCCCTTTCGCCAACCCCACCTAGGGTATGGGCACTGATGACGCGGAGGAGAAGACACGCCATCAGCGCCCACAGCGGGAATCGAACCCAGGACCTTCTAGCTGTGAGGCGACAGCGCTACCGACTGCAGGCGCCACCCCCTGTGGTTATGATTAACCAGGAGCCTGGATTGTTTCCAGGCTTAAAATAATCAATAAAAATATTTTTCGGAAATCTCTACGGGAAAAATTAGTGGGTTTTCAAATTATGGCACCATAAAAAAAAAGTGGCGGCCACTGCTATGCCCTATACCAGTAGTTCTCAACCTTTCAGGCCGTGACCCTCCAAAATCATATTTGAACTGGGGACCCCCCACCCCAATAAGCATTACATTTAATTTTACTCGGTTCCATAGATAAATATTGTGAAAATAGCAGATCTACAAGCTCTTCTAAGACAATTTCTTTTTTTAAATGCTTTTTTATAGTATAGTTTGTAGATTACTTTTGATGCAGTAATGATTTATTTTCTTTCTTTCTAATATTTTTTTTGTAGGCATTAAAAAGGTCTTAAGACTAAGAGTCCTTAAATGTACATTTCACTGTCATCTGGGGACCCCCCAAAATCATGTGGGGAGCCCCCTGGGGGTCCTGACCCACAAGTTGAGAACCACTGCCTCTGGACTCGATTTGATGGGGTTTTTGGGCTACCAATCTCGGTGTAGTAGTAGGCTACATCAGAAAACGCTTGGCAGGTTAGGTTTATGATAACCATTTTGAGCAGAGAGAATCAAAAGTATGCCTATTAATAACAATGCAACCGAAAACGTGACAATTTCAGTGACATATTGGTATTTAAATGTTGTTCTCACCATTCCAAGAATTTGTCTTGTACTATTCTGCCGCTTTTCGTTTCCCTCAATATTGTTGGCATATGTCCGAGGAAAAAACTGTTGAGGGAGAAATGTAAAAGGGCTGAAGTGGTTATGTATGTTTTGTAATAATAATCCAAATCTACAAAGTAACTAGTAACTAAAGTTTTTTTTAAATAATTGTAGTGGAGTAAAAGTATAATATTTGCGTCTGAGATGTAGTGGAGTGGAAGTAAAAGTACAGAAAACTGGAAATACTCCTGTATTTCAAAAGTGTACTTAAGTACAGTACTTGAGTACACTTCTTGCTACATAACTGGTGTAAAGTAACGTAGCCTACGTTACTTTACACCAGTTATGTAGCAAGAAGGCGAGAACAAACAAGAGAAAATGTTCCTACTTAACATTACCTGTCTCTTGGTGGTCCTGGAATGTGATCATACTTCCAATGACTGAACTTGATAAGAACACAAAGCCGGATAAATGCCACTAAAATAAAAACTGACAGAAACAAAAGTGCATATCCGCAAAAGCACGGAATTAGATGAAAAAGCCCCATGTCTGTCAACCTACTCTGAAATCACCACAAAACAATTGTCGAGCTCCTGACACAGCATGGAGCAAAGTGCTTGAAAGGCCCACTGGAAAAGTCAAAGTTAGAGTGAAGTACAAAACTGAAGTTATTGTACTTGGCCCTAAGCACCTTAGAGATAAATTAGCCGATAAGAATTTTACCCTAGATGGTATTACCTTGACCTCCAGGGCCACTGTAAAGAATCTGGGAGTTACGTTTGACCAAGATATGTCCTTTCAGTCCCACATAAAACAAATTTCAAGAACTGCCTTTTTTCACCTGCGTAATATTACAAAAGTTAGGCACATTCTGTCTCAAAATGATGCAGAAAAACTTGTTCACGCATTTGTTACTTCTAGGCTGGACTATTGCAACGCTTTATTATCAGGCTGCCTGCCAACTTGTCATCCAGTTGTCTACCCTAATCTTGTACATGGCTGGGTCCCTGCAGCACAAATTTGACAGGGGGGGTGGGGGGGGTCTGTGGCCAAATTACGTTACACCGCCAATTCGATTGATATGCCCATATATGGAGATATCTGTATCTGTCAGTGCTTGTCCCCTTTATGCCCATATATGGAGATCTCTGTATCTGTCAGTCCATGTCCCTTTTATGCCCATATATGGTGATATCTGTATCTGTCAGTCCTTGTCCATTTTATGTCCATATATGGAGATCTCTGTATCTGTATCAGTCCATGTCCCTCGTATGCCCATACAGTATATGGAGATAACTGATGTGATCAGTATATGCCCATATATGGGCATGCTTTTCCATCCACTCACTAAATATGTCAATGCTTGTTCCAGGTGTTCTGTATATACATAATTAACAATTATATTTTTCTTTTTGCCAGACCCAGGGGGTCAGGCCTACATGTGGCTTTGTCGGTCGGTCCCCTTTTGCTATCGTTTTCGTCCATATATGGACGAAAACGTTTTCTTACATGTCCCTCTTTTTGATTGGCCAAGCTTAGCGTGACGTAGTTTAGAAACCATTCAGATTTCCGGCCATTCAGATTTCAACCACTAGGGGTCTGGCAGTACAAGGTCCCCTGGTTCCCTTTTTTCCACACATATTTCTACTGTAATACATTCTATCATATCATCAACGGCTGCTGTCATACATTCCACCACTTTATAATTGAGTCTATTATCCACATATAATGCCACCCCACCTCCTGTCTTATTTTTCCTGCTCATATAGTTCAACTCATAGCCATTCAACTCAAAATCATCAACCCCCTTTTCAGGGTTGATCCAAGTCTCTGATATTGCTATTATGTTGAATGGTTTCTTGAATTGCTCTAGGTAGTTTTTTAATGCTTTTGAAATTGGCGTAAAGGCTTCTGCTATTAAAGTGGATAATTGAAAAGTTGTGCTCCAGCTTAACCGTTGTATTGAACTGATCATCTGAATAGTAGCAGCAGTTGTTGTTGATATTGCTTAAGAAATTATTTTCAGGGTCAATGTCATTTTCAATGTCTTGTAGTTTGTGTTCAGTATAATCAAATGTTTTCAAACCCATTTTTTCACGTTCATGTAACCTTATCAGCTGATCAAGAACTTCAACCTGAGATAAATCACTTTTGTCCTGAGTTGTCATGATCATAATAGTGAAATTGCAAAAACAGTCTATCCATGGTTGTGTAGTGTATGTACTTGAACAGTCTGTCCCTTTACCTTATGTTGTTCACTTTGATTCATATTTGTCCAGTTCCTCCATCTCTCTGATGACCATCACTTTTGCCTGTTCTGGTGTTCCTTTTAATTTGATGAAGACTTTGCAGTTTGTTGTCCACGTTGATTGAATCTTCTGCTGCTTTCTCAGGAATCGAGCCTTTCTGGCGATGTCCCCGTTTTCTTTTGGGTGAGATGAGATGTTCATTTAAGTAGACTTGTGATCCCTTCAGCCTTCTTCCCTGTTTGAGCAGTTCCGTCTTGTGTTTTCTGTTTGCAAATCGTATTATTATGGCTGGTTTATCATTCTTGTTTTCCTGGAGAGAGGGTGACTGACAAGCCTCAATGTTGTTTCTGTCTATTACAATTCCCTTGGTTCAGATCCTGTTCGCTTGGTTCCCCCGTCTTCCGTTGTTGTGGAAACGGCGCTGGCATACGATCGGGGCCTGATCTCCAACCCAGAAACAATAATGTGATTCATTCTTGTATACAGTAGCTGTTCCAAGTCCGCAACTCGGTTCTCCAGATGATCAATTATTTTGTCTTTCTCCGTGTTCTGCAGTCTTAGTGCTTTTACTTCTGTCACCAAGTCTATGATGGTTTTCTGTTGTCGATCAACAGCTGCAACCTCCTCTGTTAAAAAGTGTAGTGATAATTTTAACTCTTTGACATCCTCCATTGTAGACTGGATGTTTCTTCGGTCCCATGTTGTTGTTTGCACCGACACTGCCAACCTGGATCCTGGCTAAAAGCAAGCCACACCAGGCTGGTAGTTCCCAGCTATGAGACTAGCAGAAGTTGCTCCTGGCCTGGCCTGTTGGCTGCTGCTGCCTGGTGGTGGTGGTGGTGGTGGTGGTGGGTGCTCCTGGCCTGGTGGCTAGCTGCTGATGGTGGGCCTGATGGCTGGCTGCTGCTTGGTGGTGGTTGTCTGCTGCCTCTCATGTCAAGGACCCCCAAATTCATGTGTATTTGTCCACGGACCCCCATCTGAAATTATAATTTGTGCCAGGACCTGCTGTAGCTTACAAGAAATGTATTTTTATATTCATTTTTGTACTCATTGAAAACACGTAGGGGATAAACATGTATTTTGTTTAAATTAAATGTTTTAATTCCCTGCAGTCTTATACAATATCCATAGGTTCATCTGTGCATATCAGGTTATATTCAAGATGAGCTTTTATGGATCTATTAAAGACCAATTTTTTATTTATTTTTTCCCACGATTTTGTAACCCTATTTTTTACACCCAGTGCCAACTTAATAGTAATATAAAAAAAAGGTTAATATACATAAGCATTAAGCAAGCACAGTGCACTGATAATGAAGCAAAAGTCATCAACACCTCTCAAATTCTGAATCATTATTCATATCACAAGTGTATAGAGACGAAATAAAATCGAGTCTGGCACCCCTCCCAAACCAATTTAAAATCGGCTTTAAAAATGTAATATGCATCTGCCTTTAGTGTTTGGTTCCTTGGTTCCTTCCTGATGGGGCAGCCGTGTTATACTACATTTACACTATGTTCTCATGGTACTGTTATATACAATGTTAACTGACCATACACTAGTCTGTGTTAGGTTACTGACAAGATCAGTTCTTGTCGGCAAACGATACACTATGATGTATAACAAATGAGGCTTTACGGTATGACTTTAATTTAGTCCAGTGATTCCGAACCTTTTTAAATCAGCCTTATTGTGCAGTGTGCAAATAGCAAAACATTCATCTCAGTAAAACAGCGAATACAAAGTCAGTCCAAGTCCCTTCACAGCCTGCAGCGACCTCCATTTTCACTACAGCAGTGATTCTCAAGCTTTTTTTATTTATTTCTAGGACCCCCGTTTGATAAACATTAGGCCATGGAACCCCATCTTACCACAATATAAACTATAAATATAAAATATGTAAAATCTTGGTGTCCATGTATCTCATTCTCTGAGTTACAGACACATAAGTGTCCATTTGGTTACTAACTGTAAATAATTTAAATGGGGACCCCCTGAAACCCCCTTAAGGATTGCTGGGGGTCCCCAGACCCCATGGTGAGAACCAGTGATCTAGTCCTTTCTGTGACCACTCTTAGGCCTCAGAGTGCCGGTGTCCAGGATATCAAAGGTTTGTCCAGGAACCGGGGTGAAGTCAAACCTCTGCAGCAGTTTTGCCATCACCAGCTTGGCCTCCATCTGAAAACACACACCAACAACAAAATGAAACTGTTTAAAAGCTTTCGCACACCTGACAACCTAAACCTTTAACATCCTCACTAGTAGAGTAATAGCAATGTGTGTGTGTGTGTGTGCGTGCGTGCGTGCGTGCGTGCGTGCGTGCGTGCGTGTCCACACCTGTGCAAAATTCTGTCCCAGACATGATCGTGGTCCCAGAGCAAAGGGATAGTAGCAGTAGTAAGGCCTTGTAAAACAGATGACACACTCATTATTTACAGTGCATTTTACCTAAAGTGACACATAGTGATATGGGGGTGTATAGAAGGATACACAGCAACATCTTTAGAGGTCCAATTTTACACAGTAAAGAAACACTGAGGATTTTACAGAGTTTTGATAAAAGCAAAAACTATTAGAATATTATTTTTGTATTTTATATTTATTTTTATATTATTTATATAGTTTTATCATTAATATAAGCTTCTATGTGGCACATCAGCAATCACTTTAGTAATTGTGTTTGTTGGAGTGCCTGGCCAAACTGAAGGCAGCGTTGCCATGAATTGAATGGTTTGAATGAATGGTAGTTGGGGGAGTGTTTTTTGTCACCCAGACTATTTCTTTTACCTGGACCTTTATCTAGCTTTTTAAAATATAATTCCTTTACCATTAGGTTAAAGAAGTAACATTCTCTCTGAATAAACATTTGATTTCAGATATGAATTTATTTCAATTAGTTTAAGCAACTTTTGAAATCTATCTTGCACAACTTTTCAATTGTGGCATGTTTCACTTTACTAATTTAAGTATTCATTTTCAAATATTTGCTCTAACCCATTATGCATATAATTACTTAAACTCTTTAAAGGACAATAGGTCAAACCCTTATGTGTTGAGAAAGACATTTATGTTAATATTTGATTAAAATGATAATGGTAACAGGGTTGAAATTACATTAACAGGTTGAATAGCTACATTACTTCTGATTAAAGATTATTTTCAATGTGACAAATAAATGCTCAAGACCACATAATTAGTCTTTTAATAACTTTTAATAACAGAAAATGAAATATTATTTGAATAACTTTTAATATATAACATGTTTCACATGAGGATGGTTGGTAGGTAGTGTGGAAATGGAAAATGGACCAGGAGGCAGCAGCGCTGTTCCAGAAAATCAGGGTTTTATTTTGCAAACAGGAGCTCACACAAGACACGTCTCACCAACATCAACCCCATCTGATAACTAGTTTTCAAACACCTTTTATACCTGATCACCAGCTAACTTGACCAATCAGGGAAGACTCTACTAAGTAGTTCCACTTAGACACAGGTGGCATTGATCACACCTCAATTAGACCTAACCTGTCAAGCCTATTAAGTTAGAGGACATAACCATTTACCATAACCATGTGTACGATGCAGACAATAACACATACTGTGTTGATGTTAATAAATTAAGTAAAGTATTTCCTTCTGTGAAATTAATAATACAACCAGAAAATCAATATAACCAGGAAATCACATGACAACTTAAGGGGGATGAACACTCCTTCTTAAATGGTTATGTCCAGGAATTTAAGTCTGTAGACAAAGAATAGTGAAAGTGAATAGTGAAAACATGAGCAAGATCGAGGAATCTGAACCTTCCCCTTGCAAACATTACACAATCAATGACCTCATACCTGAATATGAATGTGATTACATGTTTGGAATTTTGGGACTGGAGAAATGAGCCTCCATGATATTTTTCACCCCTTCTCCCTTTGGCTCACACATAACCTTGAAAAATAATAAGGTTTTTCTTACCACAAAAATGCTTAATAGTGAACTGGTATGGTTGGAGGGCTATAGACTATGCCTGGAGGATGCAGGCATTCTGATGTTGCATCGAGCTAGTGCATCCACCTTATAGTCCGGGAGTCAAAGGGTGATTTTTGGCTGAACGTGGTTTCATCGGTTAAAGTTTTTTTCTCAACTGATTCTTGCTGCTGGGGGTCCCCTCTTAAGGATTCAAGAGGGTGCCCAGTGAAATCCCTTGGGCATTTTTTATTATTAACCCCTTAATGCCCAAAACACTAAAAATTCACCCAAAATAGACTTCTATGGTATTTCATGCAAAATACTTGATCTAAATGCTTACATTTGGTTTCTACAGTGTGTATCCATGTAAGTGGATGTGTACAGTGCATTAGATTTAATATTTATGCATTTTTTAATATTAACCCCTTCCTGCCCAGAACAACATAATATTTAAACTGTGATATTGTACATGCACAGAAATCAAATCAAATCAAATGCATTAGATCTGCTTTCTACAATTGTGGAACTTGTTTCCTTTTGGATGAATGCACATTAACCCTTTCAGGCCTTCCATCTTGAGCATCCTGCACAAAAATATCTACAGAACATATTCCCCTGGGGGGGAAAAAGAAAAGAAAAAAACATTTAAAAAAAAAAATATATTAATTATATATATATATATATATATATATGCCGTTATATATATGCTATTTATGTTATATATGCCGTTATATATGCCGTTTTTATTAATATATTATCAATTAATAACACATTAATAATGATGTTGCGAGACGTGTTGCGAGACATGTCCAACAACGTCTTCAGTGCACAATTAGTGATCTGTATGCTGCAGATGCCCGGTATCATGTTAACTGCCGACAAATATTTGTCAGCATGAAGTCATTCCCAGGACATGCTTCTAGTTGTACAAGTACTCAGAACACTGACGAAGATTTCCCCTTTGAGTCAGTTATAAAGATGATGACAGCTGATCGGTCAAGAATGTGGAATTCTGTAGAACTGTTTACAGCCTATAAAGGGCTTAAGGGTGAAAAACTCACTCAGAGGAGGACCCTCATCGGCCAACTCCAGCAGACATTTGGTGATGACCTCCTGGTACTATCTTCACCTGGGATAGCTAATGTTGTTGCTTTTCGTAGTTGTGCCTCAAAGACTCTCCGACTTGTAAAAGACGATGAAGATGAGTTGGAGACAATCACAACGAAAGCTAGCAAGCATATCATCCAGGATCTGAAAAACATCAACTTGAACAAGGACCACTATGACACCAGCATTAATAAGGAAATTATCAAAGAGTGAGTGAATTTCTGCTGATGCTGTTAGCAAAGGTTTCTCCAAAACTTGATAGTACCCTTCCAGCACTGCTCATAGGTTCAATTGTCACTAGTGTCGTAAAGTCCCAGGCAACTTCTTTGCAAGTAGACTTAGCAGGAAAGCTGGTAGAATCCAAGAAGCTTATCAATAGCTTATATTCATATGGTGTGTGTTGTTCATACACTGAGTATCGCAGGTTCAAAAGATCTGCCTCTCACGCAGCAGTATCAGATATGAATATGTCTGACATATCTAAGGCTGAAGACGGACTAGTTCAGGCTGTTGTGGATAATTTTGATGCAGACATAGCCTCACAGAATGGAAGGCAGTCCACACATTCTCTGGGCATCCTGCTCACACAGTACTCACAGTCCCCCAAGGAAGGGGAGGAACAAACCCAGTCAAAGATCAAAAGGATTCCGAAAGATTCACCTGAAATTCCATACGATACAGAAATACACCAATACCAGGGGCCCAAACAACCTCCAATGCCACAAAATAGTGCTACAAGAGTTGTCAGCTCCTTGAAGACACTTGCTTATCAAGCTGTTGTGGTTAGGAGAGCTTAAGAAGCTGATCTTAGTTTTCTAAAGGATGTTATTACACTGGATAACTGTCCAGAATTCAATGGGTACAACACAAAGCAGAGCAGGGAGCAGGGCCATCTCCCCCAAGCCAGGACAAAAACGTTGTACCTACCCCTAATTGACATGAAACCATCTGATCCAACAGCTCACATCTGAAACCGGACAGAATTTCAGTGTTATGACATGTGACCAGCAGCTTTACAGAGTTGCCCTGAATGTGTTATGGGCCCACCCAGGGAGGTTCCAACACATGTACCTACGTCTTGGGGGGATGCACGCCTTGATGAGTTTTGTTGGAGCTATAGGTACACTATTAGCTGAAAGTGGGCTATCTGGTGTCCTGTCAGATGTGTTTGGAGGAGTTGCCAAGATGTTAAGTGGGAAGAAGTTTCCTCAGAATGTACGTGCCCTGCGGATGATGGCTGAGGTAGTGCTACAGAGAGTGATCCCAGATGGCAATTTTCAGAATGCAGAGGAACTGATGAGAGCCTTGGATCAGATTGCAAGTCAGAGCAGGACGGCAAAACTATGGATTGAGGTCTTGGTGAAACCTGTGTTACTGATGATGTCTTTCATCCGGGCTGAACGTGAGGGTGACTGGCTTCTCCATCTCACCACTTTCCGTAAGATGCTTCCCTACTACTTTGCAGCAGGCCATGTCTACTATGCCAGGTATGGCCTCTACTACCTTCGATCCATGGAGAAGCTACCTTCACATATTCAAAGATATTTTCACCAGGGGCAACATGTGACGCGACATATTGCTGGAATATGGAATGGTTTGTGGACCGACCAGTTCATTGAGTCCACCTTCATGAGATACGGCCACAGTGCAGGAGAGATCATTGGGATTACCCTGAAGGAAGAGGCACTGAAGATCTAGGCCCTGAGTCGTCATATCTGCTGTAAGATCGAGTCAGACATGAAAAAGATGGAAGAGGAGGACAGGGATACTTCAACCATTCACATGTGTCACAAGGAGGAAGCTAAATCAAGAATTTTAGCAGACTCAACGGACAGAACTGGACTTGTATCCATCCATTGAATCCCAGCAAACATCCAGGAGAGAGCATTGTGAGCATCATCACTGGAAAGATAGCCCCACAAGTTGTTAATGTAGACAGTGCAGTAACGATCGGGGAGACAATGTTAAAATATTTTGAAAAAACCTGGCCAGAGGGATTTTATAAAACCATTCCATCTAAAGTCAAGACAATGGCAACAACAGCCAAATCTATCCAAGTGGGAGACTCCAAAGTGTATGACCTAAATGCCATCTATTCCAGGGTCATTGTACTCCTGTCCAGTGACCGAGATGTTCACGTGGAGGCTGTCCTCACTTATGAGCTGGCACCACTCCCGACTGCCATGTTCACCGAGGATGGAATGAGAATTTGTAAAGCCAAATCTGCATTGAAGAAGGCACTGCAGGTCGAAATCTCCAGGAGGAATGCTGGTGATGCAAATGTTACCATCATTGACGGATCAGCTCTTCTTTGGACCATCCACTGGCCAGCTGATGGTACAATAGCTGATTTCATTAAAAATGTCAAAACACGCCTGACATCATACCTGTCAAAGAGTGACGTCTACCTCATCTTTGACAGGTACTATGATTACAGTACAAAGTCAGTCACCAGAGATGTCAGGGAAACAGGGGTCATCAAGAAACATCATCTCCTCCGTTCTACAAAGCTTCCAGCCCAGAAGGTTGTACTGTCCTCTGTGGAAAACAAAAAACAGCTCAACCGACTCATATGTGAGGAACTTATTAGTGACAGGCTTTTCCACACGCAGAGCACAAACGTACACAAGTTGGTGGTGACAGGGGAGGACCCATGCCCGACTGAGATCCAGATAGAAGAGAGAAGGATCCGTTATGATCTGGAAACCTAGCAGGAAGAGGCTGACACAATCATTGCCCAACAAGTCCTGGTGTGTGCTGGAGAAGCCCATAAAATCTCTGTGGTTTCGGATGACACAGATGTGTTCGTCCTCCTCCTTCACCACTATCAACAGGCAGGACTGGATGTATCTCTCACTATGGAATCCCCGATCCAGGAAAGGGCAATAGTTGACATAAAGTCAACACTGGCGAAGCATCCACTAATTGCCAAGAACATTTTACCAGCCCATGCCATTTCAGGATGTGACACTGTAGCGTCCTACTATGGGTTGGGAAAAGGCTCTGTCATTAAAGTCCTGAAAGCTGGCTACGATTTATCGGCTATGGGAAACATAGATGCACCATTCCAGAAAGTCATTGACCAAGCCACTGCATTCATATCAGCCTGTTATGGCATACAGAAAAGCAGCGACATGTCACGCACTAGACTACTAGTTTGGGGGAAAAAGAATGGGAAAGGACATACGTCTGCTCCAAACCTAGCTGCACTACCACCTACCAAGGAATCTTTCATTGAAAATGTCAAGAGGGCCCACTTTCAAGCTGCTTTGTGGCGAAATGTTGACGGGCATGTTCCACCAGCATGCGACCCAGTGAAATTTGGATGGGAAAAAGACATAACTAACAGGTCACTGAGCCCAACCACTCTACCTGAAGGTTGCAAACCTGCCCCAGACTACATTTTTTGGAAATGATTAAATGTGGCTGCAAAACTGACAACCCATGCAATTCCAAAAAATGCAGCTGCAGAGTACATGGTTTGCCATGCACATTGTCCTGTCACTGTTATGTTGTAGGATGCTCAAGACAGTTTTAGATAGGATTCTTTCCTTTTTCTTTTATAAATTCCTTTAAACTTGGTTCTTGTCTCCGTCTCTGATTCTGGTGTCTCAGGAAAATGTGGTTAGTTGGTATCATTGGACCTTAACATGGGATATGCTGTATATGACCACTTCCACATAAACATTATTAATTTCTTATACAGCTAATTTGAAGCATTTGAATTGATTTACTGTGCATAACATGTCATAAATCAACATTTTTAATGGATTTTGGTCCTTCGGGTGTGAAGGAGTTAATATCTATGAAATGTTCTTTTTACACATCCACCTTCATTGATAAACACTGTAGAAATCAAATTTGATGCGCTAAATCAATATTTTTGCATAAAATGCCATAAAAACGTTTTGTTTTGGGCATTTAAGGGTTAATTACTAAAAGATGGTTGGCCTCAAAGGGTTAATATGCATTCATCCAAAAGGAAACATGACCAGTTCCACTATTAGACTTAGTAGAAAGCAGATCTGATGCATTTGATTTGATTTCTGTGCATGTTCTATTTCACAATATCACAGTTTAAAGATTAAGTTGTTCTGTGAATGAAGGGGTTAATATTTAAAAGTTTACAAATATTAAATCTAATGCACTGTACACATCCACTTACATGGATACACACTGTAGAAAGCAAATTTTAAGCAATTAGATCAAGTATTTTGCATGAAATACCATAGAAGTCTATTTTGGGTGAATTTTTAGTGTTTTGGGCATTAAGGGGTTAATAATAAAAAATGCCCTAGGGATTTCACCGGGCACCCTCTTGAATCCTTAAGAGGGGTCCCCCAGCAGCAAGAATCAGTTGAGAAAAAAACTTTAACCGACGAAACCACGTTAAGCCCCATGACTCCCGGACTGGGCTCAGTGGTCAGTCAGCAGCTTGAACTCCCTCCCCAGCAAGTAGTAGCGTAGTAGTAGTAGAATGATGACCTCTCCAATCTCGTCCTTGGTACGACTGCCTGGACGCATCGATCACTTGTACAGCCCCTTCAGTCAGATCTCTCTGACAGTCTCCTCTGCTGGAACAATGGTGCTGCAGAACCTCTGTCGATAAGTCTCTTCAGTAGCATTGTAGTTGTTTGGTACTGCTGTTTTGATAGCTTCATATGACTCTGACTGTTGTTGTTCATCCATGCCAGCATATGCTTCAAGGGCCCGTCTGGTCAATAAAGTGACAACCGGGGCAACCCATTTTCCCTGCCTCCACCCCCATGCACTCAAACCGCACAGAGAAGCTCTCAGCATCCTCACCTTCTCTGATGTCTGGGATTCTCATTTCTGAAACATGAGAGGCTGGAGTTCAGGTGGTGGATTATCAGGTCTCTGATCCAGTGGCATGGGCTGTCGTGATGTCTCTGTGTCCATTGCACCAGAAGCTGTTTGGACTTGGTTACGGCCAGAACAAGATTTATTCAGTCCGTTTAGAATGACACATAAAGTTCCTCATCTCTTCCATGAAGCTAGTATCAACAGGTGGTGCCATTGGAGTACTCACTGTAGCCTCTTTTGGTCGCACCACTGGTCCTTAATCACTTGGTTTGGCGGCTACCAGAGAACAGTCAGATGGATCGGGAACAGAGATGACAACCCCTTTAACTGGAGGCCCCAACTCCATGCTCCCCTCACGCCATACACTTTCTTGACTCCCCAGTTCAACTGGGTTCAGCCTGGTAGCTCAGCCTCTTCCACAACCACCTGGCATCATGGTCTACTTCACAGTTGTCAAATTCATAAAGGCATACCATCCCACCACTGCCACCAAACAACTATAACTCATTTTGACTACATGGTTAAAATAAAATGAAGCAATATAGTCTGTAAAATTCAATAATGTTTAAAATACGTAGATTAACCTAAATTATAGTTTAGATTATGTAATGTTTTTAATTTAACCATAAATAATAGTGTTTTAATTCTATTAATGCAACCCTGTTAATGTTGTACAACCCTGTTACTCTAATCACAGTAACAGGGCTGCAAGTAACAGGATTGCAAATCTATGCTAATGTTAGCTTTTTCTCAGGAATAGAAGCTAGCTGTTTAGATAGCTGTTAGGATTTACCAAGAGGACAAACTCACATAAGTAAATAAGTACCGATTTTTTTGTCAAGTATTTATCTTATTCTGGAAATATGCATAACAGGGTTGCGTGAGGTAGGTTGAGACATTCAAGCAAGGCTGACAATGTTATAAAAATATGAATAATAGAAGAGAGGAGATACCTTTGCTCTACCCATGCTGTTAGGAAAGTGTTTGATGATGTCACTTCTAGTGTGTCATGTGACTCACACTTTTCTTCTTCTTTTACCATGCTAAAAATGTTAACAGGGTTGCATGCAAGTTGTGGGACACCGGTTCCTTGCATAATAATACTTATTTAAAATATTATGTTAATTAAAAAATATGTTTGCACATCTACAAGAGACATCTATGAACAAAATAATGCAAAAGAAAGTAGATTTAGATGTCATTTTAACAGTTTTATCTGAGATTCAATTTGGTCACCAAGGGGGTGGGACAAGAGAAAAGTAGCATTTTAGGGGTACTACAGACTTATTTGGTATTTTTTTTAAATATGTTCAAACATTTTTTTCTCCATGTTGATTTAGATTTGGTCTCAGGACAAGTCAAAGTTACACGACAACTGCATTATTTAGTATTTTGTAAATGGATTATTTGACATTTCTTGGGTGGGACGTAAAATGTCCTCCAATTCTGGAATGACCCACCTAACGAGGAAATACAATGGAACGAAAAAACCTAAAAAATAAATATATGACAGTCTTGATCCAAGGCTAGACCTTTATCCAAACCTACTGTAGTTAACACTTTCAATCTGGGGGTGCTCGGATGGTGCAGTGGTAAAGTAGCCGATCACCACCATGGAGTCTGGGGGTTCGAATCCACCATGGTGCATCTGGCTTTGTCGAGTGTCTAAACGAACACAACAGGCCCGTGTTCGGGGCAGGGAGGGTGATAATTATTACTGCTCGTAATCCTACGGGTTGGGGCGGAACCTGTCAGCAGGGAGTGTTGGGCGGGAGCAGTAGAATGAAGGCTCTATGTCCTCCCGGTGGGGGCTCCTCACTGGCAGGTGAGTCAGTAGGATACAACAGCAGTGACAACACACAGAAATGTGTGTGGGAGGAAATAATTGGAATAATTACTAAATTTAGGCATGCTATTATAGGTAAATGTTCGAAAAGGTTCAAAAAGGTTTCAAGCAATAGCTAAAATAGACAGTCTAGAGTAGAAGCTCACAATGTGTTAAGTGGTAGCTTACATTTATTATCGTGTACAATGTGTCATTGTTAGTGGCTTACTTGGGAGCATCTGGGTGGAATCTGTCTGGATCAAACGTCAGTGAATCCTTGAAAAAAAAATCCAGTCTCCCGGCCACATAGGAACTGAACTGTGAATGTCAGGGAAATCCAGTTGACACCTTTCTATAATAGTTTAAATGTCTATATGTTGCCAGTATTTCATTCAGTCGCATTCCAAGCGAACACATCAGAAAGAGGCCAGTAGTGACCCATTTTAGCTTCCTTAAATCAGTTTAATGCATACTGCTTTACAGGCACAAGCATTCATAGATAAGAGACTCACAAAGTAGGTGACGCCTCCAGGAATGGGTATTCCATTGATGACAAAGTCTTCCATTACGTAACGAGATGTCCCTGGAGCTGTGGGATATAGTCTGAGAGTTTCTTTTAGTACCTGGGGAGTTGTTAGGATCAGACGTGAGTCATTTATTGCTTCAAATCCTAAAAGCAAGCCATGCTTTTCATTGCCTATAGATAGAACAGGCAATGAACTGGTGCTATTATTAGAGGAACGATTGGGAGAGTATTGGTGGTAATTAAATTTGTGGTATGTACCTGTGAGAGGTAGGTCAGTTTGCCCAGGTCATCATAGGTAATCTCCTGCTTCACTCCAATAACATCATCCACCTCTTTCTTTGCTCTGAGAAATTACATAATTTAACGGTGTCAGTAATTTGGCCAAACTTTTTGCCAGAGTATTTTCATAAAGTACTCCCCCAGTGCCAGCGATTTTTTTGTGTTATTTTTTTGTTATTTTGTTATTTAATTTTCAAATAGTTTGTCTGGCTGCGGTTTTAAACACACACGACAGATCAACCAGCAGAGAGCAGTATATAGACACCTCGATCACTCACTCACTCGCTCGACCCCCCCCAAACAGGCTCAAACAGTCCATACGTCATAACCGGATGTGACGTTTTCGCAGATCGCTGATCGGCCTTAAGTACGATGTGATACACGAAGACGATGACTGTTCGTCACCCAGACTAAAGAAAATAGAAGTGGAGCTCTCCGTTCGTTTTTTATACCGTGTGAAAAAACATGTTTTTCCCTATTCTGGCCTAAAATGACCGGGGGAAAAAAATGAGAACCGGAAACGGAATCTGCGTCATGAATCCGGAACCCGGTGAGTCTGAAGGAATCAGAAAGCGAAACTGATGATGAAAAATAAACAGAACAGCGCGATCACAGATTAAACAATGAAAAAGCTAAACGTGCGTCTAACGCGTCGACGGCCATCTGGACAAACTAGCAATTGACGCGTTATCGAGTCAACGGCAGTCAAAGAGTTGGTTAAAAAGGTTCCAAAGTACTAAAAAGTTTAGAAACTGGAGCCGCTAGTAGCAGCACAAGGTTTTACATTTCGGGTGGGCATGCAAAAGTGATGGCCAAACGGCAAACGTTTCCCGTGACGCTGTTCCCCTTCATGTGATTTGACACTGTCCCGGTGCCGTTCTCAAACCCAAGACGTAAACCCCAGACGCCGTCTGACTTGAGCTACGAGAGGCACCACCGAGCAAGCCGGCAGGTGTGTCGCCGTCGAAGTTGTCCCAATAGGCAAAACGTCTCGAAATGTTTTGAATGAGCGATGAGGATGAGTCTGTCCCAAGCCGTCACCCTTTTGCCGTCTTGGGAGTGAGTCCCTTTTATGCCCATACAGTATACTATGTACTGTGTACTGTGCAAGCCATGCCCAAATATGGAGTCCAGGCCAGGCCAGGGATTTTTTTTTTTTAAATCTGAGAACCGCCAATCTGACAAACATCCCACTCGGTATACATTATCAATACTCTCTTAGGTCCATGGCGATAGGGAGTGGGGGACATAATTCGGCAATACAGATTTGCCCCCCCCCCCCCAGATCACAACAACAGGAAAAGAAACAAAACAGGGATGGACAGAGGATGTGCTTTTAAAAGATGGACAGGCCTTTTGTCAGCGAGGGGAAGAATCTGCACGCAAACTTGCATGTAAACACAATCAAGCCTCTAACAGACGATCCTTGGACCGTCTTTTTCTAAACAGACAGCCTCGGGCCTATGGTATACTTGTGTTGAGGGAGTTATTTCAAACATTATTTTCAACATTATCTGCAAAAGGTATTTCATGCTAGTAGTTAGTTACACAATAGAAATGTTATAGTCACAGTTGAGTAAGTGAACACAAGTGGATAGAAAAAAAACATCGCCCCTATAAAATTTGCTTCTTGTTATTTCATACTTGTCTAGTATGTCAGGATGTCTTCCTAGCTCCATGATGCAAAAGCCAAGTTGATTAGCAGTTGTTTCTTGTCCTGAAAAATATGAAATCGTAATACTTTAACCAATAATATTAGACAAACACTTGCTACTCTACCTTGTGTCCCTATTTTGGAGATGTTATTATACTGTAGGCGAAAATTGTCAAAAGATTTCATATTGTAAATGCATTTATATAAGTGCATTTGAAGTCAACTACTATAGAACCCAAAGCACTTTAAAATGTACTACACATTCACACACCAACGACGGAGTCGGTCACGAACTGCACCTGCCTGCTCATGGGGAGCAGCTAGGGTTAAGTGTCTTGCTCAAGGATATAAACATGAAACAAGCTGGGATCAGGCCAGGAACCCTTCGGTTCCAAGGTGGCCGATCTACCTCCTGAGTCACTGCCGCCCAATATCTTTTTTTAAATATAAAAAAAGAAGCAAAAACAGCACTTACAGCTCACGATAATACAATATCATAGTAGAGACTCACCTGCAATGAAGAATGTCACAAAGTTGTCCAACATCAGTTCTTCATCGTCTTTATCCATTATTTCCTCTGTAATGAAAAACAAAGTGAGTTAAAGCTGCAATCCATAACGTTTTTTTGTGAATACAATGATTTTGACCAATGTGTGTGGTAAAGTATGTTAATACCAACTCCAACTTCAGAGGTTGGAGGTGGTCTCCCTGCTCTTCTATTGAGAAATGTATATGCTGTGGTCAGGTAGGACCACTACTGGTTGACAAGGGGTATTGCATGAAGTTGCTTTCTGTTATACTGTAGCTCAACAGTAGAAGTTTCAGCACTAGGACATAAAAGTTACGGATTTCAGCTTTAATAGGTGAGGTAACATCAATAGAGCTTCAAAACGAGTTTCGCTGTGGCTCAATGGCTCATGAGAGAAGTAGTTCCTTCATTCTTAAAATATGTGTGTCTTGTATCTTCGTCTTTTTTGTGTTTCCCAATTATTTTTACAAACAGAATCAAATGTTTTATTGTTTGGCTTGATTCCTAGCTTAAAACTCTTAATAAAAGGATTTCCTGAAATGTCTATAGAGAAATTAATGGGATTTCTATCTGTGGAACCTGCACCTGTTAAAAAGATGGCAGCGACTGTTACGCTCTATACCTATGTAAAACTTAATTTAAAATGATATCATACCTCGATATAGATATTGTGATGATAATAATATCGTATTGTGACAATAATATCAAGTCGTTTTTACATTTTTGAAAGTGTTCAATTTCTTTTACAAATTGCTAAAATATCTGATCTACAAGCTCACAACGTGCCGTGATGCTATGCGTTATCAGCTTGTTGATCAGCTACTTTTTTAACAGGAAATAGGGCTTGCTTTAGTGATTGCCATATCACTATCCAAAATCGCAGACGAAAAGTCACATAATCACAATGTTGATATAATATCGATATATTCCCCAGCCTTAATGTTTATTGTAAATTATTAAAGAAGTGCAACCTTTGCCAGCAGTTTTAATGATCTGTGTGAGGATGTCCTTGGGCACATCTTCACCACTGTTTATGGCGACCTTTCTGTCGTTAATCCACTTTGCTCCTGTGGTCCGCAGTAACTGGCATGCCTGCTTCACCTCATTGACAAATGCCCAGTTCTTTGGGTTGTACTGGAAAGGCCAGAGTGTTAGGGTTAACTCATGAATATGGTACACTGATACATGATTATCTTTGCCATTAACCTCAGGTAAATGTGCCGTGAATACATACCTGAAAAAAGATGTCTCGTACAGAGTAAATCATCCCGGTGAGGCATATTTCGATAGCTTTGGGGAATGGTGACTCAGTTTTCTTCAGCAGGTCTAAATCCACCCCAAACGCAACCTTCATTTTGTCATGCAAACAATAGAGAGCACACATACAGTATATAAAGGAATGTATTGTTCATTGTACGTCTGTCAAGTGACGCTTGTTGAAAGGATCATAGGATGAAGTATAATTTGGCAATGGCAATGGAATAGTAAATGCTTTGATTTCATTGATGGAATAATTGCAAATTGTAAGCCACTAGTAAAACAACCCATTGCTGTGATATTTTCTGATACTGACAATGACAATATCGCAGATGAGTGCTGTAGTGACTGAAGGAGGTTTGCTAGATTCCCTGTCAGTCACAAGGCCAGAAAATAACCTGGCTGTTTGATACCGTGGTATACCATAAACCGGTATATTGTTTAATCCCTATTATGTGCTCATTATATACATGGGGCACCTTACCTTAGTAATAACATCAAGGGTAAAACCGTTGATTAGGTTGAGCATTTTTACTTCTGTTTTGCTATCTGCAACTTCCTCAAGTTTATCCATGAACCTCTCTGCCGTGTCATTGAAGGTGCTGGTCAAACCTCTAAGGTATCTAGGGAAAAAAAACAGCAATAGCTCAGGACCATTCTTATATGTTTGATGTTTTTTTCCGGTTCATGAATTGGCAATAAACTATTGTGCAATGTGAATTACAGAGGGTACATTCTGCTGGAATTCTGGCAAATGAGGAATACTATAATCTTCTATGCATTTTGTACATCGCTGTCACACGTAATTTTTTGGTAGAATCTAGTCTATTTCTCTTTTATTGTCTCCGCCAGGCTGAAGGCGTGGCCAAGACTATGTATTTGCCCCAGTCCGTCTCTGTGTCCATGTGTGTGTGTGTGTGTGTGTGTGTGTGTGTTCGCGCGCGTGCGTGTGTGTGTGTGTGTGTGTGTGTGTGTGTGTGTGTGTGTGTGTGTGTGTGTGTGTGTGTGTGTGTGTGTGTGTGTGTGTGTGTGCGTGCGTGTGTGCGTCCGTCCGTCTGTGGACAGCTAATCTCCGGCACAGTTGAACCGATCGACATGAATTTGTGCACGCACACTCCCTGGAGGCCAGAGCAGAATCCAGTTGCCAAATCTTTCACATCGGCGTGTTATAGTGTTATTACTCCTGCAGATTTTGTCCAAACATCACGCAAATCTGTACACGTTATATGCCATCAAGATGGACCGATTTTTCATATTTCATCCTGATTGGCTAAGATTGACTTCTACTAACTGGCCTGGCGGAGATCTGTGCTCTGAGGAGCACAGATCTCACTATCTCATTATTGTTACAGACAAACTTTACTGCAATTGTTACAGCTGAGCACCGTATCATTAGCCTGGTAAACCCTCCCTCCGGAAATCTCATTTGTAATTTATTTCAGGAGTGAGTCTGGCATGATCGCCCATTCTGCAATTTTGGCTGTGGGCTGGAGTTGGGCGGGAGTAATACCGTTGACTGACAACCCCTTCAGCCAATCAGCAGTGTCCCACTTCAGCCAGTGCATTTTTACCAGCCCCAGACTAATGTGACGCAACGGGACTTTTGAGACGGCCATGCCCAAAATAGGTTGCCTTATTCGGATACATGCGTGTCACTGCCCGCCCCTGCCGGTTCTCTAAATTTGTATTTTTAAATAGGCTCTGTCATGATTAATTGACCACATATATGAAGTTAAACAACTAAATTCTATCCAAACGATATCTTAAAAGTAAATTCCGTGGCTCAAAAAATAAGTTTGAGAGCGTTTTCACCTAGGGTATGGGCGCTGATGACACGGAGGAGAAGACACGCCCCCAGCGCCCACAGCGTCCCTGGCGGGAATCGAACCCAGGAACGACTGCGCCACCGTGCCCCACATAGCACTTTTATAAGTACCCAAAGACACTACATGGTAATGTCAAACACTGCAACAGGCAATTTTACTGTAATGAACTGGTTACCCACACAAGCCTTAATATATTGTAGCCTCTAGACAGGGTGTAGTACCTCATTGTAAAGTGGAAGACGAGCAAAGAACTTCCATTAAGTTCCTTTACAAAAGTTACATGTAATGACTAATGACATAGGTATCCTGAACTATGTGAATTACAGAGATGTCTTACAGGCTGCTGAAGGCAGGGTCCATCATGCGTCGCTGTTTGTACCATTGGTCATGGTTCTGTGAAGTGACCAGGCCACTGCCAAGGAACCTTGTGGAGAGATATAATAGTCAGGCTCTGAGGCAGGGAAATGATATATCGCCCATGCCATTTAGCCTTATAGGAAGATGACTACAAACCTGCCTGACACTATGTAACATAAGTGATGTAACAATATTTATTACATTGTTGTCTAAACCTCCTCTATTACCCAATCAAAACAATGTTACCCCGCAGCCCTCCCCACCCTCGGCCAGGGCATGGTGAGTAAGATTACATAAGAGTTGACCTCACCCAGGAATCACTCTACTGAGCACTAGTGACAGGGTCACGGTTAAAGAGCGATCTATACTGCGTTGTGTGAGGGAGCATATACTGTATTTGGATTCAGGGAGAAGTGCAGGAAAGATAAATGAGAAGATTCGGGCCATCGATTTTCCTTACATGGTTTAAAGACATACTAAGGAAATGATTTATATTTGATAGTTCCAGCACTGCTCTTCATATTGTGAACACATGGTATTTGTAATACTTTACTTTACTGTACCTCTGCCCAAACAGACTGAACAGCCGCTGGTAGACCATCTTATCTTTGGGGTGCTTTGGGGACATGAGGATTTCCTGCAATCCAATCAAATAAAAGATAATCCAAAGAATCTGTTTTTGTCTTTTGAAGCACAGATGAATGTTAACCCTGTTGTATGCGTTTAGTTAACTGTAGTAAAGTGAACACTAACTAAGACATCAGTGTTTGCTTTTCATGTGTTAGCAGCAGGTCACTCATAATTCAATGGTCATGTGCAAACCAAGCCCAGTGTGTTATTTACCTTGGTAGTCTCTGGACAGCTCACACCCAGCATAACGCTACTAAAACCATTGATCCTACACTGGTCCATAGATCTGAGACCTGGAGAGAGCAGCATGTGATAAAAGTTTTTGACTTTCCACCAGAATTGGTGATCTAGTATGAAATGCTGTGATTAAAGGTCCCCGTTTTGCAATTTCTACAAATCCATGCCAGGGGATGCAGTTCCTCACCACAAACATGGTTGTTTGATGTTTGATGTAGTTTATTTTATTGTAGATAACGTCAGGTCACAGTAGCTGGATGGTGACATGTTTTTTTCCATTCAATATTAATTGATATTCAGTATTATTATTAAATAACACATTTTAACAATTTAAGCTGTAGGCTATTTATTTGTGTGGGTGCAGATTTTCATTTAATCGATTTTTCTTCTTCTTTCTTCTCATTTACACAGTGGGGACCTCTGCCCTAAATAGGGCATAGCAGTGGCGGCCATTTTGTGGTGCCACAAATCGAAAGCCCATTCATTTTTCCCATTTCGAAAATATTTATATTAATAAGTTTAAGCCTGATTCACCAAGCCATCCAGGCTCCTGGTGAATCATGACCATAAAACATTTGATTCTGTGAAAACATATTAAATATAGTATATCATATAATAAAAAAATAATAATATATATATATATATATATATATATATATATATATATATATATATATATATATATATATATATATATATATATATTTACACAGAATCAAATGTTTTATGGTCATGATTCACCAGGAGACTGGGTGGCTTGGTTCCAGGCTTAAAATAACTAATATAAATATAATATAAATATTTTCGGAAATCTCTATGGGAAAGATTAATGGGCTTTCGATTTGTGGCATCACAAAATGTCCGCCATTGCTACATCAGCAAACCCTTGACAGGTTAGGTTTATGATAACCATTTTGAGCAGGGAGAATCATGTCTATTAATAAGTAACAATGCAACTGAAAACGTGACATCTTCATGAAGACATATATTGGTATGTGTTGTTCTCACCATTCCAAGAATTTGTCTTGTACTATTCTGCCACTTTTCGTTTCCCTCACTATTGTTGGCATATGTCCGAGGAAAAAACTGTTGAGGGAGAAATGTAACCATGTAAATAAGATGATTATGTAGAAAGTTTACTTAAGTAAAAGTATCAATACTGCATGCAGAAATACTCTGTTACAAGTAAAAGTCCGGAATGAAAAATTGACTTGAGTAAAAGTTGAAAAGTATTGGTATCTGTAAAGTAAATGTAGGCCTACTTAAAGTACCAAATGTAGAAAGTACTCATTATGCAGAATGTCCCATTTCACAAGTTTTCAAATGTATAAAAATCTTTTGAAAATAGCAGATCTACAAGCTCACAATGCATCACATTGCAATGCATTGTGAGCTTGTAGATCAGCTAAATGGTCGAAATTTATAAAGGGCTGAAGTGGTTAATGTAGCTTGTAGCCTATGTTTTGTAATAATAATCAAAATCTACAAAGTAACTAGTAACTAAAGTTTTCAAATAATTGTAGTGGAGTAAAAGTATAATATTTGCCTCTGAGATGTAGTGGAGTAGTTCAAGTAAAAGTACAGACAATTGGAAATACTGTTATGTACAGGCATGCAAACAGCCCCGAAAAAGGTGACAACATGTTGTTTTCTTTCGGGTCAGGTGTCACACAATTGCCCTATTTGGGTTCAAAAAGGTGACTGTAGCTGAAAAGTGACACTTTTGCATGTCTGTATGTAGCAAGAAGGCGAGAACAAACAAGAGAAAAAGTTCCTACTTAACATTACCTGTCTCTTGGTGGTCCTGGAATGTGATCATACTTCCAATGACTGTATTTGATAAGAACACAAAGCCGGATAAATGCCACTAAAATAAAAATTGACAGAAACAAAAGTGCATATCCGCAAAAGCACGAAATCAGATGGAAAAAAAACATGTCTGTCAACCTACTCAGAAATCACTATAAAACAAAGTCGAGCTCTTGACACAACATGGAGCAAAGTGCTTGAAAGGTACTGGAAAAGTCAAAGTAGAGTCGATAGTTTCAGATTTCTCCGCGAACTGCAATTGCAGTTGGACCAGTTGGACCACAAGATAGCGCTTAAAGGCGAATACCACTCATTTTCAACATTGAACTATTTTAATACACCTTAGAGCTGTTGTGTGGAAATAAGAACCCCCACCCCCCCTCTATGTTGCCTAGAACTGGATAATTGATTGAGGTCATGTGATCAGTGACATACGCAGGGTGTACTTTTGGCTGAGGGGGCGGAGCCAAAAGTACACCCTGCGGTGTACAGCTCTAAGGTGTAGTTCAATGTTGAAAATGAGTGGTCTTCCCCTTTAAGCGCCATCTTGTGGTCCAACTGCGGAAAATCACTCAAACTTGTCATCCAGTTGTCTACTTACCCTAATCTTGTAGCCTACATGGGTCCCTGCGGCACAAATTATTGTCAGAGGGGGGTCTGTATGTATTTTCATATTCATTTTTGAAAACACGTAAGGGATAAACATGTATTTTGTTTTATTTTTACATGTAAATTAAAAACTTACAATGTTTTAATTCCCTGCAGTCTTATACAATATCCATACAGTAGGGTCATCTGTGCATATCAGCTTATATTCAAGATGAGCTTTTATGGATCTATTAAAGACCAACTTAGTAGTAATATTAAAAAGGTTAATATACATGAGCATTAAGCAAGCACAGTGCACTGATAATGAAGCAAAAGTCATCACCACCTCTCAAATTCTCAATCAGCATTCATATCACAAGTGTATAGAGACGAAATAAAATCGAGTCAGGCACCCCTCCCAAACCGATTTAATATCGGCTTAAAATTTTTAATATGCATCTGCCTTTAGTGTTTGGTTCCTTGGTTCCTTCCTGATGGGGCAGCCGTGTTATACTACATTTACACTATGTTCTCATGGTACTGTTATATACAATGTTAACTGACCATACACTAGTCTGTGTTAGGTTACTGACAAGATCAGTTCTTGTCGGCAAACGATACACACTATGATGTATAACAAATGAGGCTTTACGGTATGACTTTAATTTAGTCCAGTGATTCCGAACCTTTTTAAATCAGCCTTATTGTGCAGTGTACAAATAGCAAAACATTCATCTCAGGAAAACAGCGAATACAAAGTCAGTCCAAGTCCCTTCACAGCCTGCAGAGACCTCCATTTTTACTACAGCAGTGATTCTCAAGCTTTTTTATTTATTTCTAGGACCCCCGTTTGATAAACATTAGGCCATGGAACCCCCTCTTACCACAATATAAACTGTAAAATCATTTATCTCATTCTCTGAGTTACAGACACATAAGTGTCCATTTGGTCACTAACTGTAAATCATTGAAATGGGGACCCCCTGAAACCCCCTTAAGGATTGCTGGGGGTCCCCAGACCCCATGGTGAGAACCAGTGATCTAGTCCTTTCTGTGACTGATAGTGCAATGTACTCCACTCTTAGGCCTCAGAGTGCCGGTGTCCAGGATGTCAAAGGTTTGTCCAGGAACCGGGGTGAAGTCAAACCTCTGCAGCAGTTTTGCCATCACCAGCTTGGCCTCCATCTGAAAGCACACACCAACAACAAAATGAAACTGTTTAAAAGCTTTCGCACACCAGACAACCTAAACTTTTAACATTCTCACTAGTAGAGTAATAGCTGTGTGTGTGTGTGTGTGTGTGTGTGTGTGTGTGTGTGTGTGTGTGTGTGTGTGTGTGTGTGTGTGTGTGTGTGTGTGTGTGTGTGTGTGTGTGTGTGTGTGTGTGTGTGTGTGTGTGTGTGTGTGTGTGTGTGTGTGTGTGTTTGAGTCCACACCTGTGCAAAATTTTGTCCCAGACATGATCGTGGTCCCAGAGCAAAGGGATAGTAGCAGTAGTAAGGCCTTGTAAAACAGATGACACAACAGATAACTAATTATTTACAGTGCATATTTACATAGTGATATGGTGGTGTATAGAAGGATACACAGTAACATCTTCATCTAACCCCTGGTGTGTAAAAATGGACCTGTAAGAGTCATAATTAAATGTATGTTTTAATAAAATCAAAAACTATTAGAATATTATTTTTGTATTTTATATTTATATTTATTTTCATATTCTATATTTGTTTTTAATATAAGCTTCTATGTGGCACATCAGGCAAATATTATTACTATGTTAGGTATATACTCTACCTACAAATTTCCAGTGCAAGTAGCAGGATCAGTAGGACTAATGCAGCGACAAGGACACGATTCCCTGTTGGTTTCCCACCCGCAAACTTTGGCAATTGTTTGCAGAGTTGTTGGAGTGCCTGGCCAAACTGAAGGTGTTGCCAGGAATTGAATGGTTTGATACTAGTGGGAGGAGTATTTTTTGTCACCCAGACTATTTCTTTTACCTGGACCTTTGTCTAGCCTTGGATAGATTTATTTTTTCGATTTATTTGTATCTATGACCGTCTTGGACACTTCCCCAAATAGTGTTTGGAGTTCCGTTTTTAGCTCCCTGTGTTCCTCAATGGGTGTAGTGGCGGGGAGCACCAGGTGAAAGCCGGTATTACACTTGATGAAAACGAGGAAATACAATGGAACGAAAAAAACGTGATCCAAGGCTAGACCTTTATCCAAACCGATCACCACCATGGAGTCTGGGGGTTCGAATCCACCATAGTGCATCCGGCTTTGTCGAGTGTCTAAACCAGAGGTCTTCAACAGGGGGTCCGCGACCCCTAGGGGGTCCGCGGAGGTACTGCAGGGGGTCCGCGAAATTGTTGTTTGATTAACAATATATTTTTGTTAGAAAAATATAATAACTTTTTTTTTCTTTTTTTTTTTTCCAAAATGTCAAATTGTCTTTAAACATAACATGAATCCATAGCAAACAGATAAATGGAGGCACAATGCACAATAACATGGTATGTTTATACATATTTTGTAGAGAATTTTTATTTTGCACACCTACTGGGGCAGGTTCGTATAGGAGCAGGCAATATAAAACACAATTGTATACATAAATATACAATATATGTGGTAGCCCCCCCTACCCTACGAGGTAGGGGGTCCCTGCTCCACCTCCCCATCAGTTTGGGGGTCCCTGGCCTGAAAAGGTTGAAGACCCCTGGTCTAAACGAACACAACTGGCCCGGGTGATAATTACGTAATCCTACGGGTTGGGGCGAAAGCTGTCAGCAGGGAGCCTTTAGGCGGGAGCAGTAGGACGGAGGCTCCACTTCCTCCGTGGGGGGGGGGGGGGGGGGGGGGGGGGGCTCCTCACTGGCAGGTGAGTCAGTAGGATACAACAGCAGTGACAACACAGAATGTGTGTGGGGAGGAAATAATAGGCATAATGACTAAATTGGGGAGAAAAAGGTCTTTAAAAAAAAACGTGGTAGCTTACATTTATTATCATGTACAATGTGTCATTGTTAGTGGCTTACTTGGGAGCATCTGGGTGGAATCTGTCTGGATCAAACGTCAGTGAATCCTTGAAAAATGTTTCCAGTCTCCCGGCCACATAGGAACTGAACTGTGAATGTCAGGGAAATCCAGTTGACACCTTTCTATATCATTTAAATGACTATGTTGTCAGTATTTCATTCAGTCGCATTCCAAGTGAACACATCAGAAAGAGGCCAGTAGTGACCCATTTTAGCTTCCTTAAACCTTCAGTTGAATGCATACTGCTTTACAGGCACAAGTATTCAACGATAAGAGACTCACAAAGCAGGTGACGCCTCCAGGAATGGGTATTCCATTGATGACAACGTCTTCCATTACGTCACGAGATGTCCCTGGAGCTGTGGGATATAGTCTGAGAGTTTCTTTTAGTACCTGGGGAGTTGTAAGGAACAGACAGACGTGAGTCAATTATTGCTTAAAATCCTAAGACCATACATAGATAGAAAAGATAATGGAGGAAAGATGGGGAAAGTATTTGTGGAAACTTTGTGATATGTACCTGTGAGAGGTAGGTCAGTTTGCCCAGGTCATCATAGGTAATCTCCTGCTTCACTCCGATAACATCATCCACCTCTTTCTTTGCTCTGAGAAATTACATAATTTAACAATTTTGGCAGGCATAATTCGGCAAGACCCCCCCCCCCCCACCCCACCCTATCTGATCTGCTATTGGATGTCTCTTCGAGCTATGGGATCGAAACCATAACTACGCTGTCTGGGAGGTGCATTGTCACAGGTTTCAAAGGGATGTTTTAAAACCGATAAAACTTTGATCTGCATGCTCATATCCTAAAATGTAAATATAACGTGCCTGCATGCATGTGTTGAACCGGTTGAGAGTGAAAGTGTCCCACTTGATTAAACTGCAGAGATACTGACGTGCATTATATATATATATATATATATATATATATATATATATATATATATCTCTGCTGTTCGGCCGGAACCAGCTAAATCCAAAATGGTAATTGTTCAGGAAATGAAAAACAAAATATCATTTTTTCAGAAAATGAAGAAAACCTTATATTTTTAAAACAAAGCAATACTGCCTAATCAAACTTGGTATTGTGACTTTATATATTATCAGATACTTGCATGTGTCATTATATTATCACCACTTTACCCAAATCCAGTGCAAGTGGAGTTAGGAGGTTTTGTCCATCATTGATAAGAACAGCTGGCAATGGATCTCAAAGCTCACAACACATCACAACGCATTGTGAGCTTGGAGATCAGCTATTTATGGTGAGCGCCATCCTCATATACTATAGATCAAGCTGAATTCTGTACTTAAACAACTTTTATTTTAACATGCATTGTAAACAACCATGGATCTAACTGTTACCACTGTTGTTCTTCTACAGTTGAGTGCAACAAACAATTCTGCCTCAATACTCAATCATGTATTTAACAAAAGCGATCATGGCACACCAACAATAAAAAAAATGGCATATAAATACAAAATACATTCATGAAAAATAGAATCTTTAGCCTATCAAATCTGTAGCCTACTGCGCTAACAATAACAACCACAGTTGAATTTACCTATCATATACCTATCGACATTTTATTATCACTGTTGTGTGTTGTGTGTTGCGTGTGTGTGGTGGGTGTTTCTTAGTGCTTTAGATTGTCATAAAAGCTGTGAAAGTCTTTCATGATCTCCTTGAGCTCTTGGAGATGTTTGAAACAAACTCCTGCACACACTCATTCTCTGTCCATTAACATTTAAAAAGAAAACACGAGCAGATGACCTTTGTGAAGACACCCTTCTCCTCTTTACTGGGGTGACATCTATCAAACCTTGCACATACATTCTCTTCTCTTCCCAGTTTATGTTCTCCCAAAAGCATTGAAAAATCTTCTCCCTGTCTGCCTCATACAGAGCAGAGCTTCTCGAGAGCCTGAGAGGAGGGGGGAGTTGTTTGTTTTTGACGGACAGTTTGAGGGTCCAATGGAGTTAGGAGTTTTCGTCAGAGGCGCTTTTTAATACTTTTCATATGTTATTATTAAAAAAAAATTACACAGATGTAGAGGGGGTTCAATAGCGTTGATTTATGAAAAAAAAACAAAAAACTGAAAAAGGAGTTAGCTGGTCCCGGCTGGACACTGACGATATAATGCACGTCAGTATCTCTGCAGTTTATATATATATATATATATATATATATATATATATATATATATATATATATATATATATATATGCATTCTCAATAACAGTGATCAACGCTACTGAAGGAATGCTACTAACATTTTATAATGGGTAGATATGTATTTATACAATCGTGCTGTTTGTTGTACATGGAATGCATATCAATCAGCTCATACATGAGAAATACAGCAGCATCTAAATACAACATGACATGCAGGAGGAGCGAGCGAACAGGCAGGAATGTGAGGAATTGGAATGTGGCTGTCAGTCGGACAGTCCAGCCTGCTTAGCCTCCACTCACATCTAATGCGCAAGTGGAGGATTTGTTTTGCTTTATATAGGTAAGGTTTTAAATCAAGTATTATATGAGTGTTATTATGTTGTAGGTATGGATATGTTATATGTTATGTGTAAAAAAGAAAAGCGGCACGACACTGGATCAGAAAGTGTGCCCCCCATACCCCAAATCAAAGTTAGGCGCCCCACTAGTTACACAGTAGAAATGTTAGAATAGTGTCACTGTTGAGTAAATGAACACAAGCACCCATAGTGGATAGAAATTAAACATTGCCCCCTATACATTTCACTTCTTATTATTTCTTACTTCTCTAGTATGTCAGGATGTCTTCCTAGCTCCATGACGCAAAAGCCAAGTTGATTAGCAGTTGTTTCTTGTCCTGAAACAGATACAATTGTGATACTTTAACCAAAGATATTAGACAAACACTTGCTACTCTAACTTGTGTCCCTATTTTGGGGGTGTCATTGTACTGTAGGTGAAAATTGTCAAAAGATTTTAAAATGCATTTATATAAGTGCATTTGAAGTCAACTAATATAGAACCCAAAGCACTTTACGATGTAGGCTACTACAAATTCACACACCAACGACGGAGTCGGCCACGAACTGCACCTGCCTGCTCATGGGTAGCAGCTAGGGTTAAGTGTCTTGCTCAAGGATAATAAACATGAAACAAGGAGGAGCCAGGATCAAGCCAGGTTCCAAGGTGTCCGCTCTACCTCACTGCCGCCCAATATATTTTTTCAAACATTTTCAAAAAGAGCAAAAAGGGCACTGCACAGCTCACAGCATTGCGATGCGATAATGCAATATCATAGTAGAGACTCACCTGCAATGAAGAATGTCACAAAGTTGTCCAACATCAGTTCTTCATCCTCTTTATCCATGCTTTCCTCTGTAATGAAAAACAAAGTGAGTTAAAGCTGCAATCCATAACGTTTTTAGTGAATACAATGTTATTTTGACCAATCTGTTTGGTAAAGTATGTTAAAACCAACTCCAAGTTCAGAGGTTGGAGGTGGTCTCCCTGCTCTTCTATTGAGAAATGTATATGCTGTGGTCAGGTAGGACCACTACTGGTTGACAAGGGTTATTGCATGACGTTCCTTTCTGTTGTAGCAGTAACAGTAGAAATTTCGGCACACACACAGGAGACCTGGGTTCGATTCCCGGTTAGGACATTTCTGATTGGTGGAGCTCACGTTACTATGGAAATGTTACCGTTCTGCCCCGCGAATGTCAAGTGCATTTCTACTTCCTTGGTCCCACATATGTAGCATCCTTCTGTAGCACTATAGATATTGTGATGATAATTATATTGTATTGTGACAATAATATCAATTAGTTTTTACATTTTTGAAAAAGTGTTGAAAAATGATAAAAATTGCTAAAATAACTGATCTACAAGCTCACGTGCCGCGATGCTGTGCGGTGTCAGCTTGTTGATCAGCTATTTTCACTATTTTTGAAAACTTTTTAAAGTAGAAAATAGGGCTTTCTTTTGTGATTGCCATATCACAATATTACAATATCCAAAATCGCAGATGAATGGTCACATGTGACAATATTGATACAATATGGATATATTTCCCAGCCTTAATGTTTATTGTAAATTATTAAAGAAGTGCAACCTTTGCCAGCAGATTTAATGATCTGTGTGAGGATGTCCTTGGGCACATCTTCACCATTGTGCATGGCGACCTTTCTGTCGTTAATCCACTTTGCTCCTGTGGTCCGCAGTAGCTGGCATGCCTGCTTCACCTCATTGACAAATGCCCAGTTCTTCGGGTTGTACTGAAACGGCCAGAGTTTCAGGGTTCAAACTCATGAATACGGTACACTGATACACGATCATCTTTGCCATTAACCTCGGGTAAATGTGCCGTGAATGCATACCTGAAAAAAGATGTCTCGGAGATAGTAAACCATCCCGCTGAGGCACATCTCGATAGCTTTGGGGAATGGTGACTCAGCTTTCTTCAGCAGGTCTAAATCCACCCCAAACGCAACCTTCATTTTGTCATGCAACACATGGAGAGCACACATACGGTATATAAAGGAAGTCTTTGAGCAAGCATCATTTCTTATTTCTTTAAATAACTGTCTGTCAAGTGACTCTTGTTGAAAGGATCATAGGATGAAGTATAATTTGGCGTTATGGCAATGTAATAGGAAATGTTTTGATTTCATTGATGGAATTATTGCAAATTGTAAGCCACTAATAAAACAACCCATTGCTGTGACAATGACAATATTGCAGATGTAGTGACTGAAGGAGGTTTGCTAGATTCCCTGTCAGTCACAAGGCCAGAAAATAACGTGGCTGTTTGATACCGTGGTATACCGTAAAAATTGTTTTATTCCTATTATGTGCCAATTATCTACATAGGGCACCTTACCTTAGTAATAACATCAAGAGTAACACCGTTGATTAGTTGGAGCATGTTGACTTCTGTTTTGCTATCTGCAACTTCATCAAGTTTATCCATGAACCTCTCTGCCGTGTCATTGAAGGTGCCTGTCAAACCTCTAAGGTATCTAGGAAAAAAAGCAGCAATAGCTCTTATGGGTCTGATGTTTTTTTCCGGTTCATGAATTGGCAATAAACTATTGTATAATGTGAATTACAGAGGGCACATTCTGTTGTTATTCTGGTAATCTGTAATTATAATCATTATTTAGCTTATTTCTTAATAGGTGATGGAAGTTTGCATATGTTTGCATACCTTGAAAACAAAACAAAATAATAAAAAAGCAGTTGCACCTGTTAGCAAACCATTGCCAAGATAACAAGTCTGCATGCCACCACATACTTGTTTTGGGGATTTTGCAATTAGGAAATCGGGCTGACGAGGTGCCTAGTTTTAAATCCCTTCTTAAAATACATTTCTACAAAGTTGTTTTAATGCTTAATCTTCTTATTTTAATGTACCATGTTTTATCCGTCTCCTATGCTGTTGTTCTGCCTTTGAAAAGTATTATTATTATTGTTACAGACAAACATTACTGCAATTGTTACAGCTGAACACTGCATCATAAATAACACTGCAACAGGCAGTTTTACTGTAATGAACTGGTTGCCCACACAAGCCTTAATATATTGTAGCCTCTAGACAGAGTTTAGTACCTCTTCTTTGTAAAGTGGAAGACGAGCAAGATATCTTCCATTAAGTTCCTTTACAAAAGTTACATGTTATGGAGGTATCCTGAACTATGTGAATTACAGAGATGACTTACAGGCTGCTGAAGGCAGGGTCCATCATGCGTCGCTGTTTGTACCATTGGTCATGGTTCTGTGAAGTGACCAGGCCACTGCCAAGGAACCTTGTGGAGAGATATAATAGTCACACTCTGAGGCAGGGAAATGACTCTTATTGCCCATGCCATTTAGCCTTTATAGGAAGGTGACTACAAACCTGCCTGACACTAAAGTAACATAAGTGATGTAACAATATTTATGGTCCAAACAACAACTTTATGGTCCAAACAACAACCTCCTCTATTACACAATAGAAACAGCCTGGGCATAGTGAGTAAGATTACATAAGAGTGGACCTCACACAGGAATCACTCCGCTTGGCACTAGTGACCGGGGTCATGGTTAAAGCCTGATTTATACTGTGTTGTGTGACGGAGCATAAATTTGGATTCAAGGAGAAGCACTGGAAATGAAATAAATGAGAGGATTCGGCCATCTATTTTCCTTACTTGGTTTGAAGACAAACTAAATAAATTATTTATATTTGATAGTTCCAGCACTGCTCTTCATATTGTGAACACGTGGTATTTGTAATACGTCAACAAGGCTGTCCTAACCGGAGTACCTTTGAGAGTTCCTGGACTAGTGAATTACTGTACCTCTGCCCAAACAGATTGAACAGCCGCTTGTAGACCATTTTATCTTTGGGGTACTTTGGGGACATGAGGACTTCCTGCAACAAAGAATAATAAAAGAGGGTTTTTGGCTTTTGAAACATTATTATTCAAATGTTTATTATTCAGTTTACATCAATGTACATCAAGTAAAGCGATATCAACAACAAGAAGGAAATGATCAAATGCAGTATCAGCAAAACCTACAGCAATAACAAAAATAACCCGCCCACCCTCCCCCCCGAGAGACTGGCCAAACATAAAATGACATACAAACAACAAAAACAAAAAATAATGTTAACCCTTTTGTATGTATTTTCAGTAAACTTTAGTGAAGTGCACACCAACCAAAACATCAGTGTTTGCTTTTTATGTGTTAGCAGCAGGTCACGCATTCATAATTCAATGGTCAAGTGCAAACTATAAGCCCATGCAGGTGTTATTTACCTTGGTAGCCTCTGGACAGCTCACACCCAGGATAACAGAATTAAAACCATTGATCCTGTACACTGGTCCATATATCTGAGCCCTACAGTAGAGAGCAGTGTGTGAACAAAGTTTTTGACTTTCCACCAGAATTGGTGATCTTGATCTAGTTATTCTAGTATGACATTCTGTGATTAAAAAGGCCCCCGTTTTACAATTTCTGCAAATCCATGCCAGGGGGGGTGGCATTGGCAGTTCCTCACCAC
Organism: Gymnoscopelus braueri; assembly: GCF_963280865.1. Lineage (NCBI taxonomy): Eukaryota > Metazoa > Chordata > Actinopteri > Myctophiformes > Myctophidae > Gymnoscopelus > Gymnoscopelus braueri. The sequence goes on along the minus strand of NC_137616.1, from coordinate 34,730,897 downwards.
AAACATGGTTGTTTGATGTTTGATGTTGTTTATTGTAGATAAAGTCAGGTCACAGTCTACTTGGATGGTTTGGTGACACGTATTTTTTTCTATTTTGTTTGATTGATTGAATACTTTATCAACAGTTTCCAAATTGTACAGTGTGGTATGATTACAATGACACTAAAAGGATAACACAAAAAGGGCTTGTTTCCATTGTGGTCCTATCCTATTAAATATGAATTGATATTCAGTATTATTATTAGATAACATTTTATACATTTTACCTAGCTGTATTAATTTGTGTGGGTGCAGATTTTTTTTTCATAATTGTATTCTTCTTCATCTTCTGCAACTGAAAACGTGACATTTTCATTAAATATTTTTAATTATATTAATTAATATTATATATATATAATATAATATATTAATATTAATTAATATATTATATTAAATAATAATATTTAAGAATTTAAAATGTGTTCTTCTCACCATTCCAAGAATTTGTCGTGAACTACTCTGCCACTTTTAGTTTCCTTCACTATTGTTGGCATATGTCCAAGGAAAAAACTGTTCAGGGAGAAATGTAAACATGTAAATACAGTGGCAGAAAAAGTACTCAAATGTTTTACTTAAGTAAAAGTATCAATACTGCAATATAGAAATACTCTGTTACAAGTAAAAGTCCGGAATTCAAAATTTACTTGAGTAAAAGTAGGCTACAAAAGTATTGGCATCAAAATGTACTTAAAGTACCAAAAGTAAAAATACTCATGATGCAGAATGTCCTATTTCACAAGTGTTAAAAAATGTATACAAATCTTTTGAAAATAGTACAAGCAACACATTGTGAGCTTGTAGATCTGCTATTTTCAAATAGCCAAAGTATAGGGATAAAGTGGTTAATGCATGTTTTGTAGGCCTAATAATAATAATAATAATACAAATCTACAAAGGAACAAGTAACTACAATTTTCAAATAATTGTAGTGGAGTGGAAAAAATAACAATATTTGCCTCTGAGGTGTAGTGGAGTATAAGTAAAAGTACTGAAAATGTAAAATAATCCAGTTAAGTAAAACATCCTATGTGTACTTAAGTACAGTACTTGAGTAAATGTACCTAGTTACTTTACACCACTGGTAAACAAGATGATTATGTAGCAAGAAGGAACAAGAGAAAATGTTCCTACTTAACATTTACCTGTCTCTTGGTGGTCCTGGAATGTGATCATACTTCCAATGACTGTATTTGATAAGAACACAAAGCCGGATAAATGCCACTAAAATAAAGACAGACAGGAACAAAAGTGCATAACCGCAAAAGCACGAAATGAGATGAAAAAAAACCATGTCTGTCAACAACCTACTCAGTAATCACTATAAAACAAAGTCGAGCTCCTGACACAACATGGTGCAAGGTGCTTGCTACTGTACGCCTACTGTACCAACGATCCAACAATTGTTTAACCAAAGTGTCGAGTTATTATCTTATGTATGGCAAAGGTGAAAGTAAAGCTCGAGTCGATCGTTTCAGATTCCTCTGCGAACTGCATGCGCCATCTTGTGGTCCAACTGCGGAAAATCACTCAAACTTGTCATCCAGTTAAATTGGTAACGGATAGGTGCATTAGGTGGGCACCAATTCATTCTGGGCACTATAGGACAACTGGGCACCTTGGACATGTGGGCACCCGGAAGAGTGGGCACTTAGGGGTGTAGAAAACTGGGCACTAGGGACATGTGGGCACCTAGACTGGGTACTAGGAAGAGTGGGCACTAGGTGCACTGAGGCACAGACAGGCAGTGAGTGTACCAGTGCAGTGCAGTGCACTGAGATTGAATACTCAAAACGGCACGCGCTCATTACCATCCTAGTGCCCAGTCTTCCCAAAAATATGGTGCCCAAATGTCCCTAATGCCCACCAATCCTGTATCTGTTATTTGGTCGTATTGGTATTGGTATGATCGTACTCATTATGGCCTCCGTATTATTCATAACATCACAATAATAATAATTTAAAAAACTATATATTGGTGTTCAAATCACTGAAAACAGCAGTAGCGTTTCCATGACATATGGGGAAGAAGCCGGATGAAGAAGCTATAATGCAAAATATGTACGTGTGCTCATTGAAAACACAGAGGGGATAAACATGTATTTTATAATATTTTGGCATTTAATATGTAAATTAAAACTTTAAAAACAATTCAATCCCTGCAGTTGTATACAATATCCATAGGTTTATCTGTGCAAATCAGGTTATATTCAAGATGAGCTGTTATGGATCTATTAAAGACCAATTTTGTCATATATAAAAAAACGTTAATATGCATAAGCATTAAGCAAGCACTGATAATGAAACAAAAGTCACCACCACCTCTCAAATTCTCAATCAGCATTCATATCACAAGTGTTAGTGTTTGGTTCCTGATGGGACAGCCCATGTTATACTACATTTACACTGTTCATGGTATTGTTGTACAAAATGGTCAATTTATATAGCGGTTTTATCCAAAGCGCTTTACATAGATTGTGCATTACATTCACCCATTCACACACACATACCGATGGCGGAGGAAACCATGCAAGGCACCAACCTGCTCATCGGGAGCAATTAGGGGTTCAGCGTCTTGCTCAAGGACACTTCGACACTAACTCTGGGGGAATCCGGGATCGAACTGGGAACCTAACAGTTCCCATCCGGTCGCTCTACCGGACACTCTACCCCTGAGCCACTGCCTTCCCTATACAATGTTAACTGCCCATACACTGCCCATAAACTAGTCTAGCCTTAATTCTTAATTGTGCAGTGTGCAAATAGCAAAACATTCAAACATTCAAACAGTGAATACAAAGCGTGCCAGTATAGTATTTGTTACAGTACTGTATGTGTGTTTTAGGTCCAAGAGGCCTCTTGGACCAAAAACATATAATTTCCTCTCATTTCAATAACCCAGCCCAGACCCCCATTTGCTAACATTTTGTATCTGGGACCCCAATCTACACTATAAAATCCTCAGTTTTTAACTGACTCTGGGAGGGTACAAATAGAATGTTATTCCATTAGTACATTCTCTGAGTTAAAGACCCATAAGTGTGCATTTGGTTACAAACTGTAAAACATTTAGCTGGGGACCCCCTGGAACCCCCTCAAGAATCCCTGGAGGTCCCCAGACCCCATAGTGTGAACCAGTGATCTAGTCCTTTCTGTGATTGATGGTGCAGACTACTCCATTCCTAAGCTTGAGAGTGCCGGTGTCCTGGATGTCAAAGGACTGTCCAGGAACCTGGGGGAAGTCAAACCTCTGCAGCAGTTTTGCCATCACCAGCTTGGCCTCCATCTGAAAGCACACAGCAACAACAAGCTGATCAATGATGCGTGTGGATGTACGAGTGAGGGTTATTAAAGTTAATTAACATTACAACTAAAAGGGGGGCAAAAAAATATGTTAACTGAAACGGTTAAAAAGCTTTCACATGTAAAATGTTTTAGTTTAGAGGCAACATTTCAGTCACACAGCTTTTCTTAAATCATGGTGAACCAGTCTGACTGAATTACTTGGTAAACTAGGTGAATCACAAGGTGGAACAATGCGAAACAAAACGTGTTCATCATATTAACCTAAAATTACTCAATAATTCAAAACTCTATTTCAAGCATGTGTGTGTGTGTGTGTGTGTGTGTGTGTGTGTGTGTGTGTGTGTGTGTGTGTGTGTGTGTGTGTGTGTGTGTGTGTGTGTGTGTGTGTGTGTGTGTGTGTGTGTGTGTGTCCACACCTGTGAAAAATTCTTTCCCACACATGATCGTGGTCCCAGAGAAAAGGGATAGTAGCAGTAGTACGGCCTTGAAAAACAGATGACACACTCATTATTTACAGTGCATTTTACCTAAAGTAACACATAGTTATATGGGGGTGTATAGAAGGATAAAACCCCACTCATCATTCTTGATCCAACCCCTGGTGTGTAATTGGGTCCATTTTTACACAGTGTTAAAGGAACACTGAGGAATTTACAGTGTGTGCTGTTAGTCATAAAACACAATTAAATGTTTTAATAAAAGCAAAAACAATTAGATTATTATTTTTATATTTTATGTAGATTTTATTTTATTCTTCTACTTGGCACATCATCCTATGTACGTATATATCAAGATATCTTTTTTAAAACTACAACAAGGACACAATCACCTGTTGGTTTCCCACCTGCAAACGTTGGCAATTGTGTTTGTTGGAGTGCCCAGCCAGGAATTGAATGGTTTGAATGGTAGTGAGGGAGTGTTTTTCATCACCCAGACTATTCATAAAATGAATAGTCTGGGTTTCTACCTGCTATCCGTATTTGGGTCATTACAGGTAAATGTTCAGAAAGGTTACAAAATTGCAAAAATCTATAAGCTCATAATGCGTTGCATCACAAAGCATTGTGAGTTTGTAGATTGGCTATTTTCAGCACACAATACCCCTGTTAGATGAAGTATAAAATAGGGCTTAAGTGGTTAAATGTATTACCATGTACAAATTGTCATTTTTGTGACTAAGTTAGTGACTTACTTGGGAGCATCTGGGTGGAATCTGTCCGGATCAAACGTATCTGGGTCCTTAAAATTTTGCTCCAGTCTCCCGGCCACATAGGAACTGAACTGTGAATGTCAGGGAAATCCAGTTGACATCTTTCTATAACATTTAAATCATTATTATGTGGTCAGTACTTCATCAGTCGCCTTCCAAGGACCCAGGACCATTGCTAAACCCATTTTAGCTTCCTTAAACCTTCAGTTGAAGACATGTTGCTTACAGGAACAAGCATTCGTAGCTAAGAGACTCACAATGCAGACGACGCCTCCAGGAATGGGTACTCCATTGATGACAAAGTCTTTGGTTAGTACGCGAGATGTCACTGGAGCTGTGGGATACAGTCTGAGAGTCTCTTTTAGTACCTGGGGGGAGGTTGTAAGGAGGAGAAGTGAGGCAATTATTGTTTCAAATCCTAAGAGCAAGCCATGCCTTAGCTATAGATAGAACAGTCAATGAATTGGCGCTATTATTAGAGGAACGATGGAGAGAGTATTTGTAACTCTGTGATATGTACCTGTGAGAGGTAGGTCAGTTTGCCCAGGTCCTCGTAGGTAATCTCCCGCTTCATTCCGATAACATCATCCACCTCTTTCTTTGCTCTGAGAAATCAGGTAAGAAGTCATGTGGGACAATGGCTTACTCTAATTCATACTCTGTTACATGACTCTATCGCTTAACCAAAATGACTTACTCTATTTTCAACACTGTTCAGTTGAAAGAAAAGAAAATCTGCAAAAGAGTTGTACGACTATGTATACATTTGTATTAACATTTGTTTCTATCTAGTCAATTTTAATATTGAGCACTAAACTCTAAAATGGACCACAAGAAAAAACGTTGACAACAGAAACAAGTTATTCCAGGGAGTGAGCACTTTCACATTGTCTACTAATTACTAAACAAACTGTCTTGCAACTCTTTCGTCACATAATCCAGGTACGCTGCTGCAACTGCAATATGAAATTTCAAGGGGAAAGAAAGTTAATGGGCAATGTGTAATTCTTATCCACCAGAGGGTGTTAGTGTTCATGTTTTTCTGCTGTGTTGCTAGCATGAAATAACCTTGAAATATCTGCAGGAAATGTTGAAAATAATGTTATAATAATGTATTAACCCATTAAGACCTGGAACGCATCTGTGTCACTTTAGATTTCTTTGGCTATTCAAAAATAGCAGATATACAAGCTCATAGCTGCATATGTCTATATCTTAGTTATGCTCGTGACACAGTAGACATGTTATAATAGTGTCACAGTTGAGCAAGTGATCACAAGCACCCTCTAGTCTAGTCACTAGAGTTTAGTGGATAGAAATTATCATGTCTTACTTCTCTAGTATGTCAGGTTGTCTTCCTAGCTCCATGATGCAAAAGCCAAGTTGATTAGCAGTTGTTTCTTGTCCTAAAAAATGTAAGATAATATTAACACTATAACCGATAGCATAAGACAAACACTGGCTACCCGGTGTCCCTATTTTGGGGGTGGCATTATAGGGGAAAATTGCCGAAAGATTTCAAATGGTAAGTTGTAGCTCATTTCTAGTCAACTACTATAGAACCCAAAGCACTTTACGATGTAAAACACATTCACAAACCGGCCACAGAGTCGGCCACAAAGGGCACCTGCCTGCTCTTTGGGAACAGTTAGGGGTTCAGTGTCGTGCTCAATGATATTCCTAGACGGCCGCACCACCCCTTGAGACACTTCTGCCCAATATATTGTTTTCAAAAAAATAAAAAACAGCACGCTACAATTAAGCTCACAAGGCATTGCGATAAAGCAATATAATAGAGACTCACCCGCAATGAAGAATGTCATGAAGTTGTCCACCATCACTTCTTCATCCTCTTTATCCATGCTTTCCTCTGTAATAAAAAATAAAATGAGTTAAATCTGCAATCCATAACGTTTTTAGTGAATAAAATTGTATTTTGACCAATCTATATGAGGTGGTCTCCCTGCTTTTCTATTGAGAAATGTAGATCCTGTGTTCGGTTAGGACCACTACTGGTTGACAAGATGTATTGCATGAAGGTCAAAGCAGAGTTTATCCTCTGCCCAAACATGCTTATTATATACATGTTATAGCTGTGTAACAGAGAGGTATCTGTTACCTATTTTTGCACATATAGATTGACCCTTATTAATTGAACAATATTTGCACAGCATATTGGCACTTTGGGTATTTGCACTTTATTAAAGCTTGACATGTACCTGTTCAAGTTGTGCCGTTCTGTTGCCAGTGTAATTGGGCTGGACCAAGTCTGAATGGCAGAGGGGGGTTGTGAAATTGCTAAGGATATTGTTGTCGTGTAATGTTGTAGTAGAATCATTAATGGTGTAGTAACTACACCATTAATGATTCTAACTACACTGTAGTTCATGGAGTTTTCATATATTTTATGAGAGTTAATGTTATATGTATTAATGTATTTGTATTTGTATTTGTATTTGTATACCCAGCTGAGTATAAAAGGCTGTCTATAAACTCAGTTGGTGGTAGAATGAGAGCTAGGCACCACCTTGTCACCTGTGTTGGAGCTCCTGTTTTTATGTCTTTCGTATTTTTTGTAGGTGAATAAAGCACTTTTTGGTTGCACTTTAAGCGCCTCTGTACTGCTTCCAGCTGCTAAATTGGGCATTTCAACAAGCTGAACAGTAGAGATTTTGAACCCCGGAGACAGGGGTTCAATTCCCGGGTAGGACATAAGTCACAGATTTCCAATTTAATAGAGTAATATGCTGATGCAAAGTAAACCTTCATTTAAATGTATATCGAAGGTTTAACCTATATTCATTTAGCATTGAATAATACCTACGATAACAAAATAAGATATGCAAATCCAGGCAATAGCAACTGCATATCACAATATTGATATATTTCCCAGCCTTAATATTTATTGTAAATGATTAAAGAAGTGCAACCTTTGCCAGCAGTTTTAATGATCTGTGTGAGGACGTCCTTGGGCACATCTTCACCATTCTGCATGGCGAACTTTCTGTCGTTAATCCACTTTGCTCCTGTGGTCCGCAGAAACTGGCATGCCTGCCTCGCCTCTTTGACAAATGCCCAGTTCTTTGGTTTGTACTGGAAAGGCCAGAGTTTTAGGGCACAAACTCATGAATAAGGTACACTGATACATGATTATCTTTGCAATATCAATCTCAAATAAATGTGCCATGAATGCATACCTTAAAGAATATGTCTCGGATATGTATAACCAACCCCTTCAGGCAGATCTCAATGGATTTGGGAAATGGTGACTCAGCTTTCCTCAGCAGGTCTAAATCCACCCCAAACGCAACCTACATTTCAAACAATAGAGGGCACACATACTGTATATAAAGGAATTTATACTTATAAAGACAAATCTTTTGATAAGCACATCCCTTGCTCTTTAAAATCTTCTCACACCCTTTTTTAAAATATTTACCCAGGGAGGTAGCTAAGCTAGGGAGCCACGCCCTGACACATTAAAGCTGGGAGCTGACCCATACGCGAACTGCCTATTCCCATATTGTTGAAGCAAGGGGGCGGGGCTGGCGGGGCTGGGAGAGAGTCAGTGCACTGAAGTCAAGGCACAGACTACTGTGTTGTTGACGGACAACGGATGCGCGCTTATGAGAAACAACAAAAATAAAACCTGGCAAAACAGTTGCGTGCATTAGTGCAAGATGAGGATAAAGGAAACATTCAGTCTAAATGTCCAGCTTGCTAATTCTCGCCTACTACTACTACTTTTATATTTTAAACTTTAAATTTCTCTAAATATTAGGACATATTAGGACAATATTAGGACATATTTCAGGACAGCCTAAGTACAAGCAACACTTCCATACATCCATTCTTCCCACTATGTAAAGTAATGACCAGTAGGCTCTGTGCGCTACGGTAACTGTAGTCCCAGCTCAATTTCAGCTTACAGGTGTGCTGTTTCTGCTATTTTAGAAAATAAATATTGGGCGGCAGTGTCTCAGGAGGTAGCGCGGCCGAATTGAAACAGTCTTGTTGTTGCAATTCCCTGCTTACTCTGGGATTGCGTATAGAAAAATTGTGCTTTAAGTTGGTAAACTGAAGAAAAGCATGGCCTGCTACAGTAAGTCTACAAATGCATATATGACATGAAGGTGATCTAATGATGTTCACTGTTTTAGTGCATGTATTAAAACTGATAGATGCTGGGAAACAGGATATATCAGGACCATTAAGGGCACCGTACCTTGGTAATGACATCAAGTGTAACATCGTTGATTAGGTGGAGCATGTTGACATCTGTTTTCCCATCAGCAACCTCTTCAAGTTTATCCATGAACTTCTCTGAGGTGTCATTGAAGGCGCCTGTCAAGCCTCTAAGGTATCTAGAAGGGAAAAAAGCAACAATAGCTCAGCACACATTCTTGTACAGTATGTTGTGCGTTTGATGCTGTTTCCGGCTCATGAATAGCATTAGGCAATAAACTAGGATCGTGTGAATAACATTCACAAGGCATACATTCTAGAATCTAAATAGATAAACGTTTATTGATAGATTATGTTGGAATTCTGGTAAATAAGGAATGCTGTAATCGTCCTACTTTATTTCATTTATATTATAATCATTCATTTGTTTATTTCTATTTTTTCTTTTGTGTTTTAGTTGTGTCCATAATTATTATTTGCTTTTATTTATACGTTGTTTTTGTTTTCCTCAATGTGTATTGTAAACACTGTGAGGTGTATAGGTGTTGGAAGTTTGCATATGTTTGCATACCATGCCACCACACACTTGTTTTGGGGCTTCACCTTCACTTTAGAATGCCCTGCTAGAGGAAACCGGGCTCACTGAAGAGGTGCCTTGTTTTAAATCTCTTCTTAAAATACATTTATACAAAGTTTTTTAATGTTTAATCTTCCTATTTTAGTTTACCCTGTTTTTGTTTCCTATGCAGTTGTCTACATGTGTATTGTATTTATTGTGTGAAGAACTTTGTAATTCTGCTTTTGAGAAGTGCTATACAAATAAAGTGTTCTATTATTATTATTATTACAGTCAAACATTACTGCAATTGTTAAAGTTGCACACCATCATAAATGCACTTTTGTGCGTGAGCAACTGAGCATGTAAAATAATAAAGAAATAAGTGTATTTGTCTAGTCTCTGTCTAAGGAGTCATTCTTAAACTTTTTGTGGTTGTGCGAGTCTTTCACCACTCTTGTTCCCTGTGGTGTTAACAGCTCCCATAGGTATCCTGAACTAAGTGAATTGCAGAGATGCCTTACAGGCTGCTGAAGGCAGGGTCCATCATGCGTCGCTGTTTGTACCATTTGTCATGGTCATGTTCTGTGAGCAGGCCACTGCCAAGGAACCTTGTGGAGAGATATTGTGGTCAGACTCTGGATAGGGAAATGACTCTTATCGCCCACACAATTAAGGTGACTACAAACCTGCCTGCTGAACCTATGGTGTGCGTGCGTGCAGGGCATGGCTGAAAATAAGCTTATCTTAGCTACTTACCTGGGTAAATAAAGGATAGGTCCAAACTTCTATATATGAGATGTTTCAATCATTTGTACATTGTTGTTTAAACTTCCGCAATGAAAACAATATTGCCACAGCCAGGGCATAATGGAAAAGATTTACAGTGGACCTCGCCCAGGACTCACTCTACGTACCACTAGTGACAAGGGTCACGGTTAAAGCCTGATTCATACTGCGTCGTATGACGGAGCATAAATTAGAGAAGCACTGAAAAGAAGATTTGGCCATTTGCTTTCCTTACATGATTAAAAGACAAACTAAGGAAATGTATTTGTTATTATATTTGATAGTTCCAGCACTGCTCTTCATATTGTGAACACATGGTATTTGTAATACTTCAACAAGGCTGTCCTAACCGGAGTACCTTTAAGAGTTCCTGGACTAGTGAATTAGTGAATTACTGTACCTCAGCCCAAACATAGAGGAAACCCGCTGGTAGAACAGCTTATCTTTGAGGTACTTTGGGGACATGAGGATTTCCTGCAACAAAGATCAATACAAGAGGCAGAATCCAAAGAATCAGTTAATTTGGTTTTTGACACATTGTTATGATGAATGTTAACCATGTAATTAAACAAAAGTGTGAGCAGTAAAGTGAACACTAACTAAAACATTGGTGTTTGCTTTTCATGTGTCAGCAGGTCCTAGCCTGGAATGGCCCGACTAATATCACTGCGTAGATATTAGTCTGGAATCTCTGTATGGAAGGTGCATTTCCAAGGGGCGGATTAAAAAAAATGCCTAACCTGACCCATATTTGCATACCGGGCCCTGATTGGTCCCTCACAACTTCGGAGGGAGAGAAATCCATTCTCAACTGAGAGGGGCCAGACCTAATCTGCCAAGATTAGTTCTGGCAGATTCCTCAGGAACCAGGCTAAGCAGGTCCCTCATTCGAACAGTAATTTAACCACTTAAACCCTATATGGGTGACCGGAGTCCCTCAGGGCTCTGTACTAGTGTGTTTTCTGTTTTCTGTTATTGTGGGGTAAGCTTTCACTGAAAATAGTATATATTTTCTGTGAAAGCCTTCCCCACAATAAGGATGCTGGGGTTTAAGTGGTTAATTATGGTCATGTGCAAACCAAGCCCAGGTGTTATTTACCTTGGTAGCCTCTGGACAGCTCACACCCAGCATAACCTTATGCAAATTGTTGATCCTGTACACTGGTCCATAGATCTGAGACCTGGGGAGAGCAGCATAGTGATCAAAGTTTTTTTTTTACATTCCACCAGAAATGGTGATTTATGAAATTCTGTGATTAATGACCCCCATTCTTGCAATTTCTGCAAATCCATTCCAGGGGGTGACATCCTCACCACACACATGTGGATGATGTTTGATGTCATATAAATCCTCCATTTAATAAGAATTAATCTTCAGTATTATTATCCCCCCCCCCCTCACAGTAAATGGGGACCTCTGCCTCTAGAGTCAGAAGGTAATTGATTGATTGATTGAATAGGTACAGTTTCATACAAAAAGGATGCTATTAGGATAAACCCAAGAAAGCACTTTGGCTTGTTTCCATTGGGGTCCTGCGTATTCAATTTATGGAAACATTTAAAGACAAACAATAATATACAAAAATATGCAAAAACATCATATAAACAAGTATTAATCTAAAAGAAAAATATGTTATTACAAATCAAGTTTGAGCAAACCCTTATATTAAAAAATTTACATTTGGGAAATATTAATATTATTCAAATGAAAACTGGACGTTTTCTATATAGCCTATATATATATATATATATTCTCACCATTCCAAGAATTTGTCGTGCATATTTCCTTTTTGCGTCGCCCTAATTAATGATGGCATATGTCCGAGGAAAAAACTGTTGGAAGAAATGTAAACAATTAATGTAATGCTTATACAGCGAGAAGTGAGAACAAACCAGAGAAAATGTTCCTATACTTAACATTACCTGTCTCTTGGTGGTCCTGGAATGCGATCATACTTCCAATGACTGTATTTGAGAAGAACACAAAACCCGATAAATGCCACTAAAATAACAACAGACAGGAACAAAAGTGCATAACCGCAAAAGGACAAAATGAGATGAAAAAAACCCATGTCTGTCAACCTACGATTACTCTGAAATCACTACAAAATAAAGTAGAGCTGGGCAATTTGTACGCAACAAGGAAGTGAGCAAGGCGTTGCTTTTTGGCCTGACTTGACCGCCTGCCGCCTACGCATTCACGACGTTACTGTAGTTCCAATAAATACGCGATCTGATTGGCTCCATAGCTCAGTGGTTAGAGCACTGGTCTTGTAACCCAGGGGTCGCGAGTTCGATCCTCGCTGAAACCTGAGAAATATTGTATTTTTCTGGGACATTATCCGATTACGAATACACCTCAACTCCCATATTAAAATTCAATCATTACTCTCAAGCAAACCAGGAAGCCATATAAATAGCATAAAATAGTTGGTTAAAGTGTACAATTCACAAGCCCAACTGAATTTGTGTAAAAGCACTAATTTAACTTAAATATATTTCAGTTAAATTAGGCAAAATATAATGTAGGCTACTTAGAAATGTATGCTATTTGTGTCGGACTCCCTCAGACAGACAAGAGAGACGTTAATAAAATAAATTGCCAGGTGAAGTGATCAACCTCCTTGAAGTTGGCACTCCATATGATGAAAACATTAATACAAATTGTGTCATTCTTTAGTGTTGGATTTGTGTCTCACTCTGACCATCATCATCGTCATCATCATCTGTTTTTACGTCTACTCTAGAGAGTGAGACTCCCGTCCAGGACAGGCTTCAGACGTGCCTCCTGCAGGAGACTTCAGACTTGGCTCAGATCTGAACCCTTTTGATTTGGCGTTAGGAACCCGTTGCGACCGCATGCCCTTGCTGACGTCGACCCCGAGTAGGGATTGAACCAACGACCTTCTGTGTGAAAGGCCTACGCTCTGACGGTAAAATAAAATAAATAATAACTATTCACCTGGGGAACGAGAGAATAATGAATAAAATAATGCGTGTTTAAATGTTAATGCTTTGATCATCTCACGTCAATTTGCACGTCTTATATGAATGACAGATGCAATGAATACAAGAGTAGGCTATCTATGTTACCTGACATTACTTGGTACAGTAGGCAATGGCATGTATGCTACAAGTAAGCAAGCATCATAGCCTTAGTTGAACAAAGTTGTGGTTTGGGCCGGAATCGACCTTATTCTCCCTGTGTGTGTATTTATATGACTAGAAGTTCGGCCGGCTGCGCCGGCCTCACATCTAGCGCCCACGCCCACATAGCGCCCACTTGGCAGCGCCGATCACTGGCGTAGTGTCATGAGGGCCAGTGGGGCCATGGCCCGGTCAGTGAAGATTTGCCAGAAAAATTAATCTGCTCCGACAGCAATAGACACAGCCGCCGGCCGCCAGTCACGTTACTGCAGTGATACATTGGCTGGCCCATTCGCACCTTTAAAGCTAAAGCTGCCTACTCCTGCCTATCACTGACCTGTAAAGTAGCCTATCATAGTCTGTTGGAGACATAATCATGTCCTAAGAGGAGTCCAAAAGAGAATGGATCCTGGGATTCATGAATTAAATTACAGAGGTGAGTAAATAAGTACTTGTACTGCACTTTTTGAGGCATTTGTACTTTACTCTCTCTCTCTCTCTCTCTCTCTCTCTCTCTCTCTCTCTCTCTCTCTCTCTCTCTCTCTCTCATCTCTCTCTCTCTCTCTCTCTCTCTCTCTCTCTCTCTCTCTCTCTCTCTCTCTCTCTCTCTCTCTCTCTCTCTCTCTCTCTCTCTCTCTCTCTCTCTCTCTCTCTCTCTCTCTCTCTCTCTCTCTCTCTCTCTCTCTCTCTCTCTCTCTCTCTCTCTCTCTCTCTATATACATATACATATAAACATATATAAATGGTGAAACGGCGGGGCGAAAATGGGCAATATATTGTTATTTTATTATGATTATTAATAACTTATATGATGATTAATTATATCGTATGATTATTATATTTGATTAAGATATATGATGTTATAATAATAATCATGGGGCACGTATAATCATTATCTTATAATCATATAATAATATAATGAATCATCATACATCTTATTAAGTAATGTGCTCACAGAGAGACAGACAGGCTAGATATAGATAGATATATAGTTAGATAGATAGATAGATAGATAGATAGATAGATAGATAGATAGATAGATAGATAGATAGATAGATAGATAGATAGATAGATAGATAGATAGATAGATAGATAGATAGATAGATAGATAGAATATTCGTTTTATGCTGATGGATAGATAGATAGATAATGTACATTTGTTTGTACTCAAGTACTGTACAAATTTGAGGGGTTTTAACTTTACTGGATTATCTTCAATTTTCAGTACTTGTACTTCTACTCGACTACATCTCAGAGGCAAATATTGTCCTTTTGTAAACTGTAGATGTATATAATTATTATAAAACCTGCATTAACCACTGTATCCCTATATACTTTGGCTATTTTATAAATAGCCGGTGTACACGCTCACAACGCGTGGCTTTGCGATTTGTTGTGAGCTTGTAGATCAGCTGTTTTCTAAAGATTTTTCAACATGTATGTACGACGTATTAGAGGTTGCACATGAACTCTGCAGCCGCATTGAGGCGCTCCAACACAAACACTCTGACATAAGCTGCTTCACACAACAAACATCAGCACCACGCTGCTGTTTGTCCAAAAGACACAATATCTCCTCTCCCGTTGCTGCGGCTGACTGTGATGTCGGCTGTGTCTCTCCAAGGCTGATGAGGGTGATCATTTGGACGTGACATTGTGTCACAAAAACCCACAAAATACACCAAAATAACACTGTTCAACGGGCTAATTAGTTAGCATTGATGACATTGACCACAGTAACGTTCATACAGGTTGTTGATAAGATGTTTAACATAGCCGTTTGAGTCACGACAACAGCGTTAGCATTAGCCGCATGCTAACGCTACGCGTTCCTTAGCTTAGCTACACACTAACGGCCCATTATAGGCAGCTCTTGGCTAATAATCCTTAAACCCAACTAATGCCAACATAGTAATGGACATAAGCATTCACATACATGCTTTAGACACTATTAGCAACAACCAGCAGCAACAGAATCCAAATATATCAGGCCACGTTGACCACGTTAGCTACATGCTAACGGTGAAAGTGCATTAGCGTTAGCCGCATGCTAACGGCTCATGTTAAGCACCCCTAATCATGGAAATACAACGATCGCCGCTATCACAGTAGTGGACATAAACATTCGTTACATTATTAGGAGGCTGCAATGACCTCAAAGTCTTGACAATATGAATGACAGGGCGATTTATTAGAGAAATGACGGTGATTGTGCTGTCCAGCTGGGCTCGCACAACAATCACGGAGCCCAGCCGTTTGCATAGACCACGACAGCGCTTGTTTCTTGCCCGTTTTACGGATGTGGCAACGAAGGTGCTCAGTTTTGGTCGCAGATGATGATGATTGGCTGTTAAAAGAACCATCCGGAAGTAAATTGCGAGCTGGCGAAGTGATTTGCATAAGTATTGGGGCATAATGCGTTTGATATTAATTGTACATCGTGCAAGTAGAGTAACGGTATGGGAAGCAGCTGGTGTTACAGGCAGAATATTGAGGAATTTTGGGGGAAAATGTGGAGTTAGTTGGGCCATGTGTGTGCTTGGAGACTGGCCCCATACACGCCCCATACACTTGTGTACACTCCATGAGTTTGGCCGCCAATTATGGTAGGAGGATTGTCCGCACGTTGCTTTTCTACTCGTGCCGGCGAGTAGACAACATTATCTAAAATAGCCTGATTGTCAAGGTCACGGCCGGTCATAGACAATCAGGCTAATAGATAATGTTTTGGTATGATAAACCCTTCCTGAGTCACAGCTAAATTAGTGTTATCAGCTGCTAAAGTTACCCTCCTCCATTGAAACATGGCATTTTAAACACTGGTGGGTATTGGCTCATATTCAGGACAAATTGCAATGTTTTATAGCCTATTATACTGCCCTGTCAAGCCAAAGTGCAGTAACTACGTTTTTGGACACACCGACTTATTTGTGTATCCCAAAGGTCAAATTAGCCATTGTGATTTTGGGGGATAAACAATTACCTCAAGAACAGATGTACAATTAGTGTAATATCACTTATATGCCGATATCTCATTTGGTTGACCAGTTAAATCACTTTTAAACCCATTTTTCAGTGATTATTTTTTTCGTAGTTACTGCACTTTGCCTTGGCAGGGCAGTATAGTTGTTCCCATTTTTAAGGGGACACTGAGCTTAAGCCATTTTGTGAACATGTATGACAAGTAGTGGTAACTGGAGCTCTTCAAACTTTTAATAACACAACATTTTCCACAATTTCCGGCTAATCCATATATTGTCTTTTAGTCCTGTGTCATCAAACACCAGAGACACAAAACACAAAAACTGGAATACTGACACAACCCTAAGGATTCAGGAAATGTATAATTTACCTGTATCATTTCATTCTGAGGTGGTGATTTTCAGCCTTATATTGAACAAGCACTTTTTATGAGAAATAGACAGGTCAATAGGCCTATAAAAAATCACACCCAGTGTGAAGTGGGCGGTGTGGTCACAGTGGTCATCACAGTGATGGAAGTTCACTTAAAGAAAAGTAATATTGTGGACCAACCATTGTACACCCCTAACTTAAAAAAAACATAAATGTGTTTTTTTAAAGTGCATAGTCCTATTTATAAGGCTATGCACATGTGTCATGTTTCACTAGCCAATCACAGTACTGAATAGACTGTGATTGGCCAATCACGGTGCAGGGTTAGGGGGGTACACTGGTGGCCAATCACAGCACAGGGTTGGGGGGTGCAATGGGTGGGGGGGTACAATGGTGGCCAATCACAGTGCAGCGAATGTCGATGTCCAAACCTCACATATAGGGGCGGTTTCACCGCCCAAAAAACGATAAATGACCTTCATGAGACTGTCTGGAGCAACATTCATTCAGTTTCCAGGCCCAGTTCATGGCTACCATACCCTATTCTTTTCCCACCCAGAGTCGACCATGATCTGGTTGTATGCTCACGTGGTTCTCAAAACTTTACATTTTAGGGACCTCCATAACTCTGAGAGGGTATAAAATGTTACTCAACTCAACTAAAATTGCATTTATAAAGCACATTTAAAATGACCGAAGCCAACCAAAGTGATATACAACACAGAGAACGACAGTAACACAGCTAACAATATACAACACATAGGCCTACATACAGCAAATTAAATACAAGTTAAAATACACCCAGCAGAAAACAGTGAGGTGGGGTCTATGGACATGGGGTGCCAGTTTCAGCTGTGCTCAAAGGCCAGAAAAATAAATGTCTTCGGTAATGATTTGAAAGTGTCTATGGACTGGGATGCTCTAGTCTAATGTTAAGCGTTAGGCTATTCCAGAGCCTCGGGGCAGCCGCAGCAAAGGCTCGATTTCCTCTGGTCTTTAACCTGGTCGTGGGCACAACCAGCAACAGCTGGTCGGCCGACCTTATGAGGTCTGGGTGGAGTGTAGGCCTAATCCTGAAGAAGGTCTGCGAGGAAAGCCCATTTCTGACTTTAAAAACAAACATTAAAAGCTTAAAATCAATTCTAAAGCGGACCAGAAGCCATTGAATGGAGGCCAGAACAGGAGTAATGTGATCCCGCTTCTTTTTTACCAGTGAGGAGGCGGGCAGTGGCGTTCTGCTGCAAACACCTGAGCACCGACTGGTCTATGCCGACATAAAGTGAATTATACAATAATCAAGCCTAGTTGAGATAAAGGTGTGGATCACCCTCTCAAGGTCACTGGGAGAAAGATAGGGCTTGACCTTGACCTTATCATTTTTACATTGTTGTTTAAACTTCCGCTATCAAAACAATACTGCCCTCCTTGCCCACAGCCAGGGCCTAATGGAAAAGATTACAGTGGACCTCGCCCAGGACTCACTCTACGTGAGTCCTGGGCGATCAAGTTGTTGAAACAAATTAAAGGGTTAGATTATTCAAGTCCCACTGCTTCTTTTCCAGTAGTCGCTAGTACAGCAATTGGGATACCCCAGTACCTGTCAAAATACTTAAATGAAGTCCACGATCACAACACCAGTGGCAGCTCCACGGATCATCAACAAAGGGAATGAAGTCGTTCTCATGCTATACAACAAAGATGTGGAATGCCCTACCAAAAGGAGTAAAGGAGTGTAAAACCCTACTTACTTTCAAAACTGCCTAAAGAGACACATTCAGGAGGCTGCAATTCCAAACTGGCCCCTGTCAAAGTCTTAACCTTGTACATATCTTTTCTTGTGCATATTTCTTATGTTTCATACCAGTAACCTGTAAGCTGATCGTACGACGTTCTGTATAGTGGGCTAGTGTATATCTGTCTGTCTCTTACATGCCATCATGATTTGTGTGCATGGGAACTCATTTTAAACAAGCTCGGTGCTTTCATGAGTTATCCAGTTTAGTAGACCTATTGTGAATTGTACTTCCATGTACTGTTTCTCATGTCTTACTAAATAAAGTACATCAGTCAATCAATATTATCCCTTCACTGATGTACGTGGGTGGGGTGAACAGCAGGGGGTGCTCTGTCCCAGTTATTTAAAAGTCATGGTCCCTGGTACCCTTTTCAAAACTGATATGTGTATGAAACTGCCTTTTAGAGCAGTGGCTCTCAATATCATGTGGGTCCCCACATGATATTGGGGGGGGGGGGGCTTTTAAGACTTTTCTAATACAATAAAAAACCAAAAACATTACTGCATCAAATGTAATCAACAAACTAGGCGACACTATAACAAATTGGTCAAATATTGGCTAAATTGTCAAATAATATAAGAAAATGTTGAAAATATTTTCACAATATTTATCTGTGTGAACTAAATGTAATCCTCAACTCCTCAATTACAAGTGCTTATCAGGGTGGGGGGGGGGGGGGGGGTCCCCAGTTCAAATCTGATTATTTTGGGGGTCACAGCCTGAAAAGGTTGTGAACCACTAGTTTAGAGAACCCAAAGTCACATCACATGAGTTATTATATCCCAAATGCCACAATGATGTGCTTCTGAATGGCGTTCGAATGTCAATTGTCCTGCAGTTCCGTCTTTCAGCTGAGTCACAAAATGCCTTATGTGATGTCAGATATGTTATATTTTATCCCTACACTTCTCCTATGAACCCGGGTGACTCCCAATTTTGTGAGTGCTTCATACCTGCGCATATTGCTTCCAATAACCTTCGAGCTTGTCTGCATTCTTATCTTTAAAACACAGGACAGTCATATTTTTGGTCCAGGGTCCTGGCTCTGTGTAAGCGCTGCAGGCTGCAGGCTGTTTGATGTTGTTATGGCTGGCTGTCTGCCTTTCTTAGTAGTACCGGCTCTGCAGGGCTCCTCTCATGTCCAAAGGTATTGTTTAGCTGGCTGCCCTTTTGATTACATTATCAACAGAGAAAAGAGACAAAATTAAGACTCCCACTGAACATGGGCAAACAAACAAAAAAGATGTTATAATCTCATTCCTTTGAGGAATTTCAGATATTCAGACTTGTCTGAGGATATTGATGCTGCAGGTTTTATTGTGCTCGCTGTTCTTGTAAAGAACACTCTCAGTCTGTGACAGTGAGGAGGCAGAATAATAATGATGACAGAGTGAGACATACTGAGTTTAAGTATCTGGATTATACCACTACAAATAACGACATGTACTGTAGCTTAGATTCATATATATTTTACAAAGTGTATACCACACCATTGGGCCAACTGCAAAACCTGCAATTTGTGGTAAAGGAAGGGAATTATCAACTGTAACTACAGTCTAATGTTTGTTAAAAAATTTACTTGTTGTTAAACTTGTCACAACCTGAGCGCCATGGCGATGACAGAAGAGAGAGAGAGACACACACACAAATTAGTCAATTCAATTAACATTTCATTAATTAATTAAAGGATTAACAGAAGATAACTTAAACTTACATGTGTCGTATGATCAGCTAAGTGAGTGCTCGTGCAATGTTGTATGGTGCAGAAAAACAAGCCAAATCAACCCAATTCAAAACAGGTGTCCCAGGAGGTAGAGAAACAGAAACTGAGCTCCCAACAGGCCTTTTAAAGCACAGCTTTTCAAAGTGGTGATGTGGGGCAATTGGGGAAATTGGAAAGGGGGGGTTGCAATGTTGCATTGCGATGCGTTGTGCTCTTGTAAATCAGCTAGTTTAGCTTATTTATGAATACTTTTTAAAGACATTTTACAGTTAGGGGCCGCATCCAGAGGCTATGGCTATTTGGGGGTCCTTGGCATGGAACAGTTTGTGAACCCCTGTTTTAAATGAACCCTGGCATGTGCTGCCAGTGTTGCTGATGAACCTTGTTGCCACTCTGCTGACGACCCTCTGCCATGCCCACCTCCAGTACCTCCAAAGAAAGCAGCCAAACAACAGGCGGCCAGGCCGGGGCCAGAGAGGGTCACCTCAAACTCCATTCCCCTCGGACTTCTATCTATCTCCAGAACAGAGGCTTTGACAGTGACACACAGACTTGTTCGGTTTGTTCTTAGATTAGGTAGGTGATCCTGTAACAAGGTCTTCCTCCATGTCAAGCTGGTCAGGAAACTAGATCAGTCATACTCCAAGATAATCTGTATTATCATATATTGTGTGTGTGTGTGTGTGTGTGTGTGTGTGTGTGTGTGTGTGTGTGTGTGTGTGTGTGTGTGTGTGTGTGTGTGTGTGTGTGTGTGTGTGTGTGTGTGTGTGTGTGTGTGTGTGTGTGTGTGTGTGTGTGTGTGTGTGTGTGTGTGCGTGCGTGCGCGTGAGCGAGAGAGAGAGTAAGGATTTATGTGGGTGGGTTGGGTTTTTGTCTCTTGTTATGTTTATGTGTGTACCCATGTTTATGTGTTTATGTGTGTACCCATGTTGCGTGTGTTTCTGTGAGTGACATTTGTGTGTGCTGTGCATGCACATCTTTCTTTATGTACTGTACATAGGGGTGTGCGTGCACCTGAGTGCGTGTACAGACAGAGGCACAATAACAGTGAGTGGCTTTTGACAGAACACATTGACCCATTGTGTGCTTGTGCGCACGTGCTCGCGGCCCTTATGTTCCGCACACCACATGTGATCCACAGGGGAGTCACAGACAGTCAGCGGTGGAAGAAGTACTCAGGTGTTTTACTTTAACAATACCACAATATGAAAATATCTGTGAGCTTGTAGATTAGCTATTTTTGAATAATCGGGCTTAAGTGGTTAATGAATGTTTTGTATTAATAATCGAAATCTACAAAGTAACTAAAGCTGTCAAATAATTGTAGTGAACTAAAAAGTACAATATTTGCAATGTAACTATGGACTTAGTTACTTTCCACCCCTGGACGCAGTGTGTGGTACAGGGACACGGTCACGGTAGGCTGTGTAGGGAGTGGCTGAGAGCCATGCTGTTTTGCCCGTCAACCAGCCACAGCACACCAAGAGGAAATCTCATGTTCCTGCCAGCCTGCAAGAGTAAACAGATCTGTAACCACCGAGAGATGGCACACAGCCCAGGCCACCAGCACTACAACTAAAGGCAGGAATACATCACACCACACACACACACACACACACACACACACACACACACACACACACACACACACACACACACACACACACACACACACACACACACACACACACACACACACACACACACACACACACACACACACACACACACACACACACACACACAATGTGGCACATTCATCATAACATTTGCTGACCTAAAATGTTGTGAAGCACACACACACACACACACACACACACACACACACACACACACACACACACACACACACACACACACACACACACACACACACACACACACACACACACACACACACAATGTGGCACATTCATCATAACATTTGCTGACCTAAAATGTTGTGAAGCACACACACACACACACACACACACACACACACACACACACACACACACACACACACACACACACACACACACACACACACACACGTTTGCACTCATACACACAAGCATAATATGCTTGTGTGTATGAATGATTATATTATAGTCATTCATACACACATCATAGCTGCTCAGTCACTGACCCGCTGTTAGAATGCACAGCTGTCGCTCAGATGCACTTCACAGAACAAGGGTTTAGGATGCCATGTTCACCGTTTATTTTTCCCCATGCCATATTCTGTATCTTCTTACCTAATAATGTATTTGAAATACAGCATAATGGTCCTGTGGGTCACATTGTTGTACATCTGTGTTTTTGCCTCGTATAAGCAATGATGATGAATAAAACATTCTGTGGCATGTTGTGACAGCATGCCCTGCCAGATTTATCCGTCCAGTTTTCAAATCTATTTTCCAAACAACTCTTGTCCTCATTCAAGAATTCAGGTCAGCCCTACGAAACCTCTCCTGTCTATTTTATGTTCTTTCTTCTCTCCTGTTTCCCACCCTCCCCTCTCACTCACTCTCCCCTACTCTCTTTTCTGTCCACACATCTGCGGTTATTTATCTGTTATGCTGCAGCGGCAATGTGGTCAACATGTGTCTGGCTGCCTTCCACGAAGCACTCATCTGTAGTCCACTTCTGAATCGCTACAGAACTACAGTAGACGCGCTGAATGCCTTATCGTTTTGGTCCTGCACATGGATGCGTGTACGTGTTCGTTAAACGGATGTTTCTAGCATTCTGCTCAGCTTTAATTATGCATGCTCAAGCGATGAGTCAACTCTGTCCCACCTGTGTCCCAATTCTTTCCTAATCGGAAATGTATAGGTCTGGGTTTTTTCCATTTCTCTCTATGGGGCCATTGAGAGCAGAACGCAAAGGATGGGCGTCATGACCTACAGGAATTAGAGTATTTAAGAGGGGTATTTGGATTACCTAAGCCTGTGGATTACCCTGACCCTTGAACCTTTAATCTTGATGTTATTTAATCCTCTTGAAAGAGTATACCCTCAGACATTGCTGTGATTATATGTGCAGAACAGCCTAGAAAACCAGACCAGCCAGAGACAGACAACAACATGGATGGTGTATGTGAACTAGAATCATACAGGGCCTGGCTGCCAGTCTTCACACCTAAGGTCTTGCAATATGGACCACGTAGAGTTGATCAGAAAATACTCTGGTTCTCTGGTATCATGCATTATGGAGTGCAGCTTCACTCAGTCAGTTGGAATCTGAATACAAAGAGACTCCGAGCCAGCTCTGTATCTTCAAATGATTTTGCTTGTTTTTTTCACCTGGGGCTGAGATGAGTAATCTTGCTGTGGGATCTATGCTCATCAAAGTTGTGTCGGTCATGTAACTCACCAGGAGTTGGCCCGGGACTCAGTTCTTTGAGCGATGACACATGGTTTGAGAAAAGCTGGCCTAGTCTCCTGACATGTCTGATAGATATGGTTAATGGTGCTTTTGAACAGCAGACATGTACCCAATATGATGTTATGCCAAGAGCACTCCAGCACTCAGTAACGCAGAACAAATGAGGGAAGCAAGCGCTTGAGGCTGTTGATTCATTGGGTGGTTCAATAATACCATAACAATATTACAGCATTTGTACATAGTTCATCCATGCACTGTCATAACAAATGTGCCATGACACTTAATCGATTACTGTCTTTATAAAGTCTTTTGAAGGCAGAAAAGTCATGTAGAAATAAAATAAAGACATCAATAGGGATTAAAAAGCATTGACAGTGTTTTATATGTGGTTAATTATTAAGCAACTTATCACAAAGTTACAGTACAAAGCCAGTTATGCCCTGTAGAATTCACGGTGCAGTCATGACTGCATGTAATAAAGCCTTTCGTTTGTGACGGTGTCGCTTGCCGATAATCTGTCATTTTTGGGGGCGAAGTATAAATTATGTTTGATACAGGAAAGAGCTTTTGATGGTTTTACATTCTTAGTTGAATGTGAAATAACCCCTCGTCCTCTGCCATGCACTCATGCATGTAGATTCAGACCTTACTGAGGGGTCCTGGAAGTAATGTACATCCTGATCGGTGCACAGATACTAAGGTTCCCTAAGGTCGTAAGAGCACCTGCTGATGTGTGGATTGTTATGGTTATGGTATCATGAGAGACAAAACAAAGACATCCGAAGTCAGTCAGTCGAGCTCGTCCGTGGGGTGGACATGATGTATGACATAAATACAGTATAAGTCACAAATAATGACACCGTAAAAATTAGCAAGGCAATGAATGCAAAGTCTTTATATATTTCTTCATCATAATTGCAACATCATATTCACAGAGCACTGAAATACAATGTAAGAGTGAAATACAGACACTTGATTTTGCTGTTTTGATGTAATGTGAGGCCAGCGGTTTCCCTTTTGTTGTCGAGCGCCCGCATTTCTCAGTCCGAGTAGTGCACCATGTTGAGTAGAGAGTCATTTCAAAGCTTCAGCGAACTTTAAAAAATAAACAAAGAACTGACAAATAAATACTGTACAAGACCATATATGTAATACTAGGTTCAGAAATCACAAAAAAAGAACATGCTTTTTGTAACAGAACACTTGATAATACGCACTTGAACAATGCAGCATTCCTGACAAGTTATCTTGTCCCTTCGCGATGACACTATCATCAACAAATGGCAAACATGAGTACATATTCATATATATATATATATATATATATATATATATATATATATATATATATATATATATATATATATATATACACACACATACTGTATATACTGTATACATACAGTATACTGTATATATACACACTATATACCTTAAATAAAGTGCCTTATTTTAAGATTGGTGATTTCATAATGTATTATAAGTGCGTGTTTGCATACATACATCCCAAAATAGAAATTCCTGAAAGAGGTTTGGAGTAAAAAACAAACAAACAAACAAACAACAGCAAAAACAACATCCATTGATTACACAGTAGAATCTGGAGAGTTAATTTATCTCTGAAAGTGCAAACATTGACCCATTTCAGAGCTAAATTAATACTTTGTGGAACAGACAGAGTGGGCTCATCCTGAAGTAGCATAGTATTCTCAAGATGGCTGCCATTGAATGTAAGCCAATGTCTGGTATGAACCTTGCTTCATGTAGGGACAGCGCGTGAGACCTGGAGAGTAGGAATGTTTCAGTAATAGAACTGGAACCTTACTGAAATGATTCCTTTGCAATGGGGTATTCTCTTAGTCTCATAATGCGTTGCGGTGCTCTCCTCCATGTCAATGTAATTAACCTCTTAAGCTTGATATACTTTGGCGTATGACAATAGCAAAAATAGCTGATCTACAACGCATGGCGCCATGATGTGTTGTGAGCTTATTAGATCTACAATTGTTGCTATTTTGCTAAATAAAATAAAGAAATTGGAAATTTTCGCCTATATGATCCCAAAATAGTACATTCAACATCAGCCATCTTTTTGAACACCACCTATAGCAATAATGTCCAACTCTGGGACACAGGGACCTCTAGTCCTGCTGGTTTTCCATCTTACCATGTTGCATTTACCTAGTATCCCAGGGCTAAATAGTCCCTAATTAGGCAGCTATAATGACAAGCACACCGGTGAATGCAAACTACCTGGTAGGTTAAGTAAGAATCAGCTCTACTAAAGGTCCCTGGGACCAGGAGGATTATGAACTTCTGAATTAAATGACCATTAAAGAACGTTAATCTGAATTGGAATGGTCAATTCTATCCATTCCAGTTCCATGCATATGCGCATATAGACTTCAAGCTCACAGTCGACAGCAGTGACTCCTTTTTTCTTAACCAAACACAACACGGCTATAATAACATGTATCAAGAGTTGAGTTGCTTGTCAAAACCGCACAAACGCATTATTTCATTAATTCAGTGACTGCTGTATGGTGTTCATTGTTCATCTCAATCTGCATTACACGTTCCATGCCCTTCTGTCAATCACTACCCAAATACACACACACACTTAGTACAAGGGTCCAATATGGCACACCCCTGTCGGAGGTAAGTGGACAGATCTTTATCATGGTCGGTCAGTCCCCCTGAGAACGTTGTGGAGAAACATCCATGAAACACAATAATGCTCAGTTTAGAACCATTTTGGCCTATAATTTTACACTGCAGATACTAAGTAGGCCAGATGGACTCAGGTACCAAAACTCTGATTTATATCTCTTGGCAGTACAGAAATCTGATAGTAGTCTCATGCTTAATTTATACGCACTCGTACAACAATGTCAATTGCTGACAAAAACAGATCTTCAAGCTAACACGGTTTTGCATCTCGACACATTGTTAGCTTAAAGATCCTTCCACTAATTATATCACCCTTTTAACATGACCCAAAGGAGTCCCCATACTGTACATTAACTGAAATACATATTAATGTGTCTGCATGCAAGACCAAATGAGAAATCTAGAGTTCGTTTTTTCCCCCCTCCTTTAAACACAGTCAAATCCAGAGTGTTCATTTAACTCAGTGTAAAATGGACTGGGTCCATTTTTACAATCTCAGAGATAAACTAACACTGTATTTTACTGTGGTCCAGGTATCCTCCCTATAAAATGTAGGCGTGAAGTATCTTCATTTATTATTAGCAGCATAGTTAAGATTCTTAATTAGTTGGACTCTGCCCATTCTTTCTTATCTCTATCAGCATAACTAGCCACTTAATCATGTGTTTCCTAATCTGCATGGAAGCAGGATCAAGATATTTACCACATGTTTCTATTATTAACCCACTAAAGCTCCAGATCACCAATGACAAAGCCAGCAGGTAGACATCACGCGTACACGCACACATGCGAGTGTACCGAATAAAAAAAAAGAGACAGCTTTATGTCATGCTGGATGTATAACAGCTTGGAAAGCATTGGGAGAATACTGCATTTGTTTCCATTCATGTAATTCAGTTCAGTTAAGTCTGATGTCAGGATACTGTGCCGAATCCTAACTTGAGACAACCATACATCTCCTCCATGACCTCTGACTCAGAGGCTCAGAGGCATCAACATGCTGTCCATGACCGATGCAAGATTTAGACATAATACCACGTTTCTTTTTCTTTCCTGAAGGTATAGGCACTACCTCTCTCAAGTTAGGATTGGGCCGCTGTCTCTCTAGGTTGAAGTGGTAGTTTTGGCTGCGGATCCCTCAGTACTCCCTGGCCTCTTCCAGCTCGTTCATGAACACGTCTTCGTGGGGGTTCTCCGGGCACCTCAGCCCGTTGTTGGGCGGCCTCACCGCGTGGAAGCGGCTCCAGTCCCCCTTGCACAGGATCCAGGGAAGCACGTCCACTTTGAAGTGCAGCTCGGGCGAGAACTCGGTGCTGATGAGGTTGGGCGTGCCCGCGCCCTTCCCCCGTGTGATCAGCCTCCCGCGGTCGTCGTAGCAGCAGTGCTGCGCCGCCAGCGTGGACGAGTCGCTGGAGAGCGCCGACCTTAGGCAGCTACGAGCCGACGGCTTGTAGATGTCCAGCCGCTCCTTGGGACCGCTGTCGTCGCGCCAGCGAAATGGCCGGTCGCGGGTCTCGTCGAGAAGACTGACCACGGTGTAGGCCGCCTCAGGGGGGTAGGAGCAGGGACAGCCGGGGAGCTCAGACACGACCTGGTGGAGGTACCTCTGGAGGAAGTCGCTCTTACAGTTCAGCCATTTCTCACAGCTGTCCACATCTGGAGGGGTAGCATGTCAGACAAGTGGTGTTAGAGGTGTCTATCATGCTAGAAAATGCTAGTTTCCTCTTGGGATAATAAGTCTAGAGAGAGATGTCTAGAGTCCTGTGCATAGAGTGGCATCATAGAGACATGTGCTAGCAATCAAGTTAGCTCAGAAGTAGCTTAAGAAATACAGGTATATTGGTATTTCTACCACCGCTTAAAAAACCTGACTTTAACTCGTATATGTATAAGAGTATTATACATAGAATAATTCTACTCTTATACTACTATCCTATAAATTTGAGGAATCTCTGTCTGTCTGAACACATCTTTCTCCTAAGTGGGTTTAGCAATTGATCTGAATTGGCACATGGGCATCTACCATTAGCTCACTTTTCAAACATTTTAACTGTTTATTAGCGTTTTTGCCAACTCAGTGTAACTCTAAGCAGTGGAGTTTCTGAGTTTTGGAGTTACTGTGCATGCACAGGCTGTGGGATCTGTTGTCACGGTTACTGTCCCCGCAGGCTATGGTGTCTGATAGCCGGTGCGGTGGGGGGACATCACCTACCTTTAAGGCTGCACTAATACAAAAACAACACCACACAGAATGGCAGAACAGACAGACCAGTGCTACAGAGTTATAAAGGAGTTTGATTTAGGGGCCATGTCCTCAGTCAGCGTGTTATGAGCGGAGGGACACTTTGGATATCATTTCCATAGCACTCGCACGCAGACTGACATGCGCAATGTTCGAATGAACGTTGCGTTATTGGCACAAATAGCAAAAAACTACATAAACATAAACTTCTCATGGTTGTGGGCAGCAACAATTCGTCACACACACACACCACACCACACGCCTACAGGATTAAATGAGCAGCACTCCTCTCCAAAAGTTCAACTATGCATACCGAGCTCATAACCCAAACATCTGCATATAGTTTCGGTGCGCACATCTCCGGGTAAGGACTAGCAAGGTATTCACTTTCAACTGACCTGTGCCAAATGGTTCTGTGCCGTTCTCCCTCTCGAAGGGGGAAGGTTCCACCACAGTGTTGCCATCTACAAAGAAGAGACACATATTTAACACACATAACAGGCACATGCCTACTGTTTTTTCTCTGTATGAGTAGCATTGATGAAGATGGCTGTAGAGCAAAAGTCAATGAAGGTCTACCTAAGAGATCTATGGACGTACAGGTATGGAAATCTATGGACCTGCAGCTATGGAGATCTATGAACCTATGGAGAATGATGGATCCAGGCCAGAGTCCAGGCAAAGTGTGAATGGTATCTCACCTGGACAAGGTTCCAGGTCACATTTGGAGGCCTCTGTCAGAGTGCAGGAGTAGCCACAGGACTTTGTCCTTTTCCTCTCACCGTGTCCACAGGTGACCGAGCAGGGAGACCAGGTGGTCCACTCATCTGCCTCCTTATCTGTGGGAGAAGAGGCAGTTAATGAGGACGGCCAGTCCCTCGAACTCAGCCCAAAGTCCTACGCAGTAAAACCAGTGGTAATTTCACTCTGAAAAGTTACAAAAATGGAACAATGCACATGACTGAAGATTGTTATAAAGAAAAAGACAAAAACAGAAAGAGCTTGAGACAGAGGAAAAACTGTGTTATCGTGTCATTCCTTTCTTGCTAGCTGTACTGCAGCGTCCTGACAGCTAACAGGTTAGTGCAGCGTCCATATTACGGTAACATCCCTGGTTTGACCCCCGCTTAGACACACACGTGCGTAAAGCATCAGCACCCCTCACTTGTCTACCATCACTTTACAGTAATAATAAAAACAATAATAAATAATAAAGCAGAAATTGCCTCAAAAATAGTCAAGGACAGAAAAAGGTAGGTGCACGATGTCATGTTTCGCGGTCATGTGGGCAACATTTGACTTGTTCACCACATACTTTTAACGAGCTATTAAGGAAAAGGAAAAAAACAGCCTCAAAGGCCTGGTTGAGATTTGTGTGTGTGTGTGTGTGTGTGTGTGTGTGTGTGTGTGTGTGTGTGTGTGTGTGTGTGTGCGTGCGTGCGTGCGTGCACGTGTACGTACATACGTGTGAAAAGAAAATCAAGGAAAAAACTCTCTGCTGAAGGATTATTTGCAGACACCGGTAGCGGGTTTGAGCATACAGTATATTCTCGAACCTCCCTAATCCAGAATAAGCATTCATTTCTAGTCTGTCCCAGTCGATATAGCAGGCAATTTTCTCCTCTTATAACCTTTCCCATGCAAAGCCATAGTGTTTTGAAGCAAGATTTTGTCAAATTAGAGAGAGAGAGAGGGGGGGGGAGGGAGAGAGAGAGAGAGACTGTACGGGGGTGAGTTGATCCGCCCACGCCACCACGTTTCCTCATGGTGTTAATGATACTGAAAACAAGTTGTTCTCGATTAAAGGCGAGGTGGGTGCAGAAATACCAGCTTGGGAGTAGCGAGGGCTCATTTCGCCTATGTGGGCGCTGCCAGCTCGCCATTCGACCACACGGGAACAGCGTCCCAGGAGAGCCGTAATTACAGGAAAGGCCCAGGCAGGCATCGTTGATTTATGCTCACCGAATCTTTAGATCTGACCACTTAACAGGCATTGTTGCCCTTTTGCCGGCTAGTCCACAAATGCACTTATACAGTCAAGGTTTCTGTGAGTCTGTTCTAGTAGTTCACATGGATTTAGGAAAGCCTGCAAGTCTCAAACTACAGTATCAGGGTTTTCACACAGTTGCGTGCTATTGCTATAGTCCAACATGCAAAAGAGGATCAACTAATCAATGGACAGGCTAAATGTGTGTAATTTACAGGCGAGTCATTCACTAAAAAAACAGCCTCTTTGATGAACACTCCTCTGAAAGACTACAGCTTCTCCATAAGTTTTGAGCCCTGACCAGCCCAACGCCCAGACCCCCCCGCTCTCTCTCAATCTCTCTCTCTCTCCCTCGCTCTCTGTGGGGTTTCCATCGACCAGTTTGACAGTGTATTTTGGATTTGCGCATAAAACACCTTGAATGGAAACAGAACATTCGAAAAGATGTTGGAATATCACAAAAAAGGGTTAACCCAATTACCTCAGTCTTCATCTATCCTCTCTTTCCCCTCTTTTTCTATTTTCTTTCTCTTTCTCTGTCACACTGCCACCCAATAAGGTCCATCCATTCACTTGCAAATATAAATAAATAAATGATAAAGCCATAAATGTTATGCCGGGCCCTGGCTGAAAAGGCAGAGCCGCCGAGGGCAGCGAGGGCCGTCGGGGTCTGGGTTTGGGGCGGGGGGGGGGGGGGGGGTTGTTGGTGGCGGGGTGCGGGTGTTGGGCTGGGGGGGGGTTGCCTGGGATAGATAAAAGGCCAGCCGAATGAGCCCTGTCATTCTATGTTCCCAATCTGCCCTCTAATTGTCCACAAGCAGTGGGCTGTTTTGTCCCAGAGAACAGTGCCGGCCTCTCGCTGCCATTAGCGAGCGCAACGGGCCCATCTTCAAAAGGCAGGCCTCCGCGACCACTGTCTACTTCAAAGTGCCTGAAGCCCACAATGCACTGACGGTCGAGTGCTCGCGTTGCCCCTCTGGCCTGGCATCGGCAGGCTCACTCAGGACAGCCCCTATGCTACCGAGCCACTCTGTTGTTCTCTGTCTGTCTGTCTGTCTGTCCGTCTGTCTGTCTGTCTGTCTGTATGTCTCGCTCTCTCTCTCTTACCCTCAAACATTCCTGTCCCTTCCATCGTATACAATTCATCAATGACTGCATACCGAAATTTTCCGTTGACCTGCTTTCTGTACCATGCTCAATGGGAAACATTTGATTATTCTGAAAGTGGTCAGATGCAGTCAATTAGCTGTATTATGTCAGACCAGACCTGAGGAAGCTAAATCTACCAAATTGAAAAGTACAATTGAACAGAGCCCGACCGATATATCGGTTTGGCCGATATATTGGCTTTTTCTTTTTTACGAAATGCTTCAGCAATTATGCAGCTGATGTCTCCCAATTTGACGACTTTCAACCGGGCTGCCCTATTTTGGGCATAAGCAAAATCTTCAAAGGTTTTCCAAAATGCTCTAAAAGTAAAAAAAAAAAGAGCCAATCTACAAGCTAACAACACATCGCTTGGCAAAGCCTACCATAATAACTCTGCACCGGGTCCCAGCCCTCGTTCCAGTGACTGTCCCAGTCTCCTCCCACACCGCTGGGGAGTGGCTCCTCACTGCCATAGTCCAGAGAGTAATCTTCCTCCTCCTCTTCCTCCCCACCTTCCTCCCCCCAGAATATGGGCCAGAAGAGCTTCTTCCCTGCCGGCCAATCCACCGTGGCGGAAGGGGATGAGGGAGAGGAGGGTAGCCACTCTTTTTCCTTGGCCAGATCCATCTCTACCTCCATCTGTGGGTTGTCCACCACCTCAATGGTTACCTGTGTAGGGAGAGGGGAATCCCACTTAATTAATGTGAACTGTGCCCTGGCATCAGCAGATACTGTATTCTGTATCTACACACTTTTTTCTGCAGCTCATAAATGATAGTGTTTTTTATCATGTACCCAGCCTTTATTTGACCTGCGTAAGAGGAGTGATAGAAATTCTGAGTGGAGTGATAAGCTTGTGCTAATAGGGCTTGCAAAGTTTGCTTGGGTGGGGGTGTGATTTGGGGGGCGCGGCCAAGATTCTCCGTGTTGGTTGGGTCACAACCTGTCTACCGACCCATCCAACAGGGTACACTACTATATAGCTAGTACACACAGCGGTACGTCCAAAGAATTACATCAACCAACTGCAAAAACAAACTTTCAAATGTATAATCATTTGAAAATAGAAGATCTACAAGCTCACAATGCTTGTAGATCGGCTATTTTCAAATGGCCGAAGTGTATGGGCTGAAGTGGTTACTGTATGTTTTGAAATAATAATACAAATCTACAAAGTAACCACTGTAAGTCAATGTCACATGAAGGTGTCTTTTATTTGAAAACAGGTACATTTACAGGTTACTATGTGTATAAAAAAGGAAGTTCATCAGGCTCAAAGAGGAGTAAAATGGTCTCTGCTCATCCGTATTATAATGTGACCATTAACAGGTGAGGCAACTGGTGAACTGAACCATCATCATCAGTATTCGGTTATATTTGCATTGAATGAAAGCACTGCATAATGATATTATAGGCCTATGCATTTTAACTTGCATATACTTAATAATTTTATGTAGAAAAACTCCACTCTGTAAGTCAACGTCACATGTTGAATGTGTCTTTTATTTGAAAACATTTACAGGTTACTATGTACATAAAAAAGTAACCGATAATATAGCTACAGAGCATAACCTCATGTCTGATTTAACTATGCAGAAGGGTACTATTAAAAATAAAATCAGCAGGTTACTCATCATCCTTTTCAGAACCACACTGGTGCACAAGTTGGTCAGATCACAGCATGCTCGGACAACTTTGTCAAGGAATGTCATGTCCTCACCCACTGCTGGTTTATGAGTGATGGGTACCCTACCATCTAAATATGGTACTTGTTGCGTATAGTGCCTATAACCATCTCTACATGGATCCTGAGGTGTGCTTCTTCCACGTCTTTTTCTGTCATCTGGGCATCTGTATCTATATGATAATTTATATGTCTGAAATGCATGAGCAAAGAATTCCAAGCTCATTTCAAATCAAGCGTCTTATCAGAATGTTGGGCTGCGAATTGAAGCCTTGTTGAAGCTAACCAAAGAGGACATGAGCAATAAGCAATCAGACAATCAAAATGATGCCTGTTCCTTTGCCTTATGCATCTCCCCTGAGAGAACATGAGAATTTGTTCTGCTCTCGTTAGCTCAGTATGACTCATGTTAGATGCTACAGGCGAGGCAAGGGGCCCAGCTTTAATTGATGTGAAGACCAGGCAGTGAGAAGGCAAGAGAGGGAACTTCCTGCCTGCATAATACTGGATTACGGATTAAGTACTGCTATCTGTGGTCTCAAAGAGGTCTATTTGGTGCTGCACATGTTGCAGAAGAATCAGCCAGATTGGGACGGCCGAGCAACGGGGCAGCTGTACAGCCATATGATGTAGACATAGCCATTATTATGTCCACTTAACCACATCCTGACTGCAGTGACCAGAAAGCGGAGGAAGAATAACCACCCTGTTATAAGTTAAACAGAAAGACGTTTGGGAGAGGTTTATGACAATTTAGAAGAAAGGAATGAGGTTTTATTGAGTCCAAGCCCGTTATATTGAGTCCGTTATTATGCTGTAATTATAGCAAATAAAGACAACACACAACAGGATCTGTTGTTGCCTCTAGTCTACGCCCATATAAAGATCTGACCTAGTAAGTTGGTGTGTCTTATTATATGGGAAAAGTGAGCCGTCACAGCCAGTAAGTGAAAACACTGGGTCAATCCTTCTTAGTCCTCCTGAAACCATAGAGTTAAAATTAATAGAGAGGGCACCGGATATCCCCTCCCATCCACTTGCATTGAATTGCTCACCCAGCGCATGAAGCGAATTCACCCCTTCTTCCGGGTTGAAAATGTGATGGGCGAGGCCTATTTGGGGCTTCTGCGCGTCACTTCTGTGACACGTTTTACGTCACAGAGGTGCGCAGCCCCGTGCGCAAGCTCGTGAGTCGAGACCATTGGTCAAAACCGTTTTCGCTCGTTCATGTACAGTGGCGCCAACTGCTGTACCTATGAATGGCCAGCATGTCCAATGCGCTTCAATGAAACCACTGGGTTCTGGGGGCTTGCCTGAAACCCATTCTGTCCCTTTACAAGCTGAGACCCCTCCATGAGACCCATCTTATCCACTTAAACCCCATATGGGTGACTGGAGTCCCTCAGGGCTCTATACTAGTGTCTTTTCTGCTTTCTGTTATTGTGGGGAAATCTTTCGCTGAAAATAGCCGATCGACGCAGCACGACGCGTTGTGAGCTTGTCGCTATTTTCTGTGAAAGCTAACCCCACAATAAGGATGCTGGGGTTTAAGTGGTTAATGAATCTTCTAGTGGCTTAATGTTTGTTATAGTAATCAATTAATTGACTGATCAAATAAATGTTTTTGTAATTGAGTAACAGGATTAATTATGTATCTAATACTGTGCGCTATTTATGCACTATTTACAACTTCACCAAAATGTGAACGCTTATGTTTGTTCCATATGTCATTGTGTGGTCTAAATTAACAGCACAGATTAAGAAAATAATCTGTAGAATAATCGACAGAATAATGCTCCTACACTTTGTGACACACCATGCATAAAATACAACAATATATGACTCTCCAACTCATCCCACTGACTGACCTGTATGTTGGGGTTCTGTGAGCCCATGTCAGCGTTGGCCAGGTCGGGGAAGTTCTTCAGGTCCAGGATAAAAGGCTTGGTCTCCTCTTCTGGTTCTGGCTGAGGAAGGACCCCCACGGAGCGATGCTGAGTGTGGGACCACCTCCTCTGGTGGTGGTCCGGCAGCAGGCTCTGAACCTGGTTCTGCTCTTCCAGAGCCTCTGGATCGTACTGGACCCCGCTGCTCTGGGGTGGCTGGCCATCGGCCTGATTGAAAAAGAGAATAAAAAACAATAAGAAGATACATTTTCAGGCAGATTTAATTTTTTTCATTCTTTTTTAATTAATGCTGCGTGCATTTTAAACACAACAGTAATGATAAATTAACATCTGGAACACAAAACCACACAATAAAAAAAAAACTCTTTGTATTCCAACTAGTTTGGAGATATTGATAAAAAAAAAGAAAAAACACCTTGTTTATAATTGGTATAATGGCCCTTGATGGACACCTCGAGAACACTGTTAAGTTCTATTTATATTTATCATTTTTCCAGGAAGCACCCCCTGAAAATATTGACTGTCAGCATTCTAAAAAGCCACTGAAGCAACTAACCAAGCCACCAACCAGGCCCTGCATTCTAGTTTTACTTTTTTTTCCCACATTGGCTATGGCATCCCAGCCCTGGACAAAGAGGGTCCTGTGCCAGAAAGAATCTCTTTTAGCTTTAATGAGAGGGCCTGGGAGGCGTGGGACCCCTGGGCCGGCCTGGGTGAGTCTCAATCTGCTGTGTCGCCGCTACGACCATCATGACCACTGCTCGGTTTACACCTCCACGGCTCTCTTTCAGGTCCTCAGAAGGAAGTCCCTTCCTTCTGGTTCTGGTCCTGGACCAGCGGAAAGTGCAGTTAACCAAATTAATAAGAGACGTTACTGAGATAAATGGAGATATCGCAATGGTAACAGGGAGGCTAAGGTCAAACACACTATATAATGTACATAGTATGTCTATTATCTGGAAAATATGGGCCCCCAGGGGCATGACCTGCCAATGAATCAGAGGACAATCCTAAGCCTAAAGGCTTATTTATACTTTGTTGTACAATATTTATTTTCAACTGAAGAAAGTGCCTCAGTTGAAAATATGTCATTTTCGTTGAGTGGCACCTGTTGAATGGTTCATGCGACAGAATATAAAATAAGCCGAACCCCCATTCCACAACCCCTAATAAGTCATTCACCAGGGACTCCTACTGTATCCTTAATATAACCAAACTGCCCAAACTTGATGAAACATGGACCTCTGGGGGTAAAGCTGTGCCAGTTCGATGTCTCCTTAGCACACTGGTTCTCAATGTCGGGTCTGGGGACCACCAAGGGTCCAAATCGACCCTAACGGGTCTGTAACTTGTACCCTCAGTGTTAAATATTTTACAGCGTAGACGTAGATTGAGGTCCCAGAGATTAAAAAAAATACAAATTAAATGGGGGTCCATGGCCTAATGCTTAATAACCTTGGGGTCCTTGAAATCAAAAAGGTTGAGGAACACTGGCTTAGCATAAAACAGTGGAGATTGGAGGGGGCAAGAGACAAAATGTTTGAGGAGCTGTAGATGGAGCCCCCTAGAACAGGACGTACTTTTCACTGGCTGACAGCAACTTTCCCATAAAAAAGTCATTCAGCTGGTCAACTCCAGCCATGTGAAAACGTAGTGGCTATTTACAGGACCGGCCTGTCAAACATAATGAGATGGAGGAGGAGTTGAAGACAAGGCAGCCCCCTCCACAGGAATCTGCAATTTGGCGATAACATTTTTTACTTTTTAATCTATTGTTACTAGCAAATATTCTAACCACATTAGCCCTGGCGTCCCTACTTTGGGCACATCATTCTAAGTGAAAGTTTTACGAATCTTTCTACAGTTCGTCTATTTTCAACTGACCTAATTATAAAATAGGGCGTAAGTGGGTTAAGGATTGCAAGTTTGACCTATCACCAACGTTTTGGCAAACACAGGACTTAAATAGACAGGGGACTAACTGGCTGGGAGACTAACAGGACACAGGTGGAGAACATAACTAACCAAAGGGAGGTGAGACAAGACAGGTAGCAACAACTAGACAGGAGACAGGAACACTAGGAACATAACTACACAAGAAAGGTACAAGGAGCACCAAGGCAAAAGGCAACAGAGTTACAACAATGCAAGATGAATACAGAACATAATGAACGGCCTAAACAGACCTAAAGAACAGCCCTTAAGAGTCCAACACCATATAAGGGCATTCAAGGTCCAAATAATAAAGTCACCGTCCACGGCCCGAGGAGCGGACCGTGACACACTGTAAATTGCCTTTCCTATATTACTACTAAAATAGTAAAGGCTCTGGTACAGACTTGATCATATCAATATCAGCATCAGTATCACTTCTTCCATGTGCCCTAGCTGTTGCTGAAAGGATTGGAACCAGCAATCAAGGTGGCTGGGGTACCTTGATCTTTGGAGTAAGTAGCCTTAGGAACCAACGGTTCCATAGCCATGTGACTCATAGGGCAGGAGCCTATCTCTTGTTTCTGTAGCGTGAGGTCAGGTGGCTTGATGTACAAGTATTCCCCCTGGACATGACGCTAGTATGTCTCAGGGACTTACCCCCAGTCTAACACTTGATGCTGAGTGCCAAGCAGGGTGGCATTGGGTACCATTTTTATAGTCTTTGGTATGACCCGGCTGGGGGATTGAACACCGACATCCCAATTTCAGGGCGGACACTCTAACCACACTAGGCCACTGTGTATACTTGCGCAAATGTTTGGGAAGACAAACTCAGTTTGCTCAGTATGCATGTGTCATCACCTCAGCTCTGACCAGCAGTGATGATCTCCCCCACACACAGTTTAACACTTTATTTATGTCCACACACAGGGAAAGCATACAGGGACACAAATATTTTAGTTGCAGTAAAGGTTACATTCACAAACTCATGGCTATATGTCGTCATGATACAACACGCATGTCACTCAGCACTCCAAGTAGCTGCGGCTCCGCCACACATGGCAGCAGAGACAGCACAATACTTTGCCAGCCTTTCTGCCTCGTCTTTGGGCATCCCAAGTTGTTCGAAACCCTCCAAGAACCAGTCCATGGGTATAATGTCCATGGCTGGATCACCAGAGGAAACAAACTGCTTACATACAACATACAACTGTCTTGCACTGCTGCTTGGTGTTAAGGCGCCCTCTGTAGTTGTTCTCATGGGCCTGGAGGTCCACCCGTTGCTATTCCGACAGCGGACGGACATACCACTGGTCAGGTAGCGTCGGCTAGAGTCCAACGGTGAGAAGTGCCTTCTTGTATGCAAGCTACATAGTCCACAGAAATTGCAAATGCGTCCACTGCACCGACTACATTGACGCTGGTAGTTACAATGGGGCAGTTTAACGTCATGCTCAGGACACACACACACACACACACACACACACACACACACACACACACACACACACACACACACACACACACACACAAACACGCGCACATACACACACACACACACACACACACACACACACACACACACACACACACACACACACACACACACACACACACACACACACACACACACACACACACACACACACACACACACACACACACAATATGGACCCATCATTACAGACACACAGACACAGATACGAGTACAACTCACACCGGAGTCATGAGGGGAGGCCAAATACTTTCACACCCTCCTCATCTTGTCCTGTTACACATCTGGATCCTGTATATCACTCTCCTCCTCCTTTCTTCCTCTCCCTTGTTCCCTCCATATCCTCCTCCTCACAGCAGAGCAGAGGGGCTTCCCCGGATCAAAGGCCCGCTGGGCTGATGGCATGTGGTGGGTCTTTAAACTGACTGTATGGATGCTGTGGGGGACTTGAGGCCTGGCCTGGAAAACTGACCTTGTGATTTCACACAAACAAACCCACTGCCACCCAACCCAAAGTACAAAACATAGCCTTGTATCTTCCTATGCAATGTTTGTGTACAAAACATAGCCTTGTATCTTCCTATGCAATGTTTGTGTATGCTTGTGTGTGTGTGTGTGTGTGTGTGTGTGTGTGTGTGTGTGTGTGTGTGTGTGTGTGTGTGTGTGTGTGTGTGTGTGTGTGTGTGTGTGTGTGTGTGTGTGTGTGTGTGTGTGTGTGTGTGCGCGCGTGTGTGTGTGTGTGTGTGTGTGTGTGTGTGTGTGTGTGTGTGTGTGTGTGTGTGTGTGTGTGTGTGTGTGTGTGTGTGTGTGTGTGTGTGTGTGTGGGCGTGGGGGGCGGGGGTCATTTCATGGAGCCCCAAATTGACTTCCTGGAGCCATGGAGCCACAATTCAAATGATTCTCTACAGGGACCCTGATAAGTTTGGGTAAATGTTTTGGTTGAAATTAAATAAATCATCTAAATATTATTGCAATATTGGAATATATTGCTTGAATAGTCACTCATATATTTGCAAACTTTGGTCATAGCCACTTGGATATGGGGATCTGAAAAAAAAAACCCTCATACATCTTGATCATCTTGACCCCAGAGATAATGTGTACCGATTTGTGTGAATGTTGGACAAAATCTGTAGGAGCAGTAGCCTAAAGTGTGTTTTGAAGAAAACGTACTATGGCAGGAAATGTAATCTGGCACAAACAGAGTTTGAGTTGCGTCATGATCCAAGGAATCCAGGGGGGGAAATATGTTGATTTTATGACCTACGGTTCAAAAGGTATAGGCCAAAATGTGAAATGGGCTGTTGTAGCACCACCATGAGGAGATTTGAAAAATGGAGGTTCTTCCTTGGCTTAGTGGAAATGTGGGTGCAAAGTTTCCCAGCAATCGGGAATTCATGATGTATGGAATTTTGTGCAAAACGGCCACCCCCACAAACTTTGGAAGCCAATCATAGCCAATCAGAATGGAATATGAGAACTGTGACAGATAGGTCTTGATCACATGACTACAGAGATAATGTATACGGATTTGTGTGAGGTTTGGACAAAATCAGTAGTCATCTGTACAAAAAATGCGTTTCGCAAAGGGAAAAAAAGGGTGGAGATTCTTCCTTGGCCTACTGGGAGAGTGCGTGCAAAGTTCCTGCAGATCGCTCCAGCGGTACTTGTAGCATGTCGTGCAAAACGTGCCCCTCCAGCAAACTTTTTAAACCAATAGAAATAGATCGAAATAGAATCCGAAGAATCCTGACCACATGACTACAGAGATAATGTGTACCAATTTGGTTTGGACAAAATCGGTAGGAGTAGTAGCAAAAACTGTGTTTTGCAAAGGAAATGCAACATGGCGGAACTTGTCCGGGGGAAATGGGCGTGGCTTATTTGGGGCGTTCCGGAATGATCCATGAAATCCAAGGGGAAAATAATGTTGATTGTATGACCTAAGGTTCAAGAGTTATAGGTCAAAACGTGAATCTGCCTGTTGTAGCACCACCATGAGGCTGGTTTGAAAATTGTAGGGTGGCATTTCTTCCTTGGCCTACTGGGAACGTGCGTGCATAATTTCACGGCAATTGGACGCTGTGTTTTTGAGGCAATTGTTCAAAACGGGCCACTCCTGCAAACTTTGGAAGCCAATCTTAGTCAATCAGGATGGAATATGAAAAATCCAGACAGATCCATCTTGATCACATGACTATAGAGATAATGTGTACCGGTTTGCGTGATGTTTGGAAAAAATCTGTTGGGAGTAATATATATAAAAATAAAAATAAAGTAATATAAAAATTGCCTCCTGTTGGCGCTATAACAGGCCGATGTGAGAGATTTGGGGCAGAGGTTTTTACTTGGCCTCCAAGGAGTATGCGTGCACAGTTTCATGCCAATCGGTCCAACGGTACCGGAGATTAGCTGCTGACAGACGGACGGATGGACGGACACACACACACACACACACACACACACACACACACACACACACACACACACACACACACACACTGACAGACAGGGTCGAAAACATAGTCTCGGCCACGCCTTCGGCCTGGCGTTGACAATAATAATAATAATCCAAACGTATCATATAGCTCATTTTCTAAACACTCACAAAACAAAAACTTGAATAACTACTACTTGCACTCCTAATTTGGCCACCTCTCAGGGACCACATTTTGAGAACCACTAGTATAGCCTATAGGGTCCATTTGGTGCTGCTGCAGTCGCGGCTTACGATGACACACATTCAGGACAGGCAGGAGAGGAGGTCAAGGCACAGGAGTGGGGGTGGGTGGGTGGGTGGTTGGAGGTGGGGGTGATGGTGGGAGTAGGGGTGCATGGTGTGGATGGGGGGGGGGGGGGGCAGCCGCTGGGAAGGCGCGGCGGTGTGGCAGGCCTGATTTATGTGACCACGGATATCAAAGGCCTCTGCACTTGGCCGTTTCCAAACCATTACAGAAGAACAATAAACTATGGGCCCCCTTTGATCGCCGCTTTTGGAAATTGGGGGAAAGAAAGGAAAAACAAATGCCTGCGCTCGGTGGAATTGGGGTGATGGGTGTTGGGGGGGGGCTGGGATATTGACAGAGGAA
This sequence comes from Gymnoscopelus braueri, assembly GCF_963280865.1. NCBI lineage: Eukaryota > Metazoa > Chordata > Actinopteri > Myctophiformes > Myctophidae > Gymnoscopelus > Gymnoscopelus braueri. The sequence continues at coordinate 34,689,268 of NC_137616.1, read as the reverse complement.
ACAGGTTTCAATATTTGGGGACGAAAAAAAGGCACGCTCACACAAAACTCCTCCTCCACTCCAAGACACGAGAGTAAAAAAAACTGAAAACAGGAAATTCCACATTAACACAGAATAGGGCCAATGTAAACAATCAGAAGGATGACCCTTGACCCCCTGCTCTCCCGGCTCCAGTGTGAGAGATGCCGTGGGTTCGCCTTACCATGGTTACATAAGTCTCTCGTTACTGCGCACCACTTTCGCTGTACCGTCCTGCATCCGCCATCCTCTCCTCTACCCCATCTCTCCTCTATTTATCCATCCATTCATCCATCCACCCCTTTTGAACAGTCATCTGCCAGGTCACAGGCAAAAGGTGCACAGTCATCAGTGACACCCTTTTATCAGTGCATGTCATTTCTCACCCTCCATATTCTTCTCTCCCTCTCCCCTATCCTCTCCTCCTCCTTATTATCTATCTGTCTCATTCTAGCTCTCCATCTCCTCTTTGACATCTAACATCAATCAGACATGACATCTATACATCAATCAGACAGGCGCTGGAATAAAGAGAGAGACCCAATTGCAAACAGGAGGCCACACAGGAGAGGAGAGGGAAAAAAAGGTTCAAAGGCAGAACTCTCAGACCCAACGAGCACGTATATGAGGCCACGCGCTCAACACACACACACACACACACACACACACACACACACACACACACACACACACACACACACACACACACACACACACACAATGTGGCACATTCATAACATTTGCTGACCTAAAATGTTGTAAAGCACACACACACACACACACACACACAGTGTGTCATGCTGTGTGTGTCACACGCACGCACGCACGCGTGCACACACACACACACACACACACACACACACACACACACACACACACACACACACACACACACACACACACACACACACACACACACACACACACACACACACACTTAAAGACTTGGATATCCATATATGTCCATGCGTAACGCAAACTACAGTATTTGGATTTATTATTTGCAACTCAATGACCAGGGCTGTCAAACTCTCTTCAATACCTTACTATACATGGAGAGGAGGAGAACATAATGCTGTATACCTGGCCTGCTGTTCATTTAATTTGAGGTCAATATATTGATTGCCTATAGCCACTATGAAACTATGAACTTTATGTAACTTACACTATGTAGTTCAACGCTGATTCTATGGTGCAAAAAAAACAACGGCTGTTATAAAGAAAAGGGGGACAGGAATGCATGCAAGCATATTCATAAATACTGGGGAAATGATTATAACCTATGGTTGAAAACATGATTGGGCAATGAATGGGAATCATAAAACACGTAGCCTTCCGTCAATCAACTAAGTAAAAGTATCAATACTGCAATGTAGAAATACTCTGTTACAAGTAAAAGTCCAGAATTCAAAATGTACTTGAGTAAAAGTACTGGTATCCAAATGTATTTAAAGTACCAAAAGTAGAAAGTACTCATTATGCAGAATTTCCCATTTCACAAGTTTTCTAAATGTATACAAATCTTTTGAAAATACATAGATCTGCTATTTATTTTCAAATAGCCGAAATATATATAGAGCTTAAGTTGTTGATGTATATTTGGTAATACAAATCTAAATCTAAAAAGTCACTAGTAACTAGTAAGTTTTCAAACAATTATAGTGGAGTAAAAGTATAATAGTAGCCTCTGAGATGTAGTGGAGTAGCCTAGAAGAATAAAGTACTGAAAATTGGAAATTCTTCAGTACAGTAAAAAATACCTCAAAATTGTACTTAAGTAGCCTACAGTACTTGAGAGTAAATGTACTTAGTTACTTTACACCACTGATATTTTATCGGGTGCAGGTGTAATCATCACAGATCATCACAGTCATTGTAAGGAACTTGTTCCTCATCATCAACGCAGAGGAGCTTTCTCTGCACGCATCCATGATGATACACATCATATACATTATATAATAATCCATTAGGAAAACAACTTACCTCTGAAGACATGCCATTACGGAGCTTATGGCCAACATTGTTGTGTCTGGTGGGAAATCCCGTCACAAAACTAACTGCAAGTATCAGCCAGAACACCAGCAGCATCTGAAATCGCATCTTCTCCAACAGACAGAAACAAACTTCCAACAATAATAAAGATTCCTTTCAGGGCTACGATCTGCGCCTCCTCCAACGACCTTTTTCCTCCCGTTTAACTATTTGGATTTACAATAATCGAAATTCTCCATCGATTCTTTCATCGATCTGTCTTTGGACGTTTGTCTGATCGGGACGACAAGACAAGTTAACAGAGTTGTCAGCGTTGTCGAAGTGTCTCTCGCTGTGTGAAAGCTGCGCTCCAGTCTAGTGTCCAGCCGTTACCCTGTCTGTCCGTATGGAGGGTCGATCGGGTCAAGATGCCCCATAAAGGCAGGCTGCAAACGGCAGCAAAAATACCCAAATAATACCCACGCAAAGATATGATCCCCGTCCGCACCAGCGATCGCTTTATTCAACTACTTAAACCAAAAAAAAAAGAAGAAGTAGTGAGTGGATCGTTTCTCGTCGTGGGTGGGTGGGTTTTTTCCAATGCTCTGACATCTGGAGCGAATAGTATGCCGTGCGTTTTTTATCTCTGACGCTCATGTAATCCATTAGTTAGTTCAACTGCACAGGTCTCTGTAACGCGCGTGTGTGTGTGTGAGTGTGTGTGCGCGCACGCGTGTGGCCAACATGCAACATCCCGGGTTTTTGGGTCAACTTTTACGCACGCTTTCAGATGTTGTCCCCCCCAATGCTGAAGGAGGGGGAGTCAGTGCCCATTGCACTGGGGGAGAGAGGGGGGTCTTGTTTCCTGAAAAGGGGGGGGGGGGGATTCAGGAATGTCAGGTTAACATGGAGCAGGATTCAGCCAAGTGTATGGATGGAGGCTGCAATGAGGGAAAGTCAATTAAACTCATACATTTGTCATACAAGTTGTCAGTGGTGGAAGAAGTAGGCCTACTCATATTTTGTACTTAAGTAAAAGAAGTATCAACGCTGCAATGTAGAAATACTCTGTTACAAGTTACAAATAGGTCGGGAATTCAACATTTACTTGAAAGTATCGGTATCACGATGTACTTTAAGTACCAAAAGTAGAAAGTACTCATTGTGCATAATGTTCCATTTCACAACTTTTCAATTGTGAGCTTGTAGATCGGCTTTTGAAATGGCCAAATACAGTATATATATAGGGCTTAAGTGGTTAATGTATGTTTTGTTATAATAATGAGAGTAGTGGAGTAGAAGTAAAAGCATTGAAAATGGGAAATACTCTTAGTAAAGTAAAAAAATCTTCAAAAGTGTACTTAAGTACAGCACTTGAGTAAATGTACTTAGTGACACCACTGCAACTTGTGTTATCGATGATGTGTCCAGTTATTATAACCTTTAGATTTGTTAGGGCAGAGTTGCTGTGCTACTTATGCGGTGTGTGTATCATGCAAATAAACACAGACCCGTTCCAAAACTTGATAAAAAGAAAGATTTAATCTTTGCAGCAGTTTCCAACAGCATGGTCAACATACATCATGGTTTACAACCCCATTTTAAGTGGTTTATCTTCAACCAAAATACACTGAACTCACCAAGGGCAAAAAAACAACTGATAAGGAAGTTTCCATGGTCACTACAGTCAGCTCACGGGTATGTTTGTGGTACATGTAACAATGTCACTTCAACTAAGAGCTTCCGACATCTGAGTTGTCTCCATTTTGTAGTGGATACGCACGTTTCAAACTCAGAAACCCTCTTCAGAGCAAACTGTCATGTTCCTCTGAGTGATCACATTGTCTTGAAAAAACTAACAAAAAAACAAAAAAAAACATTTGACATACAGTAGGGTCTCCCAGATAGCTTGAAAAGAAACTTTGACATGAGGCAAAAAGTTTCAATATCAGCAGAAAAACAGAATAACCAATAACCATTTTTTTGGACTGACCATCGCTAGGAAGGCAATGCAATGAACACAATGAATGTACTGTAAAAGTGCCCCTTAAAAGTTTGTCATACTGTTAAAAAGGCAAAACACAATTAAATCAATAAAAGCATCTGGGTGTTGCATTTAGTCATCTTAATATATATATTTATAGGTATGGTCCCAGTGCCCCACGGCCAGCTTTGCAACTGGCCAGCGCAGATGTGGCCAAATGATCGACAAAATATTTCACATGAACAAAGTGATAGAACATAAACATACGTGCATGAACAGGATGTTTAATCCTTACATGTACATAGTACATACATACCATATGTAGAGGTGACCGCTCTATATTGGTACAGGTACACACAGAAACGTATAATAGCGTAACTATAACACAAACAGTGGAAAGCATGTCAATGTGGAATGCCTTTAGTTAAGATGTTCACAGGAAGGTGGGATAAAAAAAAAAAGAGGGAAAAAAAAGAGTTTTGACATTTTAAGCATGTCCAAACAAAGCTTGCAAAGTTCAGTGACTACGTCATCTGTGCATTTACAATGCCTGTCAGTAGTTCTAGCACTGAAGTTAACCACTTAAACCCTAGCATCCCTCGTCTGGCTAACATTTGACAAAAATAACACATCTACAAGCTTGTAGATCCAAAGATATTTAGTGTATCGTGCAAACAGGAGTGGGTCTATTATAGAGCCCTTGGGAATCTGGACAACTGAGTACAGTAAAGGGTTTAAGTATTAACAGACCAAACAGATGGTCTGGCATGTTCATCCTATTGACAGTATACTTGATATTACTGCTGACCATTTTCCAAAGAATGCCTTTAAAAAAGAAATATTGTCAAGGATTCCATTCACTTCATTAGGGTATGAAATTCAACTTGTAGAGACTTGACACATGCTGGAGATAGGTAATCCATTGACATTTTTGTTGCAGGTTCTTTTTTTTGGGTCAAAAGTGCATCATTGTTGAGTTTAAAGGAAGTTGAAATCGTGGACTAATTTGAAAATGCTAGCTGATATTAAGGTGGGTTCATCACCTCAAAGTTTGAATATGCTTAATTGTTGATAAATCAAAAAATGGCAGTATTTCGAGTACAGTAATGTCAAGTATACCGTGAGTTATCGTCAATGGCCCTTTAACAACTTTAACTCTACATATGTTGACTGGAGTCACCCAGAGGTCTATGGCCCCCTCCTTTTTCCCTCAACACTATATATCTTCGCAAATAGCGAAAATAGCTGATCTACGGCTAGTTGTGACCAGAAAAGGGACGCTAGGGATCAAGTGGTTGAGACGTGTAGTAGTCAGATAAAACAAATCACACTGGGACACGTTTGAAGCTGCCTTTCCGATAAAAAACATACATCACAAAAAAAACAGACAGCTGAAAGTAAAAAAACAAAAGCTATTTAAATAAATAAAGCTTTCTGTACATCAGATAAGCACGGATGCATTGTCATCATACATACAGATGGGTGGCTGCAGCGTGTCACGATGGTTTAAGGATTGGCATCAACGCTGATTCAACAAAGCACTTATGTGAGAGTGAGATACAGATTAAAAAAAGCAAAATCAATCACATTTAGCTCATTAGCATATAGAAATGTTAAAGACATCAGGCTCAAGTTTTGTTGAGTGCAGGTGTAAACAGTAAATAAGGCTGAAAAATATCTCTAGAAAATAAGTTGTAAAAACTACTCCTTGCTCTCCGACTGGGTTCTTTCCCGGGTTTAAGTTTCAGTTTTCATCTGAACAGGTACTTTACATATTAAGACAGTATAAAATATATCTATACACATATAGTATATAATTCCTATATATAATTTATATATTCATCCTTTGGTTATGGAAAGAACCCAATACTCTATACTGTTCAAGTAAGACTGATTAGGGGAAAGAAAAGCGACCAGATAAATACATATGGAGAGCACATGGTTATGTTGCCTCCTATGAAATAATGTATCTTTGAGGTTTGGGAAGCAACCCTGAGGCAGCATTCCACAAACGTTGGGATAAATAATATTTACATACATGTTTACTGTAGTGTGCATCAATAATGACCAATATAAACGTATTTTGCATTTATATTTTCTTCCCCAGCTGCATGAGCAGTTAAAAACCCATCATCAAGACTTCCTGTCTACTGTTCCGCCATACCGTTTGTTTGAATTACAAAGAAACTCCGCATTGTTGTTGCCATTATTATTTCACAAATAATACAATAAGAATTCAAAGTGTGCTGTGCACACACGTAAGATGTGACGTTAGGTCTGACACAAATCTGCAGTCACAATAAGTTAGGGGAAACAATGAACAGCTCCTAACACAAAAATGACTGTGATGACTGTTTTGGCTTCTTCTCGGGATACAGTTGGAAAAGGTTTCAGAATGCCATCGCGTGCGCACAAGCGCACGCGCACACACACACACACACACGGGTAACAAAATGTTAGCGTCTGAGGTTTACAAAGCCGGGTTGGACCCACTTAGGTTGGACGCTTAGGTTCTGGTGAGCCGCCCACTGGGGGGATGGAGAGCCAGGTGGTACAGGATATGGACAGAGTGGATTTGGGGGGCGATGAGGATGTTGGGAGACAGGGAACAAAGATGGGGGGGGGGGGGGATACACAGAGCTGGCCTAATCCTGAAGCTGGCTTTCCTCGGACATCCACCCCGAGGAGGACAGAGGCTGTTCACGACGTCTGGAATACTTGAGCTGCAGCAGGTCTCCCACCTCGCTGACGGCCTCCAATGCCTGTAAAAACGAAACAGGATGGACATTACTGACCCATTAAGACCTGAGGCCGCTTCTAAACATTTTCTAAATCCTAACAGTTTTTCGGAAAAAAAATATATACAAAAATAATTTTCACGATTTAAAAAAAATAGCAGATCTACAAGCTCATAGCGCGGCACTCTGTGCCGCGCTATGAGCTTGTATATCTGCTATTTTTGAATAGCCAAAGAAATCTAAAAATGACACAGATGCGTCCCAGGTCTTAATGGGTTAAAGGGCGTAGAAGATGCATTTTTCACATTGACCCACGGAAGAGAGAGAGAGAGACAAATGTAAGGGTAGCATGCCCGGAGAGCCTGATAAATTAGGCAAGGGCGAACGCAAAGCCAAACAAAGTTTTCTTTTAGCAGGTTTCACAATAAAAGCCCTCATCATCCCCAACGCTTAGCCTTTAATCATGTTGGGAGTGATACAAGCAAAGAGGAGAAGGAACTCTGGAGACAAAAGGTGCACAGAGAAGTCATTGCGGAAAAACCACAACTGAGCATAGATTCCTCCACTCCTTTTCCAGAGGAGACCGTATCTGCACTGCATACACTGCTGAACACCTGGAAACAATTTACCTTCCCTCCTGACCTTTTTTCTGATTCCACGGTTTGAGAAGGGGGGAGAGGAAGAGGTAGAGAGAGAGAGAGAGAGAAAGGGTGGGTTTCCAAAGACGGAAAAAGCGGCTCCTCGTAGCGTTCAACAAAGTGAAGCTGATGCCCTTTAAATGGACTATTAAAAATGGTGTTGACATACTCCTCAGTGAGATGAATGAAGTGTCTTTGGAGAGACAGAGCAGCCCAAATAAAAGCTGTCTGTCTGAGCCATGCTGTAATATTTACAGAGCTATCAGCCTTCCAAGATCTACTATAATAAAAAAGGAGATATTGGATGCCTGTATTGGATCACACACACACACACACACACACACACACACACACACACACACACACACACACATCTGACTGGCTAACCCAAACTGCTGAGGGGAAAACGTCATTCTCACCAGTGTAGAGTAGCGAGTCCAAACACATGATGGTCCATGGATCAAAAGCATGCTCTCATGTCATGTCAAGAGTAATCAAATCCATTCTTTAAATGGCTCAAGTGGGTTTCGTAACAATATTCCACAAGATCCTGCGATGTCTTCCATTTGAAAAGGCTTCTCAAGTTTTCCTTAAATATCAGCCGTATCTGATCTCCATATGCCTATATATGGACGTATCGGTTGGACCGGCGGTTCTGGACAACCGCCTATCCGACCGACGCAACACCGGACACGGCACTCCCTCAGGTCGACGGCGACGAGCTGGCTTCTCGAGATACGTCAACTAGTACAGACACAGGTACACACGAATGGACAGATATTTCGCGCATCTAGGTACTACGGGTGTGGTGTTAACGCTCCTTATTACTGGTTATTATTTATAATGTCGGTAAGGAAATTGGACCTTATGGTTGGTGCTTTTGTTGAAAGCCATTGTGGATTAAAAAGGCATTGGCTAAACATCTCTAAGATGTCAAATATTAAACCTAACGGCTGTTGCCTTCCAGGAGTGGAACTTAAGTGGTTTCAAACTAAATGTGTACAGCTCACATCATCCACACAACTATGTTTTTCATACCTCTCCTAACAGCGAAACACAGACAGAGAGAGAGACAGAGACAGACAGAGAAAGAGAAAGAGAAAGAGAAAGAGAAAGAGAAAGAAAGAGAGAGAGACAGAGAGAGAGAGACCAATGTGGCAACCTAAGACTGCTGTTGCAGATACACATCGCAGGTGATGGTGTGTTCAACACAAATGGCACATTTTGTTTGGACGCCAATCGCACGATTAACCCATTAATACCTGGAACGCATCTGTGTCACTTTAGATGTCTTTGGCTATTCAAAAATAGCAGATATACAAGCTCATAGCGCGGCACCGTGTGCCGCGCTATGAACTTGTAGATCTGCTATTTTTGAAAAATCGTGAAAACATTCTTTTTAGATTTTTTTCCAAAAACTGTTAGGATTTAGATTTTTTTAAAAGAATCGCCTCAGGTCTTAAAGGGTTGACTCACCGCGTCGAGCATCTGTCTGTTGTGGGCGGCCGACACGCAGAAGCGTGCCCTGGACTCGATGATGGGCGTGGCGGGGAAGCCAACCACCACCGTGCCAATGTTCCTCTTCAACATTTCCCTGCCAAACGCTCTGCAAAACACGAATGGCAAGACTTGGTTAAGAACTTGAAGTGATGTTTTCATTCTCCCTCCATGACACACCCATCCTTATCGCTCTCTCTCTTTATGTATGGCTCAGCTTAAGTTATTAAATCCTGTTAAAACTAAATACTAAAAGTGAGTAACAAAAGTAATGAGAAAAGTGCTTAGATGCAGCTGTCTCACATATCAGGCATTTACCAGTTTCTCTTATCCGGGCAACTTGTGACCATGTGCAAAATGGCATGAACCTTAGTCAACCAACAACAGGGTAATTGGTTAAGTAAATAAGAGTGGCAAGAGCAACAGTATTACAAAATAACTTAATTAACGTTAGACTTGACTACTAAATAATATGCTTAGCATCTGTGGACAAGTAAAAAGCATCAAAATCTGCATCTGCATATATCGAAATAAGATAATGGACACAAATTCTTTGCGTAGGCTTCGGAGACACCTACCCTATTTTTGCAGGCATGTAGAGCATCATGGGTACAACAGGAGAGTCATCGTTGCCGTAGATGATGAAGCCTGCCTCATCGAGTTTTCTGCGGAAGTAGGTGGTGTTCTCTGACAGCTGTCTGAGGCGATCGGCACCTGGACAGGATAAAAAGAGAAGCGCTTAAGAAGAGGAGGAATAACAGCTGCTCCAACGACAGAAGTGCAATGTTAAAAATGCTCAGAAAATACAGACACTTCATTATTAAAACAAGTGGAACTCTTTAAGTTTTAAAGGTCCTTTATGTAGTGGGGTATTGTGTGCACGCAGACAGTGTTTGTGTGGAAGATGCAATGCACGGTCGGCTGATGTGTGGTATTTAAGTATTTTAGACACTAGTCCAAGGAGCTGGTAGGGTGACATATCTACCAACCTGGAGAAATAATTACTAGCCAGTAATAATAATATTCAATTCAAATATTCAATTAAAATTTAAATTCATGTTTTAACACATTGGCTGCCAAAGACGCATATCTGCGTTCTATTTAATCGCTCGCCTGGCTGCCAAAGACGCAGATCTGCGTTCTATTTCTTTTTTTTGACCCAAAGACCAAGGAGATATGATTTATCAAAGATTTAAACTCCTATCCACTTCCTTGTTAACTTAAAACTTAAAAAATCTGTATCTCGGCTCCTGAGTACTTTTTTTTTCAATGAAAAATCTCTGGCAGTCAACAGCTAAAAATCTGAAGTAATTGGCAGCCAATGTGTTAATATTATAGATCATGCATATAGTTAAGCCAATATATAAAAAATATACATCTACCGATGTATTAACACTGTTGCACCTAATGATTAACCTCATGTAAATACTGTATCTGCTGATCTTATGCTATGTGTAAATATGTCAAATCTTGATTTGTTTGTTCTCTTTGACATGCTTCATCCATTTTAGATTTTTCTCCCTGCTCTCCCCCCTTGTTTTTCTTCTTCTCCCTTTCTGAAAAACAACAAAAGGATGGAGCTTGTGCAAAAACAAATTCCACCCACTTCTTTACACCTGTAAACCAGTGTGATGTGACAATTAAGTTGATTCTTGATATGTATTCTGAACAACCCTCACCCAGTGGTGTGAGGTCATATCCATAAATGTGTTCATGTGTCTCTCCTTATCATGGCTCTGTGTGTATAGTCATTTTTACTTGGACCAACAGTGTGCTACGTAAGCTTAAATTATATTCGATCACACAAGTGTGCCACTTGCCAAAAAGAACAGATCTACAAGCTAACAACGTGGCATGGTAGGACACGTTAGCTTGTTGATCCATTCTTTCTGGCAAGTGACACCGTCATACTACAGAGTATACATTAAGCTTTAGGCATTAATGCCTTGTAAAAAAGTAGCACACAGGGCTGTGCACAACTCAGTTGACAATGATATACTTTGCAAAAAAGACCTACGCTGCTTGCCTTTGGAGACAAACTCCAAGTTAAAAGGTCAAGAGTGGGTGAAACTAAACATGCCTCAATCCGCATGTGCTCAGTCACAAGCTCACAACGGCATATTGAAGCAGATTGCTACACTCAAAAGCCCTCACACTGCCATGCATCTGGAGATACCATCTTATCCAAATAAATAAGCGCTTGGCTCAAAGTGCCAACAACAATCAACATCTGCTGGGCCGTGTTGAAATCCACAACAGAAACATGACGGCTTCAAAGCACCGTGAGACACAACAAAGTCTGAAATCATCGCTGTCGGGTAGAAACCTTGTATGTCGTCTTTTTATGTTTTTTCATAAATCAATGCCTTATTCTAAACTTCACCACGCACTGTGTTGTGCAAAAGCAGCTAAAATCACAGATCTACAAGCTATTTTTGAAAGACTGTCTGTGGGTTTTTATAAATATTTAACAAAAGAGAAATTCTTAACAAAATCTTGTGACTACATGATAACATAACTACAAAGGATCTATTGAAAGTAATTTTTCACTTTTTTAAGGTTTTGGACAAACAAGGTTTCTGCCTCACAGCGACGTAATGATATTCATCCAGATGCTTTCTTTTTTTTAAGTTCAGGAATCCAAAGCGATTCTCAGCATCACTGAGTGATTGGTAAAGTAAAAAAAAAAAGTGGAAAAAAAGAAAAGGAAGAAGGGCAGTAACTTCTGATACACAGGCAGACTTGCTTTTCAGATGCTTTGGCATTCCTTTCATATTGGGCCTGTGCTGAGGAATGCCCTTGCCATGTCGTATCCTCATGTCCTGTCCACATACTTGACTGATGTGAGACTTCAAACGACAAGAAAGCACATTTTGATGTCGGCCCCGTGCCTGGGAACCAACGGGCCGGCCACTCCTTAGCTAGTCAAAACGTTGCGGCGGCGCAACGTTTGCGGGGATCAAGGATCGTCTGTCGCCTCGGCTTCGCGTCAGGCGGCAGCGACTTCAAAGGCTGCTGTATTTCAAACACTGACTGGGCTGCAACCAATCACGCTGTCACTGTTACTCTTCCACTAGGAAAACCTGTCAAGCCAGGATACAGTGCAAGGTCAGCTGTTATGCCCCCCACCCCCACCCCCCCATCCCCTCCTCAGAAAGTGGCCTGGAAAGAGCTGATGGATGTGCAGACACTGTAGGGAGAAGGAAGGAGGACCTGGAGGTTGTTTCTGAAGCACTGACACTGGTTCAGAAGTTTACTCTTCTGCCGAGTGGTAGAAAACAGGACTGGAGGAGTGGGGGGAGGGATCTGAGTTATAATATCAGCATTCGAAAGGCTGCTATAACATTGAGGCCTGTTGGGAGTTAAGGGGAGCCACCCTCATGGAACAACAAAATCGCACAGTGACCTAGTGTGTGTGTGTGTGTGTGTGTGTGTGTGTGTGTGTGTGTGTGTGTGTGTGTGTGTGTGTGTGTGTGTGTGTGTGTGTGTGTGTGTGTGTGTGTGTGTGTGTGTGTGTGCAACAGAGATAATAGATGAACCCAACATAGTTCGATCTCTGGCCCTCAGTCACAGTGCCATGCCGCTTTGTACCCAGCTGGAGGGCAAACACACACACACACACACGCACACACACACTCGTGCGCGTATGCACAAACACACCCATCTGAAAGTCATAAAGGGAATGTGGGAGAGTCAACACAGCACCACTTCAAGAGCTTCAGTCATCTTGGGCCTGTCTGAAACCAGCAGTAGGGAACAATCCACCCACCAGCTACGAGTATGAGAATGGCATGCTGGGAGACTGAACAATACTGTATAATATTAACCCATTAACACATTCCCTGCCAGAGGGTTTTTTTTATTTTACTTCCCCCAGTGCCAGTGTTTAATTTTTTTTTACACAGGAGCCGAGATACAGGATTTTAAAGTAATAAGTTAACCAAGGAGTGAATGGAGCTAGAAATCTTTGGATCGTGATATCTCTGGTTCTGTGTGGATAAATTGAAAAAAAAAATGAAAAAAAAAACGGTTATACTTGTGGATGGATTTTTTTGGCAGTAAACGGGTGTATTTTTCATCAACGGTTATACTCGTGATTGGCAGGTAAAGTGTTAAGACCGGGAACGCATCTGTGTGTCATTTTTTTATTTCTTTGGCTATTCAAAAATAGCAGATATACAAGTTTGCTATGAGCCTGTAAATCTGCTATTAAAAAAAAAAAAAACATGAAAATGTGGGAAAATCTTTGAATATATATTGTTTTACTTTTTTAACTCAAATCTTTGCTTCTGGGGATTCTACAAATGTCTTCTAAATCCTAACAGTTTTTTGAAAAAACGTATCTTGCTATAATATCAGTGGTTCTCAAACTTTTTTCAAGGACCACCCAAAATGATATGTATTTGGTCGCGGACCCCCATCTCAAAATATGTTGTTCCAGGGACCCCCAGAAGCAGAGATTTGAGTAAAAAAATGCTTAAAAAATATATTCACGATTTTTCAAAAAACAATAGCAGACCTACAGTACAAGCTCATCTGCTATTTTTTAATAGCCCAAAGTATAAAACAATGGTTTAAGAGGTTACACAGATGCGTTCCCGGTTTTAATGGGTTAAACTGTGCGATATGATAGATGTATTGTAATGAACGATTATTAAATATAATTAATGTAATAATTAAATATTGAAATGGTTCATTTCAAAATAATGTTGCTTTTCCTTTAACTTGCATCATTTAGAGGTCTGCGTTCAGGCAATAAACACACACATTAAAGTGATACGTTGCTGCAATTTGCAATTAAGGAGCCTAAGAAGAAGAAGTGTGATCATATTACAAGTAACCTATTAAGCCCAGAGTTGCTCAAAACTTGGAGCAGGCTGCTCAATATGTGATGCAGTACAGTGCATTTTCCCAGGGTCCTTCAGGCTATGATGTATGTATGAATGCCATTAGTTATCTGTCCACCATGAATTAGAACTGAGTTTAAACATGCTCACTGGTATCATATCTGCCGGTTGATCATTGATAGTAGCTCTTATCAATCAACTGCGAATGATTGATTTAGGTAAATAACCATGTTATCAGTATGAAGCTAGCAAAGTACAAACGTAGCAAGGCTGGCACCAGTTTACAAAAACAAATTTAAAATATATGATGTCTAGAACAAAGCCAGCAGGAGACTGAAATATCAGATGACATGAATTCAAATCACAGGTCAACGGCGCCATCTTGTGGTACAGATGGAAAACCACAGTGAGGCTGTGCCAGGCACCATGTGATCCCAGAACAGACGCTCTGCAAGTGACCCAGAAACTAGGGGTAAAATCTAGGACAACAATGCCGACTGGCTGCTATCCAAGGGAACATAATGGGGGAGAAATGCCTGTTAAAGAACAGATCCTGCAAGCCGCCAAGCACCAAACACTAACTGCGACCTTAGATTTCACACGACTGGAGAGAGGCAGAGGGTGCCTAACCTAGATGTATCAGTCGTGCACTATGACCTCTCTGTGTTCAGATGAATGCAACGTCAAACATCCTACAGGTCCCTAAAAGATTCAACATTTAAAAGAAAAAGTGAAAAACGATAGATAGTTATCATGCTTATACGAGTTATTTCTAATGTAAACACATACTGTATGGTGCAGAGGATATATGAATGTGTAGCTAATCGCCTGTCCTGTACACCGAGACAACCTGTCAAACCTTGGCTAGTCTCGCGTGGCCAGACTGTTGCCTCCCACAATTTTCAAATGTTTCCGGTCATACAGTCTGGGACGCAAATTTATCCTAATATAATCAAAATCCTCTAAGTATATATATCGTGAACGGAAGTGCCAGTTTCCTCTCTCGGATTTTGGGAGGTGTAGTTCCAGACTCTATATAGAGCATCGCAGTTCCCGCCCACTTCCTGGTTTTTCCTGGTGCCGGAAGGAAAAACTCAATGCATTTTTCCCATTGACATTTCCAAAAATATTTATATCAATTCATTTAAGCCTAGAATCAAGCCATCCAGGGTCCTGGTGAATCATGACCATAAAACGTTTTTTTCTGTGATTTTTTAAATTTTATATTTAATGATATGATATACTATATTTAATAAATACCCTCTGTTTTGCCGTTTTCAAAAAAGTTTTTTCACAGAATCAAACGTTTTATGGTCATGATTCACCAGGACCCTGGATGGCTTGATTCTAGGCTTAAATTAATCGATATAAACATTTTTGGAAATGTCAATGGGAAAAATGCATTGAGTTCTTTGCGGTGGAACCCGGAAGGGGCGGGAACTGCGATGCTCTATAGCATTCGGAGATTGTGGAATAGTTGAATAAACCTTGGCTAAAACAACAAAAATCTATTGCAGGGGTCTTCAAAGAACAGGGGGTCCGGGACCCCTAGGGGGTCCTCAGAGTTACTACAGGGGGTCTGCCAAATCTTTGTGCGATAGGATTTTTTATTTTACCCTAACCACTTGAACCCTAGGCATCCCTTTTCTGAGGAGAACTTTGGCCAAAAATAGCAGATCTACAAGCTCACAACGCCTCGCAGCGCGAGGCGTTGTGAGCTTGTAGATCGGCTATTTTTGGCAAAGAGGTATAGGTGTAGAGGGGAAAAAAGAGCAGACCACGCAAAAAAATTTTTTGAATCTGAAACACAATTTTATACGATATAGAGGGGGTCCCTGCTTCATCTCTCTCTCAGCTAGGGGGTCCTTGGCCTCAAAAGACTCCTGATCTATTGGATCCGTGCAGTTATTTTCCACACTCACTCGAGTTTTGCCAACATTCACGGTGCTTACCCAGTGTGGTCCCGTCCTCTCCCATGATGATCTTCATGGAGGTGATAATCTGCTGAACCACAGGGGGGGACATGGAGGTGGCGTACAGGGCACTGTGGGAGTGGCTCCGCAAGTAGTCAATCAGCTCCTGTATAGAGATATCACAGTTGTTTTTAATAATAATAAATTAGCTTTGTTTTATTGTTTATTACCGATCCCCCATTAGTCCTCACCACAGCGAAGGCTACTCTTCCTGGGGTCCAAAAATATTCACACTTCACAATCAAAATTAAAACATAATACAATGGAATTCTACCATTGCATAGTTAAAACAAAACAACAAAAATGATTGAAGATTTCAGTCTACTCTTCACACATTCTGTAAATGATTACGTAAGCCTATTACTCTTTGGTTTACAAACCAAGAAATGATACTCATCCATGTACTAACAAAAAACTGTACAGCCAATTACGCACAGTTCAAATATTAAACACGCTAACTAAACATAACTTCTTTACTAATCACTGCTTCCTTCAATTTCTTTTTGAAGCCCGATTGGCGGGAGCCCATTCCAATGTATGTGTAAGGTATGTTTTACCAGGTAATCACTTGAGACTAAAGATCCATTTTTTAAGAAAGACCTGGCCAAAATGGCATATTAAAGGTAACTTTTAAAGGCATTTCAATCTTATTAAAAGAGGACCATACTGGCGTCAACAAATGTCATTGTATATTCAATGCTTCAGCCATATATTGTACATAATAGACATTTTCCTGTTTATTTTTAGGGATCGCATTTGCTGATATTTTCTAAAACCTTATCTGAATAATGCCCTTGCACAAAACCTGCTCAAAAACAGCACTGCACGGTTAGTAAGTCATGTTGAATTGATGTTTGAATTTTGTTTGTAAATCAATATTTTCATAATAACGTAACTATGACAAAAAATAACCACACAATGATATATTTAGTGTGTTGGATTACCTATCGCAATCGTGTTTCAAGTCGCTGCAAGTTGATTTTCATGCCACAATGAAATCAGCCTTCTGAGGAATCCAATGGCTTCCTCAGAAAATCGAACAAACTACATTATGCTTTTGAATATGGTCAGCAGTAATGTCAAGTATACCTTGAGACATACTAGTCAATGGCTAAACATGACCACCAGTGTGGATCTTCTAAGACAGGACAGTAAAGACAGACAATGTCTTTGTTATGCTCTGACTACATAACCTTGTGGTTATGTAGTCAGAGCATTTACTGGCTGAGCCAGCAGGGGGCACCAGAGCATTAATTAAAATAAAAAGAATTAGACTGGGATGAATTGCCTTTGCATGTTGCTGATCTGGTCTGGGTCTAGAGCGGATACGGAGACGGTGCATGCATGTATGTGTGTGTTTGCAAACTACCGAATAGAGTAGGTGGGCTCTAGACCAGATCAGACTAGTTTATTTGGAAAACAAACAAACTAATGATGCAAGGTTAAAAAATAATAAACTTTAAAAAATACATTTAAAACTACATGCAGGTCAACAAGCCATATTTGCGAACAGAGGATGCCATGGCAAACATTTGCTGGCTAAAATGTTTCGTCCCACAAAAAAAAAAAGAAGGGCAGCAGTGAGAAGCTGCATTGCTTGAATGATTTCAATTAGTTATCATTGAGCGTTTCAAGTATTAGTAGTGTATGTGATTCTTGTTGCGTTTGTTCCATGTGTCTTTTCAAATCCTTTCAACTTGGATAAATGTAGCAGCTTGGAGAACTGTTGTACTCAAACCGAAACATTAGATCATACATCATATCGTTTCATCAAACCAGGAAGCAAAACTTCCCCTTTGCGGGAAATTGTGATCTACTGTACGCTGGACATGACACAGAACCCTAGGGGTGCATGACTCTCTCACAAGTGACACAGCACACAGGATCTATTTTATTTTTTATTTTTTTTAACTTCTCCTAATTAGTTTGCCTGCCCCACATTTAGTCTGGGAGGGGAGTAGACAATATGGGTGCAACAGTTAATCAAACTAATCGATTTAATCTATTATGAAATGTATTATTTGAATAAAATAATCAATACAGCAATATATATAAACATTTATTTTTTTCTATTTCAAAAATGTATTAAAATGATAGCAAATCTTCAAGCTTGTAGATCTACCCCAGTCCCCCTCCCTGCTGAACAGATCAACCAGTAGGACTTGCTAGTATAGTGACAAGGACACGATCCCCTGCTGGTTTCCCACCCACAAAACACTGGCAATTCTGTTTGTTGGAACGCCCGACTACGGGCGCTGCCAGGAGTCCACACAGAAACCAATTAAGTGGAAAATAACCTGCAGCACAACATCCTCTGGAAATGCTACCTGTTAAAAACTAGGGATGGTTGTAGAGGATAAAGGAAGGACAGGAGGGGTGACAGAAAGGCAGTCAAATAGAAAGTGTGTGGTAGGGAGAGACACACGGAAAGGAAAGGTAGAGATAGGATGAGAGTCGAATGGTGACCTACCTACTTCCCCCTCCCCTGTCCGCTCCTCTCTTTCCAACACATTCACTAGTGCGAGTAAAGCCTCTTACCTTCTTTCCTCCAATGTATCCTCCCGCAGCACCGAAGCTCTTAGTAAAGGTTCCCATCATGATGTCCACATCTTTGGGGTCCAGGCCAAAGTAGTCAACTACCCCTCTGCCGCTGGGGCCCAGGGCCCCGATGCTGTGGGCCTCATCCAGGTACAGGTAGGCCTTATAACGCTTCTTCAGGGCAATCACTTCTGGCAGAGCCACTATGGAGCCCTCCATACTGCAAGAATTAAAGAACCAGCACATAAATATGGCATCAACGCTATAACAATCTAATGTGGGCTGTGCCGGTAGCTGACCAAATAATACATTGACCACATAATAGCAAGGTCGCCCGTTTGATTCCGGCTGGACACCTGTGTTCCATGTGTTTCTTCTATTGGCCCTCAGTTACCAGAATCATTTTTGAATTAAACAAAACATACCAAAATAAGTGTATTCTAACATTGATTTTTGAAGTAAGTAAATAAAATAGACATTTAAACAAGACACCTTAATGCTGCGTTAGTAGTGATCACACCTTAACAAAAGGGAAATCTTTTACAGTTCACAGGGAGGAATTGAAAAGAGGTCATTATGGATGGATGTGTGTGCGTGTGTGTCTGTGCGTGTGTTCTTTAGCAGCTGAAGCGTTTCTTTTGAAATCCCCATGGACATCTCACTCCATTAACCTTACATTAGCCGAGCGTATTGATCAGTTAAGCCGTTTCGCAGAGAGCTGTATTGATCAAATGGATTGAACACCTTTATATAGTAAGTACATTACAAAGGACACGGCAAACACACAAGTTGACAGCTGAGAGCAACCTGCAGTGAAATCAGTGAAGGTCAACTGTATTGTTCATGTAAGCGCCATACCGTCTAAAGCAGGGGTCTTCAGCAGGGGGTTCCGGGACCCCTAGGGGGTCCTCAGAGTTACTACAGGGGGTCCGCCAAATCTTTGTGTGATATGATTTTTTTTTTACATTAACCACTTGAACCCTAGCATCCCTTTTCTGAGGAGAACTTTAGCCAAAAATAGCAGATCTACAAGCTCACAACGCCTCGCAGCGCGAGGCGTTGTGAGCTTGTAGATCGGCTATTTTTGGCAAAGAGTTATAGGTGTAGAGGGAAAAAAGAGCAGCAAAAGTTCATCTGAAACACAATTTTATACAATATAGAGGGGGTCCCTGCTTCATCCCTCTCTCAGCTAGGGGGTCCTTGGCCTGAAAACGTTGAAGACACCTGGTCTAAAGGAAGTAAATTGCTCCATAATGGTTGTGTTTAGATTATTCATACTGCAAGGGCTGTATTTTTATTGTATTTTATCATTTATTTTTTTCTTCTTCATTTCTATTCTATTTTTATACAAATAAAATAAAAAGTGTTGACTCTCCTCTTCACACAGCAACTGTATTCATATGTGGCATAATGTCAATCAATGCCTAACTAAACGGTTACTGTTCAGCATTATGTGTGTGGTAATTCTTTACCTATATATGCCCTCAACGAGAATGAGGATTTTCTTCCAGGGTCGGTGGGTTCTTGGCTGGCCGTGGGCGATGGCATCTCTCAGAAACTTCTCCAGACTCTGCATGTCTGTAAGCCACAGTACATTGGTTAGACTTGAGGTTTATGAGCATTAACATAGCATGATGACACAGCAAAATGGCTGCCGTCAATTAACAAGATATAGAAAGATTTTTTTGTCAGAATAAACTTTTATTGTTGAGTACTAGACGTTGTTCTATGCTGACTAGACTTTGTTCTGTGCTGTATTATGAAAATTCATGAGATCACTGGATGATGGTGATTTTTTTATGGTAATGACCCTTGGGAGTCAGCACACAGAGAGATTTTCTCAGCAATCACTCAGATCTGCTAGGCTGCTGACTGTGAGGGCTCCTCTGTGTGTGTGTGTGTGTGTGTGTGTGTGTGTGTGTGTGTGTGTGTGTGTGTGTGTGTGTGTGTGTGTGTGTGTGTGAGAGAGTGTGAGAGAGTGTGAGAGAGTGTGTGTGTGCGTGCGTGTGTGTATGCGTGTGTGTGTTTGTAAGAGCCCGTCCTGCATGAAGTCTGTTAACCCATTAAAACTGGGAGAGCATCTGTGTCATTTGAGATTTTAGCGTTGGCCATTCAAAAATAGCAGATATACAAGCTCACAGCGTGTCATTTCGTGAAGTGATGAGAGCTTGTACTTATCAGTTATTTTTGAACATTTTTGAAAAAATCTTGAAAGTGTTTGAAACAATTTGCTTAGAAGGCATTTGTAGAATCGGCCTCAGGTCGTAATGGGTTAAATAGAAGTTAGGCCACACCCACAGCTGTGTGAACATGGCATGCATAGTAAACAAAATAGATGCATGAGGTCTGTTTGTTGTAGTGCGGCAACGCTCAGCAGACACGCCCTTGTCAAACATATAGCCTTTTCTGCTATGTAAGGGCGTTCGTAAATACGGCAGAGTAATTAAGGAGGCCAGCGTCAGTTAATCCAATCCTGTGTGTATGCCACGAGGTACAGTGAACAACCCTATGTGACTGTTATGTAATGTGCCAGACAGTTACTAGAGGTCACTCACTGTTGTGTTTGAAGACTCGAATGGTGGACCCCGAGAGGCGAGCGCCTAGCACCAACGACGCGTGATTCAGTTCGTCACTCAGGATGAGACAGCCCTAAAAACATATAACCAACATAATTATTATCATTTTGTAATTGTCTATTGCATGTGCTATACAGGTACAAATAAAGATTAATGCTGCGTTCACCCTAGCAGCTACAAAAGATACAACACTACAAAGCCACGCAGTGTTATCTGTCGCTGTTGGAAGTGTCGATCAACACACTTGTTGACGTCATCAGGTGTGCGTCCAACGAGCGTCAAAAATATGAAGGAAAATAAAGCCCTGGGGTTGAAAAGAACATGGAACTAGCGGACAGGAATGATTAGTTTCCCCCCCATTGTAAGCAGGAATTGTGTGGAGAGCAAAGGTGAGTGGTAATGTTTAAACAATATTTCATTGTTTTGTAGCTTTGTAGCTGCAGTTGAAGCTAGGTCAACTTAGATTGTAGCTTTTGTAGCTACAAACATCGGGCGTTGCTTTGTGTCTTAATTTTCAATGGCTTCCATTTAAAATGAATAGTAGACTGTAGCTTTGTATCTGCCATTGTTAAAACAGCATTAGATTCTTAAGTTCTCCCTTTGCCTATTTTAGGCTTTGATTAAAGCAAAATCTGTTGATTATTATGAGTTCCATTTCAAAAGGCCATGGAAAGCAAGGGGTGTGAGAATTGCAGGAAATACCTAATCGCCGAGTGCTGACAATAACCCAAACACAGCTGAGAGAGAAAGTCACTGTGGAACAATAATCAAGTTCAGAGCTGTCCCTAAAGCACGTTAAGCACTAACAGTAAAGGATTGAATTAGCCTAACTGCATATCTGGAATTCCGGAAATTCATTTTAAGCACTGCTGAACCTGATTTATTCTTTTACACAAGGAAATGAGGTTGCTCAGGGGATTAACATAGAAGAATGAAATATTACACTCTCTCCCCACAACATAATCTTTTCAAAACAATTCATTTTATACTCCCTAAACTCATCTAAACTGCATTTAGTAGCTGTGTTTCTAGTTGTGTGTAGAAACAAAGAAATCCTAACTGTATACAATGTATCCGTATATACAGTATTCTGCAGACCATTTGGTGTCGTTTCAGGTAAATTAGTTTCTATAATAAAGTTAAAATAGGAAAGTAGAGTCCACACACTGGATTATGCTCCCATAGTTAATTTAACGGAATACTACCAAGGTGATGTTTCCAGCATCTCAGCTCTTCCTCTGGGGAAGAGCTAGATTAAATTATTCTATTTTAACGTGTCTTGGATGTGTGTGCTTTGGAAACCTTCTCTAGCTTTCTAGAGAAGGTTTCTCTCACACAGTTCTCTCACACCGTTTCCTCTGGTCAATGAATAATTGAATGTGTTACACAACAGGCAATTATGTTATGACGGGAAACATATGAATCGGCAAGGAAAGGACAGGCAAAAAAGAAAATGCAATCTCTGTTAAGAAAGGGCAGGGATTGGATTCTTCTGACACTCTCACTGTCCTTGTCTGTTTTTAACCACTTGAACAATTGCCAAAAATAGCCGATCTACAAGCTCACAACGTGTCGCGTCGCCGCATGTTGTGAGCTTGTAGATCGGATATCTTCGGCAAAGAGGTTTTTGAATTGAGGGTTTAAGTGGTAAAGCCATATTTCATACTTAGTCGTACGACAGTGGCACGTGGTGAAAATAGCCAATCTACAAGCTCATAGCACATCAGCGTTGTGAGCTTAGATCTGCAGTTTTCACCATTTTAGACATTTTGCAAACATTTTCGCCTGTAATGGCATGCCCAAGTAGGGACGCCAGGTTGAAAGTTAAGTTTTGTTTTTTTCTGAATCGGTCCTGCCAGGAAATGTGTCCCTAAAAGTGAAATCATACTTCATTACACAATGCATTGCTTCAGCTTGAAATCAGTTATTTTTGGCGAGCGACTCCCTGTACTTCCTGTCCAAACACCTAATCTAAAACGCCTCTGCTGTATACGAAGAGGGGAAGTGAGAAGTGTTGCACTTGATTCATTGGGGTTAAGAGTGAGAACAGCTAACATGAACCACATACCACACACACAGACTGCAGCGACCCACCCCTGAACTCGGAATGTTTTGAGAACGGGGGCGGAAGCTGATGTGTTGTGGAACAGTCTGAACCCTTTGTGGACTGCTTCCCCATGTAACTGGAAACCCAACCTGTTTTCACCTTGCATAGAAAATGGGCTGATATTGACTCATAAGGAAATCTTAAGTCATATAACCTCAGGTAATGATCACAGAGCCTAAGTATAAAACTGGTTGTAGTAATGCTAAGTAGAGAAACTGCAAGGTGATAAGGAATATGTGCCGGGTGGGAGATAAAGGAAAACACAGAAAGAGTCAAATGAAGTAGATCCCTGGCAGCTCAACCGGGGCATATGCTACGGTTGTCGGTTCAATTCCGACGTCAGTAGCATATTCTATGGCTTCATCCCCTGCCTATCCTGCCTGTCCCATAACAATATATTTTCGCTGAGTCGCTGTTGAAGTGTCGATCAACACACTTGTTGACGTCATCAAGTGTGCGTCCAACGAGCGTCAAAAATATTAAGTCAAATAAAGCCTGGAGCTGAAAAGAACATGGAACTAGCGGACAGGAATTATTTGTTTCCCCCCATTATAAGAAAGGCCTTCATCCCCCTGTCTATCGTGCCTGCCCCATAACAATATATTTTTTTACAAACAGGAGACAAAGGAAATTGCGTACCTTCCCAGTAAGAGCAGGAATGTTCATAGAATTGGTGGCAAAGCCCATGCCAAAGGCCATTGATGACTCAACGCCAAGGAACCTGGCAACCAGCTGCTCCAAGTCCTCGTGGATGTCCAAGTTTCCTGCAGACAACAAAAGCAAACGCGTCAGTAATCATGACTCACCACACTGTTGTGACTTGTACATGTAGTACAGTTGTAAAGGTGTGCAATGGTAGTTCGTCATACCTACGTAGAACGCCATTTTTAGAAATTCTTTTGGTTTTACTCACAAACCTCTGCATAATAGTATTAAACAGAGGTCAGTACAGTCTCCTTCGGGTTAGCCTGCTATTTACATTCAGCCTCTGTACCTAGTTATAATCTCCTGTTCTCTTTCACAAAATAAATAGACAAAACCAACAGAACTAAACAATAGCGGCTCAAAAAAAGCAGTCTGCAGGCAGTGCCCAAGGCATAAAAACTAACAAGGCTTGAAAGCTCCAAAGCTAATGTATTGGTGTGTTCTACACCAGGGGTTTTCAACTGATTGTGAACCAGGCACCACCACCCTGACTAAGAATCAACCATGGGACCACTGTTGTGTTGGGTGGGGATATGGGCGAAGATAAGTGTTTTTGGTCAAACTTACAATGCATCCCATGTCTATAACGCATTATAATCCGCTTATAACACTGTATGATTATGATAGTTATAAGAACTAAAATACGCAACTCTTTATAAGACAACCAATTGTCCATGGACTAGGCCTGACCTCGACTAAGTCGACTGGTTAGTCGCGGGGGGTCCGAGTCGACTGCGTGTCTCTTAGTCGACTCTAGTCGATTATTATTATTATTTTTTTAATGGCCAAAAATTTTTTAAATAGTTTTTTGGCCAAGTCTACACCTGCAACCACACGTAACTTCCACTTTATTCTTTATTCCTCGTCTTTGTATTGGTATTGTTTGTGTTGGAGCGCCTCAGTGCGGCTGCAGAGTTCATGTGCAACCTCTTCCAGAGAGAGATAGAGACACTAGAAACTCTGCTGGAGACACAAAACAAACTGTGTAGACTTGGCCCTTTGAAATAAAAGGTATTTTGGCCCTTTTTTTTTATTAGTCAACTGCCAGTCGACTATTGGCAATTAGTCGCCAAATAGATTCGACTAAACAAATCCTTAGTCGGGGACAGGCCTACCATGGACACATGTTCTTAAATAATGACATGCTAAATATTATGCTCATGTTCATTGATATACTGATTTGTACACTTATGTGTGAGTGAGCAGACACATGCTATTACATGGGCACATTTCCAAATAATGATAACTAAGGCAATCCGGGAACACTTCCTCTTCTTGAGATTCTAACTCCCTTTTCTATGGATGTTCTTGACCTCGTGCTTCCTCGTGCTTCCCAGTAACTGCTGTCAACGACATTGACGCGTCATCGTTAGGTCACCGGGTCATTGAGTGAACTGTTTCTCAACTAGTGGTCCATGGACCGTGACATGATTCCAGGTGGTCCATGTCTGTCTCTTCTTGGCTATAATGGGGTCTCGAGTCATTTTCTGTCTCGAACCTTGCCCTGTACATATTCTTCAGGTATGCCAGCGTGAAAATACTACTGTCACAGAGATGCGTAGTTACAAAAGGTAAAATACATTTAGCTCTTACTGTAAGCTCTGGGAATTCCAGAACTTCACAAGGGACTGTGTTAAATGTGCCTCTTAGTCTGTGGACATGGCAATGAACTGATCCTCTTTTGCAGTTGTTAAGCTTGAAGTGCTTTTGAAATTGAAGCATAAGCCTCCTCAAAAGGACCACTGATAATGATGATAATGTCTTTAATTCCTCGGTCCTCAAATACCAAAATACTAAAATTCTCCAAAATAAAAAGAATGAAAATAATGGAAAATAAATTTATCAAATTTAACTAACAAACTTTCCGACATTACTGAATGCATGATCAGGGACCACACGCAATACTTCCACGGACCACCAGTTGAAAACTAGGGCTGTCACGATTACACATTTAAGTTGACGATTAATTGCCACTCAATAGTTGCGATTAACGATTTAATTGTGTTTCTGTCGTCGAACATTAATGGAACATTGTGAATAAAAATTACATTTCTGTTTGGCTTTTAGCCTTCGTAAACAAAAGTCATTATGATATGACAAATAACACATATTTAATTACTTTATACTTAAAAATAAACATTAATAGTGGAAATAGCAGATCTATAAGCTCAAAACGCGTCGCGACGCGTTTTGAGCTTGTAGATCTGCTATTTCCACTATTTTTGTAATTTTTCTAAAATATGACATTTTTTAACACGATTATGCAAAAATGAATTGCGATTATATAAAATAATTGCAATTAGACGATGATGTAATAATTGTGACAGGGCTATGTGAAAACCCCTGGTCTCCACCGTGTCATTATATTTTCTACTCGACAATCTTGCTGTGCCTCAAAAAAAACACTCCCAGCTCCCCACTTTCTTCTTCTGGATATAAGCTATTATTTTGGCCCGATGGACAATACTTCTAAGTAGGAGAAGCATGCTGAAGCAAGCTGAAGAATACAGCCTTGGAATTTTCATAGGCTATAAGAACAAAATATAATCCTTTAAATTGCCGTAGCACTGCTAACAATTACCTTAACAGTAAAGCATTAAGTCACTTAACCCTTTAAGACCTGAGGCCGATTCTACGAATGTCTTCTAAATCCCAACAGTATTCTGAAAAAAAAAACGTATGTTTCTATATAAGTGGTGCTCAAACTTTTGCATGTCAAGGACCCCCAAAATTATATGTATTTGGCCGCCGACCCCCATCTCAAAATATGTTGTTCCAGGGACCCCCAGAAGCAAAGATTTGAGTTACAAATGAGTTTAAAACAATATATTCAAAGATTTGCACACATTTTCACGATTTTTCAAAAATAGCAGATCTAAAAGCTCGTAGCGCTGCAATCTGCTATTTTTGAATAGCCAAAGTGTAAAATAATGCATTTTTAGCTCAAATGAAAAAGTGACACAGATGCGTTCCAGGTCTTAATGGGTTAAGTGAACATGTCAAGTGCATGGGGCCCTTGTCAGATGATGTTAAAGCATACAGTAGAAATAAGCCGTGTTTGTCCTTACCCAACTCATAGCGGGTGCTGCCAACTCCAACGCCATACTTTTGAGTAACTTCTACAGCAGCATCAGCACAGGGCCCAGTGTTCTCAGCAAAGCCAAGGTAGTTATAAGATCCCATGTTGATCACACCTTTCACTACCTTACCCGTGTGCCTGAAAGACAGAGAGAGAAAGAGAGAGAAGGAAAGGGGGAGAGAGATTTAGCATCTCTGACAAAACTCAAGAACACTAGAAAGTAGAAACGTCTGCCAAGGTGGCAGGTTGCCTATAAGATGTTGCAGTGCTTCTGTTACTCCGTGCCCTCTTGGCTAATAGAACTTCATCATGTATCCTACACATAGGGCACCGACACTCATTGAGCTCTGGAGGTCTACAACAAAACTGTGTCAGTTCTTCCTGGGTCCATGATTTACCTTTATGTACCCCACCTTTAAATTGGAGGGGGGACTACATAATGGTGTGTGTCTGTGGTTGCGTGCGTGCGTGCGTATGTGTGTGTGTGTGTTTGTGTGTGTTTATCCGTCACACTATAATGCTGACTTAGTGCCAGTAGTCAAGTCAAGGAGGATCTAATCAACAAGACACACGTGAATGTAATTGCTGAAACAAGGAAATAGATGATATCGCCAACATAGTTCAGATGTGAAGAAAGCCCCGGAGGGGGAGTCGTCGAGGAAGAAAACAACAATCTTGTTTGAAACAAGGAAACAGATCATATCACAAACTAAGTTAAGATATGTGGAAACCACAGAGGGGGGGAAGGTGTTGAGGAAGAAAACAACAGAGATTGTTTATCGTTGCTTTTGTAAAAGTTATAATAAGGAAATGAAAAATAATAATTATGTGGATCTCGGGATAGTCCAGCCTGTGATGTGATCTGAGTCACCTATGACTAGGCCTGTCATAATTATTATATAATCGTCTACTCACAATTATTTGAGATGATCGCAATCATTTTTGCATAATCGAAAAATGTTGCATAATCGAAAAATGTTGCATAATCGAAAAATGTTCACACCTTTTAAAATATTAAAAAAAGCAGAAATAGCAGATCTACAAGCTTACAACGTGTTCGTGACACGTTGTAAGCTTGTAGATCTGCTATTTCTGCAATTTTTACATGTATAAAATATTTAAATATGTCAATAATTTCTTTGTATATTTCAGTTATTTGTCATATCTACCCCATGTGCAATTTTTTTCATATGTTCCAAATGTTCAATGCCAAACACTCAATTAAATAGCTAATCGCAATTATTTGAGTGACAATTAATCGTCAACTTAAATTTGTAATCGTGACAGCCCTACCTACCTATGACGTCAGTTGTCTATGACTATGATGTACAGTATCTATGATGTATGACTCATAATTGAGCAAGGTCTCAGCCCCATCAGAGCCCCATAATAACCTGTATGTCTGGCAGAAGGTTTCCTCATTTAATGACGACTTTGTTTGGTAACATGCTGTACGATAACATACGGTAATTCCACGGCCCCCAAAGAAAATTCTGGGGGCAAAGACTGGCACAGGAAAACATTCTGCAAGTTATGCATGGCCATTCCAGTCAATCTATTGCCAGCAGGCCAAACTCAATAGTAGGCAGCGTATAAATAAGCATTCATGAGCCCAACATTCCTAGTATGGCAATCAGTCCGGTCAGTCAATGTGCACAGACTATAAATGCCAGTGGGCAGCATGACATTCATAGGTTTTACATATTCATAAAGATCTCATCAGTGGGAAAACAAAAAAAGGTCTATTGTATAGAGTTTGTCATGCACAGTACCAAAGACATCACATTTAACAACCTGGTGCCATACTGTATATACATACATGAATATAGGATGAACTAATTATATGAAGTCTATTACTATTCCAGTCATTTGTCTCTTGTAACTGTAGACCTGTTGGCCTAACATAACCCAGTCAGTTCTCTGGCTTTCGACATGCTGCTGTGAATGGGATGCTCCATTGATGAGCACGGTTTAGCAGGTTTCTGTGAAAGGCGACTTGCCTAGTTTAACCACTTTCAACCGTCAGTATGACGGTTCTTGTCTGGTAAATCAGACAGTCAGTGTGCCAATAGTGAACCTAATCCTGCTTATTATCTACAGGTATGTTGCTCACCTCCCCACCATGACCAAACCTCTCTTCAAGCTTCTGTGCATACACACACACCTTTTAATCTTTTATCTTAGGCAACTAGATGAATACTGCACCAATTAGTCATCAATCATACCAAATGCACAAGTGTTTTAAGAGACTACATACTGTCTAAGGGTAATTATTCTCCATCTTGTATATTAGGTTGTGCTCAACTCAACTCCATTTGATTGTCACATTACACATGTATAGGTGTAAAAGAGTACATGTGAAAAGGTTGTTATCCATATAGATTTGTGTGTTATTTTGCGGTTGATGAATAATGCCTACAGACTTTCCATTCCAACACAGCACTGACCATGTGACAGATACAGGCACTTTCAACTGAACCGTATGTTTCCTCAGTCTTATCAGCAGAAATAAGGCAATGACCGCAAGCACAAAAATCCTGCACTAGAGATAGCACACAGGAAGGTACAGTATAATGTAAACTCTCCTTGAAGAATCAACCACACCTTATCATGCAAACACACTCACGTGCGTGGCGTGCACACAAACGCACGCACGCACACCCACCCACCCACCCACCCACCCACACCCACACCCACCCACACACCCACACACCCACACCCACCCACACACACACAGTTGGGTGACTCACTGGAAGGTCCAGTTGTAGTCATGGGAGACTCTCTCAACCAGGTCCATCTTCGCCCCAGGGACACTACAGATGGGTCGGTTCCAGTTGTCCCTGATCCTCATGTACAAGTTCCTGGTGTAGAAGTTCTCGAAGTCCTGATACAATGGGACAAAGTCCTACCGAAGAGAGGAAGAAAATGTGTGAGAAACTACAGAGCATACTCTAGAGAATTTAGCGTCTTTCTTTTTTGTTGTGAGATGGTTGAATGGACCTATTAGAGAGAAATGTCAACATGTCAATCAAAAGTGAAGGGGGTTTTTCAACCACCAGTCTTTTTTTAGGGAGACTGGTGGTTGCAAAATATCTGGCATTCCTGACAGATTCTTCCTGGTTGCAAGTGCAAGGTTATGTACCCTTTTGAGGAAATGCAAACAGTCAGGACTCTCACACACATGTTGCAACGTCTGATGTCATGTTCCTCCTGACAAGGCCATAGTGTAGCGTCATAGCATGGTAAAATACGGTCAATGCAAAGCGTTACGTCTGTGTGGACTTCGCCTTGACTGAGATCACTTGACTAAAATGCCTGCAATAGTGCATTGTGCCAGTCAGTTTCACATGCACCAATGCTACAACAGGGACCGGGCTCAATGTCAATGTTGACCGAGGTCAAATGGGTGTGAAGCAAGTGTGAAAGACAAGCAAACATTCAGTAGCTGGTACAGGAGACCGGTACAAGAGTTTCATTTTATCACATCATGGTCAACCGTAGAAAAACAGCATATTCTATTCTGAATTGACAGTTTTTATCAAAAAAGAAACCTCATTGTGGAAAACTATTTATATTCTTTATACTGTATCTATAACGACAGATTAACGGCTTGAACTGAAATGACACCGCATTGGAAAACAACAGTATTGACACAGTGTTTAAATACATGAATGAAGATTTTTTTTTGTTTGTTTTAGCATTCTACCTTCTGCTCCTCTCTCTCCTGGGCCACATGACACTTCTCGATGTTCCAGAGGCGCATGAAGTCCCGGAGGTAGCCGAAGATGGTCAGGATGCAGTAACCCATGTAGGTGAGCACAGCCACCAGTAGAGGAGTCTCCTCAAACGACTCCGCGAAGGGCTTCTTGTACAGGCCGGGGTTATGAACCCCATTCCGTTTCTGGGACAAATCAAAAGGAAGACAACTGTGTGTTAGAGACAAGTCTCTTGATATTAACAAAAACAAATGCACTCTAGTGTTGGGCCGTGTGACGGTAAAACCATTTCCCCGGTTATTTAAATAGCAACGGTGTCAGTTTCAAAAGTGTCATATTTCATGTATTAAACAGGTCATTATTAGTTCAGTTACGGTACTTTTCCGATTTATCGAAAAATCTAATCAACCAATCAACGTTTATTTTTTTTTATTTTTTATAATCAACTACTAAATCAATTAGTCTGATTAAATACCTGAGTGAGTCGCATTTCATACTTCGTTGTACAATGGTGTTGTGCATAAAAAGAATGAAAACACAAGCATTTCTAATCAGACCAGGGCTAACCAAGTTCAACGTCACTGACAGGGCACTGTCTCACGGCTTCATTCCACCTCAGTGCCGGAGGCCAAATAGAGGCCATTGCAATTAGTTAACCCACAGAGAGGCCACTCATAACCGAGGCAGGCTTTCACAGTTCACTGACTGAAAGGTAAGAACAATGCTCTGCGCTTAGACCAAGTAGCAGAATCAGAAGCCTCAGGGCGCTTCTGCAGGCAGTTCGTTCTCTAGGTAACGGCTTAACTCTACTGTTATTTCGACTGAGGGTGGAGGGACTGGAGGCTCTAACTGTGTCAAATCACAAACAGCATTGGACTGTAAAATACAGTAGTAGTCACTGAGAGTGATTCAAAGCATTTCTCTTGCCAATAAAGTGGCCAGGAAGTAGCTATTGTTCATTACGGTCTCATTATGTGCTACTTGAACAATCCACTGAAGAAAGCAATATGCTGGACATCACCATGTATGAGGCTATGAGCTAAACTGTAGCCTGGTTGTAAGGTCTATAAGCACAGATCTAATCAAATGATGTCCGTCACTCATTACCCTGCAGCTAAGCAACCACAGCACATGTGACCAATCACAAGAAACACTCCTGATCTCAGAGGCATGAGTAAAGTAAGTGTGTGTGTGTGTGTGTGTGTGTGTGTGTGTGTGTAGCACATACCCCTCTTTCCAAAGAATCCTGAAAGCACTCCATGTATTGGTCTCACTATAGCCCACCAGGCACCTTAAGTTTGTTTCCTGACTCAAACCTAAACCTGCAAGGTCTATAAGCAGCACAAAGCCACTTTCATGTCCAGGCTCCCGTTCTGAGAAACCGTTATATTCTGTGGTAAAGAGAGTGTCCAGAGTCCCGTTCTGAGAAACCGTTATACCCTGTGGCAAAGCGCAGCGAATTTGTATTTGTGTGCGACGTGCGTGTGTGTGCGTGTGTCTCCCTGTCTGCAGTCATTAACGAAGCCAAATCACAAATAAACTCACCTGCTAGAAGAACCGTACCTGACATGAGAAGTTGATTCAAATAGATTAAATTTTTAATGCATTAATTCCATAAATTGATCATCCTGACTGAGTTGATGCACACATTTTGACCTAAATCCCTACTTTTATACCACCAGAATTCTAGAATGCAAAGAGAGCCATGTCATGTCAAGTGCTACATTTAACGGGTGTGAAACTCAAGTGGTTCACTCATTTGTCACATGCTCACCTGTTGAAGGTACCAAAGGTGTTCCATTCAATCCATAGAAACCTTATCTAGCACCTGGCACACTGCCTACTAGTGCCTACTATAAGTGATGAAGCTACGTTGATAAAAATAAGTAAACAAGTCATCTGCCAACTAATTGCCTCTCCTGTGCACGTCTTCATCGAGGCGTTATTGATTGTGTTGTCATGGCTGGGAACTGTAACATCTTTCTTATCTCGACAAAGTCCCTGTATGTCAACATTGTGCAAGTTATTCACCTTTGCTTCTATTATTCCTTTTGACTCCCTAGTTCCTATGGGCCTATATTAGGCATTAATTCAGCAAACTGTAATACTTTTACCAATAAGCACTGAAGCAGAACTTGTTACGCCTTTTGAGCTAGAGGCCATAGACCCAGGAATACATTTAGTTCCACTCAGGGAATCAGGTTCATTATAAAAGGAGTCAAAATAACTGAAACAGTTGCATAGACAGAAACAGGCCAGCAATTATACTGAAGAACATACTAACTAGACCACTATCTCAATGGACATTATATACACACTGGATGTGTGTCGAGAGACGAGTCTTGTCATTTCCGTTAATCAAATCACTGGACTATAAAGGTTTTATTGTCTAATATAGTTTTAGAATTCAGTTGAAACAACATCAATATCAACCATACCAACGCAACTCAACCTCAACATTGCACATCAAAAAGTATACTCTGTAGTTGCGTGACTCCCGCCCCCCCAAAAAGGATCTACAAGCTAATAACATATTGCTATGTGACACGTTGTTAGTTTGCAATCTGATACAGTGTAGTCTACTAATGACATCATCCACATCATCATCAAATCTGCGACCCCTCGTTTTAGTTTCGTCTTAAGTCAACAGACATATTGAAACAAAAACAAACCAGCTCCTTAAATATTTAGCACATTTTGCCAAACTAGGAAAGTGTCACTTGCCTTCTGTCTGACAGAAAGAACATTTGGAACGCCTACAAATGAATTGTGTTTAATGATGGCCAAAATATATTTAACATTCGCCAACTCCATTCATTCAAGTTAAGACATAAAGAGCAATACAGTTCTGTGAAGAATTTATTGACGTTTTGTCTTCCCACCAAACAATTGAAAAGTATCGATAGTGGCATCAAGGATCGATAAAGGCATCAATATTAACAATCTCCATCCCTACTTATTACACGGCTACTTAGAAGTAATCAGAAGGTCACTGGTCTCCCCCCCCCCCCAGTCTGGCCAGTATACCAGTGTCTCTGAGCAAGACACTTAACCCCTAATAGCACAGAATGATACTCTGTGGTCAGATTAAAGTAAACGTTTGAATTGCCTAGTTTTCACTGTTGCTACACTTAAAATATAAAACAAGTGTGCGAACCCATAGTCCTATTGTTTAGACTATTGTATCGCTATTTAGATATTTGGCATAAATATCGAGGTACCCCCCCCCCACCCCCAATAGTTTCAGAAAATTCTGTGTGGAACACTGGAATGCCGTGATTGGCCAATCAGAATTGAGCGGCGTAATATGAGCTGTTATCAACCCCCACAACCTAGGTGTCCGTTTCTGTGCCTCCCTAGACAGGACAGACTTGACATGTCTTCCAGCTCTGCCCTCTAACTTTGGCCACATTGGAAAGAATGAGCGTAAATGAACAGCACACAGCACCTGACACACTGAAAGTGTCTGATGCTCGCGTAATCAAATGCACCCATTATTTACAACGGCTAAAACCATACTGAAGGCGTCAAGTAGGCGCACCAATGTATATATTACATCAAGGCATTTACGAATTCAAACTTGTATTGCTTTATGTCAAGTTTGAATGTTAACAAGTGGCCTAACTTAAACCCATCATTTGTTAGGGGCATTGACAGCAGTTTGGAACTTCACAGCGTTGATTGAGGAGCGGGGGGGATTCTTGTTTACAATCTTTAGGCTACAGTGGTGCATTCGGAAATACGCTCTGACAGCGCCGGACATTCAGAGCGCTCGGAGCGTCGTCATTCAAAGATGTATGATGCTGCATTCTGGGAACACTCAGAGCGCACACTGATCATTCCGAGTGAAAAGCTTGGTTGCCCGGGCATCTGAAAGGTAACAGGATAGGTGGGCACTAGGGACATCTGGGCACCTCGATGTAAAATTGTAATTTTTTTCCAAAATGTTACAAAATAAAATATTTGGAAAATGTTTTTAAGTAAAGCAAAGTAGCGTATACATGATTAGAACATGCTTAAACATGTGACAATTAAATGAATTACAAATTGCAACAAAACCTGTATATCCAGTTATTTTGGGGCATAAACAAGAAGTTGAAGGATACAGTTAAGTCTGATAATGATGTACCGTGCATGTTCACATCATATATACTTTACATTACTTAACAAATTTTCAAATATTTCATTTTTTAACATTTTGGACAAAATAGCCAATTTTACATCGAGGTGCCCAGATGTCCCTAGTGCCCACCTACCCTGTATCCATCTGAACAATGGTGACAACAGTGATGGAGGAAGGCGTTGCAAAATGTGATGGCTGGAGCTCGTTTGGTACATCTATATGTAGTTAATAATCATGTTTGTACTTTATACATGAGATTAATTATTCATAATTAATGTTCAATTGAATGAATTAGTTAAAGATGATCTACTCTGGCCATTTGTAAATTAACTGATATCAGAGCACTCTATAACATCAACACCAGAGAGCTCTGAAATCAAAGCAGATTCTCTGAGCATATTTCTTCAGAAACATTGTTTGTGTGCTCATGCCATGTCATGTGTGGAAAGTACAATAAATGTGTGATAAATAAAGAATGTTGGCCGATATCTCGCTATCAGAATTCCGGCATTCCCGCTCCCAATAATCATGCATCAGTCGGGCTCTACAAGAAAACATCAAAAGATGCTTGCATCTCCTGGTGTTTCTGCAATGAATTCCAGGCTGGGGAGAAGAACCACACCCTCTCTCTCCCAACCAAAAGACATTCCTCTCCCTGCAGAGAGAAACGTAGGAGTAGACCTTCTGTCCTCCCCTCCCAGGAGACAGAGCAACTCCTCTGGTTACATTACACAAGGGGATATTCTCCATGCTAGTGTGACTGTAAACAGAGACCAGCCCCTTTATACACACAGACACACACACAAAACACACACACACACACACACACACACACACACACACTATGCAAAATAACAACAAGGTGTAGGATTACCAGCACCTTGCCACTACAATCATCCCTGATCAGGTAGCATGCACCTGTGTGCAGTTCATGAGTTTACAGTGAAACGAAAAACTGTATGCATGATAACAACTGGAGGGCAATATGAGTGTGTCAGTGTGGACAACTGAACATTATGTTTACAAGCACAGTCAGGTAAGCTTAGATAGTACAAGAAGCATGCCACAGACACACGTCAAAACACTATAGGTGTTGTAGCCTTGGATCAAGTCTATCATAGATGTATTTTATCGATTTTGTCAAAATCGATAAAATACATCTATGATAGACTTGATCCAAGGCTAGACGTGTTGTATGAAATGGTTCAAAACGAATACTTGGCTTGTGTAATATATTTATAAGTACTAATTTAAGTAAGGGATAGCCATGCTATAGCTAGATGGCTATAATTTTCCATTTAGAGTAGATTTTGTACGTGTACTCAAGGAGTTGTTAAGGCAAACTAACGTCCCATGTACACTTTCAAGTGGGAAGAGTTGTCACTAGCTCTGTAAACAAAAACAAAAGCTCATCTAAATGTTATGTTAGACCCCGAAAGGAAACTTATCCAATGTATTCACGTGGTTGAATAAAAATATGTCTTTATTTCATTTTCCACACATTTTCTACAAACCAGTGGTGGAAAGTAACTAAGTACATTTACTCAAGTAATGTACTTAAGGACAATTTTGAGGTATTTTTTACTTTACTGGTGTATTTCCAGTTTTCAGCACTTTTACTTCTAATCCACTACATCTCAGAGGCAAATGTTGTACTTTTACTCCACTACAATTATTTGAGAGCTTTAGTTACTTTGTAGATTTTGATCATTATTACAAAACATACATTAACCATTTCAGCACTAT
The DNA here is from genome assembly GCF_963280865.1 of Gymnoscopelus braueri. Classification (NCBI taxonomy): domain Eukaryota; kingdom Metazoa; phylum Chordata; class Actinopteri; order Myctophiformes; family Myctophidae; genus Gymnoscopelus; species Gymnoscopelus braueri. Next base: position 34,653,012 of record NC_137616.1, on the reverse strand, counting down.
TTAAACTTTGGCTGTTTGAAAATAGCCTATCTACAAGATCACAACATTGTGAGCTTGTAGCTCTGCTATTTTCAAAAGATTTGCTATACATTTTATACATTTGAAAACTTGTGAAATGGGACATTCCGTATAATGAGTGGATACTTTCTCCTTTTGGTACTTTAAGTACATTTTTATACCAATACTTCTGTACTTTCATTCAAGTCAAATTTTGAATTTCGGACTCTTTACTTGTAACAGAGTATTTCTACATTGCGGGTATTGGTACTTTTACTTAAGTAACAAAACGTGAGTACTTCTTCCACCGCTGTTTATCAACAGACCCGTTGTCTCTCTGCTGTTGGCCCTTCCCTTCCCTCGGGGTCTAACGGGTCTACTAGCGGTGTTCAGCCGGCTGTATGCCGGGGGGCCTCACCTTCTCCCTCGGGCGGCGATACTTCTGCGACTGCTGCCGTCGTTGGAACAGGCAGTGGTTCTTCACGAAGCCATTTTTACTCGGCAGCTTGCCGTTGGAGGTGGTCCGCGGCTGACAGGCGTCTCCGTTCAGCAGCTTGTTCGCCAAGGAGCTTTCCGTCATGTTGGTCGGCCAAAAGTGCCCGGGATACGAAGGGTTTCAGCCGGTGAGGTACTACGGTAAGTTTGGGTGGTTCTGAAGTCATGTATGAAGCTGATGCTGTGAGAGGAGAGGAGAGAAGCACAACGAGACGCCCACTCTGCGTCTGCGCTACGCAACCGGCTTTGCCAGGTTGTGTGAGAGAAATAAGCAAGTAGCTCGTGAGCATGTAGATCTGCTATTTTCAAAACATCTTGGGGGAAAAAGTGCAAAATGTGGAATAATTTTGAAAAATGATTGTAACAACACAATTACACAAATCTGGTATGGGTGTCCCTGGAGCAAAATATTTTCAGATCGGAGTCCACGGACAAATATATATTTTAATTTGGGGGTCCCTGATTATCTGATGAAAATCTTTGACAACCACTGGTTTAAAAAAAAAAAATAATAATCTGGAAGCAAGTGCAAAGCATCTACACTTTAAAAACGAGCCCAAATAAGCAACTACACTTACGTTTAGAAATAAGAAACTACACTTTAGAAACAAGCCCAAATAAGCAACTACTCTTTAGAAACAAGCCAAAACCAACGCAACCCGCAACTACCAATATTTACAATCTAAGCAACTTTACAGAATAAGAAGCCCAAAGTCGCTTATAATAAGCGGACATGGCAACCCTGTACGCAACGCGAGTTTGCCGGAAACTCCACGCCCCTGGTGTTGCATCCCATAGCCTGGAGGGGATGTTCACCTGTGATTGGCTAGTATGCTGTCACAACAACCAGCGTGATAACCACGCCACACGCTCAGCGGTTGCCTGACAACCAACCAACTGGCCAATCAAAGCGCAACCATCACTCCGGGCAATGTGATCTATTATGGACTACACTTTTTCTTTACTAGCCGATGGTGTTTAATTTACGTCATTTATTATTCCGTTTCGGGGGAGGTCCTAAAATCCCACCCAATGTAAATAACCCATAGTAACCTTTGTATGGGCGTAAACTGGGTGCCCCCCCTTTCCAGTGACGTCGTCACTCACCTCACCTGTGTGTGTGTGTGTGTGTGTGTGTGTGTGTGTGTGTGTGTGTGTGCGCGCGCGCGTGCGTGTGTGTGTGTGTGTGTGTGTGTGTGTGTGCGCGTGCGTGCGTGCGTGCGTGCATGCGTGTGTGCAAGTGGATGCAGCGGATGTGTCAAGACTTTTTCCAAGCAAGATCCCACTATTGGGAATCTTCACACATGTTCACAATGAACGTACATAATTACCAACATGTTCGTGTGGCAGAGTCTATTTTGACAACGTTGACATAAATCGATTTATGTGTAGGCTAATTTAATGTATTTAAAGTATTTCACCCAAAAAAATATTTATTTATTTTCTATCAATTACAAACCCCAAGAAGCCTTGAATTCATGGAGATTATTCAGTTTTTGTCGCATTCATAAGCCAATAATTTGATGACCAGAAGAATCTCCGGTAGGAGTCTCTGTGACAGATGACCCATTCATCAAATTATTGGCTTAGGAATGCGACAAAAACTTAAAAATCTCCATGAATTCAAGGCTATATGGGGTGTGTAATTGACAGAAAATATGTAATTTTTTGGGTGAACTACTCCTTTAATACATATTACATAACAATATGGGACTTTTGCCACTGTACATTTGCATTTGGCCGACTGGGCGCTATTAACCATCCCTTTTTCTCACACACCCATAGCTGGGATACTGAACAGGCATGCCGGGCCCAGGCCCAGGGACCCAAAGGTCAGGGGGCCCTCTAGAACAGTGGTTCCCAAACTTTTTAGCTCAAGAACCAAAAGAGAAATTAGACGTTTGCCCGGGTCGGGACCCAAACTAGTGAAAATAGCAGATCTACAAGCTCTCAACGCGTCGTTTCATGCCGCGTTGCGAGCTTGTGGATCTGCTATTTTCACTTCTTCCTAATTTTTTTTTTAAGATGTATGGAAGTTATTAGATTTTTAGATTTTATTCATGAAATAATTTTCAAATCTTTTGAAATAATAATTATTTTTAATGTAGGAAACAAAAAAAAGGGGGTATTTACTTGTGACCCATAAAACACAAATACAATTGCGCCCACAGAGAGACACTCGGAGGTGGAACTGGAAACAAAAGGCAGCCTCAGGCCCAGCCCAGGGGCCCAAGCATCGTGATCTTGTAGATCTACTACTTTCACAGAATGTTTGCCCCTAGGGTTCATGTGGTTAATGCTCCCTGGGAGGAGTTAGGGGTTTAAGGGGTTAAGTGTCTTGCTCAAGGAACACTTGGACAGACTGTGTGCGCTGGGGGGCAAACGTGTCCACATGCTGCCCTGGAGGGGATCAGGATGAAGGGGGAGAGGGGGGATGGGGAGGGCATATGTGTAGGGCAGAAACTATCCATTCTTCTCTTAGCAATTATTCTATCGATTACTTTTTCGATGCGTCTTGGTTTTTAGTTTTTTTTTAAAATATCAACAAATCAATTAACCCTACTTTACACTTTGTCGTACAATGCTGTCATTCACCAATAGTGAAAATATCAAATCTACAAGCCCACAACGCGTCGCATTGTGATGTGTTTCTTTTGAAGATTTTCACCTATAATGACATACCCAAAATATTGCTAAACGATTAATCGATTATCTTATAAATAATCAATAATCAATTATTTTTCCTAATAGATTAAATAGATTAGTTCGATTAGAGCTGCTGCACCTCTACATATGTCCTCTATGTTTAAGTTTAATCTGCGTGTGTTCTTGGGAGCAGACACCTTGTCACCAGGCTGTCACTAATCTAGTAATCTCTCAAGACAGATTCATATTCTTTCTTTGTTTTTACAGAATGGGTTTCCAGATTGCTAACCTTGTTGAAAATGAGTGAATCAAATACACAGACAAACAAAAACCAAATGCTGACTTGGCCATTGTCTATGACCCATAACATGTAACAGTAGACCCTTATCTCCAGCTCCATCAGCAGGTTGTGTTGTTCTGCACAACAAACCCCTCTCTAGTGACAACAATCCATGCCTTACTGTGAGTTTCTCTGTGTGCCTTCTTAGCCTCTGGCGGAAACGGTTTGTATGTTATGCTTGGAAATGCCAGGGTGCATAGTGTACGGTATTCCAGCAACATGGAGAGGAAGAAGAACTCTGATGGGAGGAATGTCAGTGAGAAAATGAAACAACAATAGTGGGGTTTCCTAGAGTCAAGGCCAGGCCTCCGTGGAAGACGTTTTAAAGCCCCCCCAGGTTGTACTTCCTGACCTTTTCCTGTTTGGTTAGTATGTTCTCTAGTAGTGGAACAAACACGTCGGCACATGGGGCTCATATGTAGAAAGAATGTAAATAATAGACTAGTACCATTTACATTCATTTACATTCTATTTACACACGTGTCTCTTTCAGACAGTGTTTGCATGTGGGACAGAGTGCATGTGAGATATGCCATACCCCATACTTGGGTGACGTATGATTTCATCATTGGTTCAAGGTTGTCTTTGTTATCCCTGAGGGGCAACTTGTTGTACAGCCAGCAGTAACCGCCATCCTATGCAAATACTGGTCAGATATACACAGTGGTGGAAAAAGTACTCAAATGTTTTACTTAAGTAAAAGTATCAATACTGCAATGTAGAAGTACTCTGTTACAAGTAAAGGTCCGGAATTCAAAATTTACTTGAGTAAAAGTACAAAAGTATTGGTATCAAAATGTACTTAAAGTACCAAAAGTAAAAGTACTACAATGTTTGAAAATAGCAGATCTACAAGCTCACAACTTGTCGCGATGCAACGCGTTGTGAGCTTGTAGATCGGCTATTTTTAAATAGCCTAGGTATAAAATAGGGCTAAAGTGGTTAATGTATGTTTTATAATGTAATAATTTATATCTGCAAAGTAACTAGTAACTAAAGTTTTTAAATAATTGTAGTGGAGTAAAAGTACAATATTTGCCTCTGAGATGTAGTGGAGTAAAAGTAAAAGTATAGACAATTGGAAAGACTACAGTAAAGTAAAAGTACCTAAAAATTGTACTCAAGTACAGTACTTGAGTAAATGTACTGAGTTACTTTATACCACTGGATATACAGTAAGACAATGCCTCAAGGAGGTTAAATTCTCCTTTCAACCTCCTAGATGGCACTGTTGAGCCACAGAAGGGGAACCTCATTACCCTCCTCTCAGTAGCCTTCCAGCAGGAGCTTCTGCTGGTGTCACTGGCCGTATTTCAGTGCTTTGGTGGCATCGGTCTGCAGCCCCAGTGTTCTTGGAGTGCAACATCTGTGATTAAGACAACGGTGATAACATCCAACTACCCAGTAAATTTCCGATGCGATGCCTGCCTTTTGCCCTCTCTCAAGGTTGTAACCTTGGCTCTCCTATAACAGAAGCTCTTGTGAAAGTATATAGAGGCAGTTTCGTTCCCACCTATGCCTAACCCCATAGAGTAGATAAGGATCCAGCTTTAATAGTATCAGAGTTAGAGAGGAAAGTGGACTCATTGAGACTTGTTGATACTGGTGCACTAAAGTGTTTTAGCAATGATTCCGTCATTCCAATATATTCTGATTAAACATACAGTGATAATCATCAGGGATTTATTCATAATGAAAAGTCAATCTAAAAACATACAGTCTGAAACATTTTCTCATTACCGTATATCATGCAAAAGCGATGATGGCATGCATCTGAAGTTATTGAAATGCATGAATATTAATGTGACAGATATGATTGCTATCATAAATGCAAGGTTCTCTCTAGGTATCTAGTTGGAACATCATCATGCAAATATCCATGAATATCCATTTCATATGTATGTCTCCTCTTCATGTAAGAGGATGCTATAAGTGGGGTAGCAGAGCCTATGAGAAACCAGGGGGCCTCAAGGCTTCCATGCATCATTATTGCATCATAAATTATATGCACTATATAGGAACATATCCAACTAGTTAAGTGAAACACACGCGTAGTATCCATCATCCCTGTATAAACAACAACAACGTTGTTGCTGTGTTTACATGCCATGAAGTCTGATAATTATGATGTCTGTATTTTACAGTGATTTACATTCAAATGACAGATGTTTTCCAACTCATTGAGGATGCATTTCCGGCCTTTGCTGCCATTTCCCCGCTTTGATGTCATCTAATGAAATCATCAGGAGGATCAATCAATCTCAACTCCCATCCCCCAGACAGCCAGTGCCAGTGCTGCCAAAGAGGAAGTCTCAGCGAGCGGCCGTTTGTCCTCCACTAGTGTCTAATGTGGTGGATAACAAATGATGAAATGAGGATAATACACACGTAACCAGATAAATGAGTGGGAATGAGCATGATGGTTTGCTTGGAATTCCTATGTTCCTCTGAACCCTCATTTAGCGTTTCCCAAACAATGGGTTGGGACCTATTCCTGGGTGCGAACCAATTTGTATGGGTTGCGAGTAAATATCCTGTTTTAAAGTTAAACTAATCATTTTAATCATACATTTGGAAGACAGTTAAGAAAATGTGAAAGTAGTAGATTGTCTATTTTCTATATTTTTCAGTAAGTGTGGGAAGTACTGGTTTCCAGGACTATTCACCTTCAAGATTTCATCCCAGTACAATGCCCTCACCACCAAACACAAAACAAACAAATCCTAACAAACTTTCCATCATGATTAATCAGGCCAGCTAAATAATTGGTTCACCCCAAACTCCCCTATCTGGACTGTACACCTGGTCACTAATCAAGAAAGCCACTACTTATCAAGAAAGCCACTCTGATCAAACAGGACCCCCCTCTCACCCCCTCCACCAATGCTTCCAGTTAATACTGACAGTGGGACTTTGCAGGTGCTACAAAGTCCCACTGGCCTGGAAATGGACACATTTGAATAAGCATTGTATTCTGAGCCTTTAACACTGTTCTTGTCAGTTGTAGTGTAACTGTGTGTGTGTGTGTGTGTGTGTGTGTGTGCGCGTGCGTGCGTGCGTGCGTGCGTGCGTGCGTGCGTGCGTGCGTGCGTGCGTGAATAAATGTGTTTAAAATGTGTTTTAGATGTGCATTTTTTGAGCCGTGTCAATGAGTTACTTGTGAAGTTGTAACAAACTAACATTTTTTGTTATCAATTGTTTTCATTAATTATATCACAAAAAAAATGCAATTATGCCAGCATAACATTGTACACATAGATGCATCATGAATATAAACAAAAACAAGATACTTATAGAACACAGCACACAATGACAGACAATAAAGTTATCTTGAATCTTGAATCTCTCTTGGGCAAAGTGGAAGGAGTTGCAAATCACATCCCACTGTTGTCCACTCCGGGAGATTGATTGTCCCGCTCTAAAATGTCTCAGACCATCACGAGTGGAAAGATAGTTCCAATCAATCACTCACAGCTCACATTTTGACGTGGTAAATTGCATGTATGGTGAATGTGTGCAAGGAGAAATCATGGAGACATCAAGTGTGCACATTGGCTTATGTAATAACATGCAGGGAGAAAGCGTTATGTGAAATCAAAATATGTTGCTTTTTCACACAATTCCCCATTAACCTCTGCTAATGGTGCGGATGGTGCTTTCATATATCATCATCAACAGTTGCATCACCACCACCAACACTAGGCAGTAAGCAACGGTAGCTGCACATGCTATCTTTCAAACCACACTGTATAGCCCATAGCTCTTCTATCAGATGAAGACACATTGGCTGAGGCATCAATCAATCCCCAGCATCATGGAAAATCCTGCAGCTGTCAGACTCAGGACCGACTCCAGCCATGCCTGGGCGGGCTCTGCTCCGCCGCTAGTGGGCAGTGGGCAGGGCCGCTTTCTGACTGACACGACCATTAGAGATCGTTTCGCCTGTCTAAATCTTCCCAATATAATGGATTATCCTCAGAGGGAGCCGCGGCAGAGAGAATGACTCCCGCGAGGGCCTTGGCTGTGCACCAACAGCGAGATAGACAGTGCTTGACACAGACAGACCATTTCCAGGGTGCAGTAGACACTATCCAACGTAATGATGAGTGAATCATTACAGTTCTAGATATGCAAAGACGGGGAACTAATGACAAACAAAAAGTGAGTGAATGGCAGAGGCAAGTTTTCCCAGCTACTTTCTGCTAGTGGATAATGTTATCGTGACAACTTTCATTTGCAGTTTGCGTGGCTCTATATATCGACACGGAATGAGAGCGACAATGCATTCCAATTCTGAGTAGTTCCGAGGGGAACCTGCAGACTACAATTGCCAGAATATTCAATTTCTCTTTCATGTAGAAAATCAGCATAACTGCATGCAATGTTTTTATGTTACCATCATAACTATACTAAAATGATACATAGGGATTTGTACTATTGACAAGGACACTGTGGAACAGAAGAACTGACTAAGGGCCCCTATTTTGGGATGAGAGACTCAAAGGACCTGAAGAAGTAGGGTACTAGGGTTGCTGTTTTCTGTACATTCTGAATTAGAGAAATATAATACAAAATTAAATAAACCATTGAATGAAATAGGGTAAAAGCTTGCATCCATTATGCATCCAAATGTGTCTAATTTTGTAGACAATGTGTCATGGAAATGGGGACAGGGCCCAGAATGCCTTGCTACTCTGTCTACACAATTACAATACATGTGTTGTATCAATTTATATGCTCTTCAACAACATCTGTTGAGGCTGAGTCCATACACAACAATAAAGAACACTACTGTGAAGGAACTTCCTACACTGTAGGTGGATAATCAGGAACACGCTTGGCATAGCTGTTTAGTGTTTACAGAGGAAGTAGTAGATGTTTTTCTGTAACTCATTGTAAGGGCAGCAGCCCTCAATAAAGAAGCATATCGGCAAATCTTCACAGAATGAGATAGGATCTCTCTCTGGCCACAGCTTGCGGCAGGTCAATATAGTGGCACAGGCTGCGTTCAACAGCAAACTCTGCTGCCACCGTGGGGAGGGCAGAGAGGGAAATAACACAGCAGCTTAGTTTGTATCATGTGATGATGCACATGACACAAACTAAGCTGTCCTGCCTGAAGTGCATAGTGCAGAAAGATGCACCGCGACAACTCAACGTTGTTTATCATTTCTGGGTTTGTTTCCTTCTGGGGAAAAGATAAGAAGCTATCCATCATGGCCACCGTCTGTGACCTGAAGATTCCATTATGGCCCGACACAATACGTTTGCTGTTCGTGTCGAAAGGCGCACAAAGGCAATGCCAGGAGCCAATTTTCTTTTTACCACCATGAATAAAAAACCCATTCATCTTCTTCTGTGTACATTCAGAAAGGCAGACAAGGGCTGAGTGGAGAGCCATTATCAACCTGTCCCCCAAAATTAAATACACCTTAACATTTCAACAAAGCCCAATTGCAAGCACAAGGGAACGCCCCCATGCTGTTACGGGATGATACGAGATCCAGCAACCTGACGACTTCAAACGCCAGTGATTGAGTTTTCTAATCTAAACCATAACACAATCTGCCATGTCTCTGATGCTGCTGAGGAATTCATGAGAAAAGAGACACACACACACACACCCCCCCCCCCACACACACACACACACACACACGTTCCACTTAGTTGATACACAACAGATTGATTTCTTCACTGACACTATTATTGGCCATTTCAGATGTCCCCTGCTGTCTGCCACCTCACACTATTGGATAATTTTCCTCTATTGATTTACCTTTATTTTTGGAGTGTAGACATTGGGACCACACAAGCATCCCCAATCCCCAAAGACTCTCTCTCTCTCATTCTTCCTCATCCTTTATCCTTCTATCGACCCGTCTATCTATAAAACATAAATAGTAGTATTCTATAATAATAGTATAATACATAATTCACTTCTACCACTACTAGGGCCTACTCGTAGCATACGTAAAGTAACAAAAAGACAACCAGACTGAATCGGAATCATAAATATATAAAAATGAAATACACTTCTCTCCACAGGTCAAGGTTAAATAACATCAGAGCCAATTTATGGTCATGAAGCCGTGAATTTAATATACGCTTTGCTTGGATTGATCCACAAAAGAGCAGAGGGGAAGGCAGGGACAAACTGCTAGCCTCTACCGCACCGCTAGAGTCAGCATGTCAGTTCCTCTCCACATGATATAGGTCAATGTTAAATCGTTTTAGAGTCAATTTTCTATCTTGGAGTCATGGTTTATCTCGTTTAGCCCAGTTCTCCAGGTGCAGAGAATGGGCTGGGATGAGTTTGCATGCTACACCTCTCTTTCTCCAACCTAATAACGACCAAAAATGGCAGTAAGAGCCATGTTGGGTCTGACCTCCAGCTGGGAGAGAAAATACATTTGAATGGAAACAGTAGCCGTGACTCTAGACAGAAATCGGGGCTGTTCTCCATTCACAGTAGGGAACAAAGCCTGTGTGCCCTCCACATGGATAGGTTCCGCAACCTGTATATTTAGGAGGGACTTCAAGTGATGTAATTCTTTTGGTCAAAGATTTCCAAGGGGCCTCTGTTTAGATTAGGCAGAAGAGAATAACATGATCAAATCTATCCATGGCAATGATGCCTTTTACATTAGTTGGACTGATGTCCTCATTCATATTTGAGAGCGGAATAGAGAAGTGTGTAATCATAAAGAAAACTTAGCTTCTTTTAACATCAAAATTGGCTCAAATTCTGTCACTGTTTCAGCCCAGTCACTTTGACTTCAATTATACAATGAAAGTTAAATATTTCAAATTTTATAAAACATGAAAAGAAATACAATATGGTGAAGGTACTTCTATGGCCTACTGGCAATGCACATGGAATTTGGCACTGATCGTTCCAGTGGTTTGCAAGATAAGCTCTAGAGACACAGACACTGTCAAATAGACGCCTAGCCTCCTGCAGAGCCATGCATACACATTTGTTTTTGGTGAGCAACAGATAACGAAGTATAATTTGGCTCAACGTGGAGAGCCATAAGAAATATTGTTAATCTAACAAATCATGGGGACATATGACTTTCTTGAGGCCTTATTTAGGCATGAGTGAGAGATGGAATTATGCAGAGATCCGTAAGTCTGCTGGACTGTGTAATGCCATGTTGATTAGTTTTGGAGACCAGGAAAGTAAGATTGTCAGAATACATAGATCATGATTAATAGTAATTACTGCCACCAGTTTGGTTCTAATCATCACATAAATCTCAGAGTGTGTTTCTCCTGAAGATGTCAGTATTCCATGCTTAGTAATTGATGGCTTCTCTGAATACACTTTGGGTATTTAATCATCTATGTAAATGGAACACATTACTCAGGAAGTGATTAAAATGGGGGTGAAAAAATACTCAGCCGCAAAATATAACAAATTACACAACTAATGGACTATGAGGAGTTCTCAAACTTCAAGCAGCACTCTTGTAGTGGGCCGAATTAGATGGTGGAATATATATATATCTTTTCACTCAAAATCCAACTTGATGCTCCCTTGGATGAAAATGTCACAGGAAATACAAACAATGAATTCCTTCTCACGCTATATGAAATTTATTTTGGTAGTACTGTACAAGAAATATAGAGCTGGTTGGCTTCTAGTACCAACTGCAAAATTATGGTTGTGTCCCGTTTAATGTCAAGATCAAACAAGAGAAAGTTACAGGAATATGTTGCTGTACATGGGATATCAAATACGGAGATCAACATTGCTCACATACACAATAAATAAACACTGTTGGCTCATAAGCAACAGGACATTGTGAAGGAGGTGAAAGGGGGGCAAAAAATCTCTCCTAATTTCCTTTGATATCAAAACAAACATGAAATGTCTATATTTCCAGGGCACAGGGCCAAATAGCACTACCCACATCTGAAACTACATTGTGGTTGAATTGTACAGGAAAAAAACATAATAAAAAATAAGGTGGTCTTTCTGATGGAAGCAGATCTTTCTCACACACACACATCTCTCATTTCATTACCTCCAACCATCTTTTTTATCATAAGTCCACATTTTGAACGGAATGGAGCAGAAAAAAAGCTGAAACAGAAAGGGGAAACAAAAACATGAAGCTTTCCTCTAAACTGAAAAAAAAGAAAGAAAAAAGATAAGCATACTGTATATACAAACACAATATTGCTAAAAAGGGACTCCCACACCTCGACAGCACCCCTCTCACTGTGAGCCAACAAGACACCCATCCACTCTCTTGGACCTCGTCGACCGCCCTTCCTTTCCCTGGCCACACTCGGTGCCCAACCACATCACTCCTTCCGGCGCTTCTTATCGTGGTAATCGTCCTTGGAGCGGCCGCTGGTGGAGGGCCTCTTGGAGCCTCCGTGCTGCTTAGCCTCTTCCAAGAACTTGTCCAGGCCGAAGGGATCCTCCTCGAAGGCCACAGGCCCCTCCCGTCGCTGGCTGGGGTCACCTCCTGAGAACTCCTTGTCAGGAACAAACCTGGGGGGGAGGGGACAGAAGAAAAGAGGAAAACAACGTGATGACGTGTCATCATTTGGATTCTGTCCTGCAATGTAATGTGTAACAACATGGTATGCACACAAACTAATTAACCTAGGAGTGCAGATCGTGTGAGCACTACTGAAACGGTGGAGGCAAGCCTACCAGCCAAAGTAGCAGGTAAGAGGGTTACATAACTAAATGATCTGTGTCGCTTAATAGTGAATTCTATGCTGATACTGCCAGAAGATGCGGAAAACAGATTTTAGTTTTTAAAGGCCCTCACCGGTGACACAAAGTGACAACAATCAACAAGAGCAAGCAATCAAGAAAAGGCAATTGTTCAGTTAAGTGGCAACATGGCGAGGTGGGTAACTTGTCTACTACATTGACGCACTGTGCTGTCTGCCAGTTTCACGCCGATGGACAACATTATGAAAAACTTTCACAACAGGGACCATAAAGCTGATATTGGAAGTCATGAGACTGTCATATGTTCTACGGGGTACCTTTCTAATTTGTAGAAGCATGGCTGCCCTTAGCACCATATATAGGGGATATATATAGGGCTTAATGTCTTGTGTATTGGAGTGACGGAGGATGTCAGTTAGTTGCCATACTAATTGGGAGGCAGGGGATGGATGCAAATGGTAGAGCTCTATATGGGAGTGAGGTTGTTGGCAGCAATATTGTGATGATTGTATTTGGTGTGAAGTCTTTTATGATTTCTCTTTTTCTTTTGCGTTTCTGTCTTTATTGTATTGTTATGTTGGGCTATGCTGTGCCCTATGTCCTGTCATGCTCGTGGTGTATTGTCTACCTTTTTGTCTAATAAAGTCATGAGAGGGCATAAAGATATTGTGGTTTTTAATATAAGTATAGCTTTATACATAGGGCTATCATCAATAGTGTTTTATCAGGGCGACTAAACCTTGACATTTGTGTAAAATATGTGTCTCCTCATAAACCACATTTACCCTAGCATCCCTATAGTGATCATGTCTTAATAGGTAAACATTTATTCACAGGGATTTGGTAAACAAAGGGATAAGACAAAAGAGAAACTAAGAGATATCTTCAGACATATCTAGCTACTCTTCTTGATGGGAAGGTAATTTGACTAATCATAAAGGAATATGCTGACGTTTAGAATTTCAGTTGATGCAAATACTTTTCATTTCAATACTTTTCACAGAAGTACTGGAAAACAAACTGAGCAAAAAAGATAACAATAAGAAAAGAGTTGCACTGCTGACTCCCACATGGCTTGTTAAAGCTGACTTTGCAGAATTTACTAATGTATTGGACTCAAACAAATTAAGACTATCATAATGAGAGCAGTACAGACTTTTGGTTAAACGCAAAAATCTAATCTAAGACTACCAATCATGGAATACTACCATTCTATATCACCATACCATGATTTTCTTCCTGCGGTTTATTTGGAAACACATTAAGGAACCAACATATTTTCACTTGTCCTGTACCAATGCAAAAAAAATAAAATAAAGCCTCTTCTTTTTGGATACCAGAAGTCACAAGTTAACCGGCCTGCTAAGAGGCTGCTTCTGGGTCAACGGGAAGCAGAATGGCAAGAGGCCAGAGACCACAAAGAAGACCTCAAAGACTGATAGATTCAAAATGTTAACGTATTCCCTGGAACGGATGAGTTAACACCTCTGAGAATAGTATGCAGTGATCTTCATGTGCGGGCATGTGGCCACGCAGACCGCATGCAGCCTCGCAATGTCAAACTTGACAACTAAACATAAGGGGCAAGCTATGCTCGGTCAGTAGAGTGTGGCTCCATCGCCCTGGAGGACCAGAGCTCTTGCTGAGCCATCATCGTGTGCACTCTTGCCTGGTCGTCTTGAAATGAAACCAAGACCTCAATATAATATTGTTTTCCTCTTGAGGAAACATGAACAAGGTGGTTAAGAGCAACTTGGATAATGGTCCCACTGATCCAAAGAAAAAACACTCACATTCCTGATAGCAGCTTGATAAATGACATGTATGAAAAATCCATGATGGTACCTGTTGTTGTGCATGAGTGTGTCGAAGTCATCTGCGTATGCATCTTTGTCCACGTTCCTGCTGGGCCGGTAGATGTTCTGGGCCATGTCTCTGCCGCCACGGAATGGCTGGTCGTACACGTTGTACGTCTCATCCTCGCCGCCAGCAAAACCACTGTCCATACCCTGGAGAGGAAAAAGTAATGTTATTATATTGTATTTATCCAGAGAAAGTCGACTGAGCGCTAGCGCTCTTTCACCGCAACGCCCTACTTCACAGCTCCAACAGTCACACCTGGGAGATGTCTGGTACATCCCACAGTCCTCCACTACTGGAGCAGTTAAGCCTTGCTCAAGGCCATTTCAATAGTGATTGCTGAGGAAAGGGATGCTTGCCTTGTTCAATTCCTAAAATGGTCCAGGGATTCGAACCGGCTATCTTTGAGTCACAAACCTGCGACTCCAACATCGAGCGCACAACTAAAAGAAGATCTCATAAGCCGTAGCTTCTGTCTGCACTTGGCTAGCATTTTAACTGCAGTGTTTGAATTGCGAGGTGGTACCAGTGCATGTGTGACTGTATGCGTGTTCTTCTGACCTTGCTCTGGTTGAACAGTCTCTGGTCGTACTGGGCCTCGCTGGATGTCCGTGGGTTGGGCATTCCAAGGGCAATCTGCTCACTGATGTCCCTGTCCCCGTCCCTCTGCAGCTTTGACCTGGGAAATGACAAATGAGAACACACATGTGATGTACAAACAACACTAACACACACACACAAAAGAGAACACACCTACAGTTCTAGATAAAAGGGACTGTGTTCCAGATGCTGTGTAAGTATGAACCAGGATCATTAGTAAGAAAAGAATTATGTGTGGAGACAAGAAAGAAAACGACTATGGGGAATCCTGCAGCGCACACCAGAATGGAAAAATAACTGGCAGCAGATTTTAGCAAATGGTTCACAGAGTAATTTCTGCATTTTTCCAAAGCTGTGCTAATTTCCACCCTGTGGTCTCACAAAGTGATTAAAATCTTGACTAATCGTCCTTGAACAAACTGATATTCCAAGGTTAAGTGGGAGGCCATGAGGTAATGAGGTCTCCTCCCTACGACAGATAAAACTCTGATTGTGATGAGCGTTCTGGTGCCCCCCCCCCCACCCCTGTGGAGTCCACACTGCATCAACTGACAACCTTGCACACTCACACTGTCTATATACACACACACACACACACACAATCCAGGGATCATTTCAGACAAGGGCTCACGGCTGAGTGCTGTTCTGGGTCCAGCTGTGTTTGTTTGGTATTACTGCTAGCGGCCATGAATGATTCAGCAGCGATGGGTCCGTCCGTCTGTCTGTGTGTGTGTGTGTGTTTGAGGGGGAGTTCATATACGGGGTGTTAGAAATGTGTGTCCGCTACCTCTTATCGGGGGCGGCTCTGGCGATGTTCCTGTCATGCTGCCGCTCTTTCCTTCTGTCATGGCGGATCTCGTCACGCTCCCTGGCCTCACCCTCCTCACCACCTGCTGAGAGGACAACGACAAACGGAGGTAAAGCGCGGTAGGAGAAAATGACATAAGGGGGTGAGAAATGCACACAGAGAGAGGGGGGGAGGGAGAGATAAAGAGGGCGTGAAGGAGAAAGGTACACACCCAGTGGGAGGTGGAGAAAGCGTTGGGAAGATGGAGAGAGAGAGCAGAGGGAGGGGGTGTGTGGCAAGTGAAAGCAAGTGACGGAGGAAGGAGAAGGCGAATAGGAAGACAACAAAGTGGACAAGGTGAGGAGTGTAGGTTAAGATGAAAAGAGAGAGAAACGAGGAATGATGGTGGTCAAACCAAGGAAGATAAAAAGAGGTTTGAGGAGGAGACATAGTGAGAGATTTATAAAAGGAATGGCAAACACAGTTGACAGCTAGAGTCATCAACTCCCTGCTTAGTTTCAGCTCCCCTACAGCCATTGTCTACAATTCTGGTACACACTGTTCCAACACACATTTGCATACTGGACGTGACTTTGTTTAGCTGCCTAAATGGTTACTTTAACAAATTAGGACATGCAGGCTGGCTCTCTTTCTATTTATTTATTTAGTAATTGTATTTTTTTTTTAATCTTGAGTCACTGGAATTAGCCCCTAGAAAGAGTCATTTTACTGGACAAGATAGTACATTGGCATACAAGGAAATAGACTAGGCTCACAGATCTTTTGTTTTAAACACTGTAGCTGCCCAAATAATGCATCGCCCACATACCTGCAATGTCACCATTTCCATTACGGCTCTAGACCCTACCCAGCAAGCACAATGACGTCATGATGACGCCCGGTCATCACCCCGGTGACGTTCAGGACTAGGCCAGATCACAGCCCATATGGGGATGATCTTTACGTCATTTACAGGACGTCATCACCGGGACATCATATGGACATTTGGACAGCAATTTTGGGTGATGAGAAATGTGTTTAGATGACGTCCTGGAAATGACGTTTTTGTGGTCAGGATTAATTTTGGTTGAAATCAGGTGATATTCTGGGCCAGATCTGACTTGTCTTGGTTTGACTTGATCTAGCCCCAATCGAGACGTCACTGATTGGTCCGGGTCCTGACTGTGCTTGCTGGGTAGTGTCGCAAGATTGCAACCCTTAGTTTAGTGTCTCTACTAGAACCAAAAATAAATAAAAATAAAATTAAAAATAAAAAAAAAGACTT
This sequence comes from Gymnoscopelus braueri, assembly GCF_963280865.1. Lineage (NCBI taxonomy): Eukaryota > Metazoa > Chordata > Actinopteri > Myctophiformes > Myctophidae > Gymnoscopelus > Gymnoscopelus braueri. Next base: position 34,636,304 of record NC_137616.1, on the reverse strand, counting down.
AGACAAACAAACATATGATTGGGACTGACCTTTGTCCCCGTGACCTTTGATGCCCGCCCTGCGGTCTCGGGCCATCTGGGCCAGCTCCCTCAGTTTCTCCTCCTTCTTTTCCTTCTCCTTCTGTGCCATCTTCTTCTCAACCTGGGCACGCATCTCCACTGCTTCTCTGGCCTACGCAAACAAACACAACACAGAAAGAGTCAGAGGTGGACTTTCAACCTGGCATATTTTGGGAATGTCACTACAGGCGAGAATGTAAAAAAATCGTTTTAAAAGAAACAAGTTTGAAAATGAGCTAAAATAGCATATCTACAAGCTCTATTCGTCACGGCACGTCGTCAGCTTGTCGATAGGCTACTTTCTCCGCATGACGCCATCGTACAACAAAGTATAAAATAGGCCTTAAGTGGTTAAATAACTCACTAGACAGTCGCTGTATGCCAAATACATGGATATGTTGTAATGGCTATAACTTGTAGTGACATTTATAAAATCACAAATATTAGCCTGGATGTGAGGAAATTCGATTTCTGTAATACTGTTATTGTGTACAACTTCTTTCAACCGCAGCGGGCGGTTTGACAGGAATGTAGTGAGTCATTGCTGAGTTTTAAGATCATTTTGAAAGTAAAGTGTGTCATAGTGCCTCTGAAATCACTATAAGACACCATGTAAAGAAATCCACAGGCGTCAACAGCGCCATACCTTTCTGTCGGCGATGTACAATGCCTCAGCCAGCTTAGCAAAGTTCTCATTAATGTGAACTGTTTGAAGGCCCCGGCCGTCTGCGGCCAACCGTTTGTCAAGAGGGATGGTGTAACCCTGCAAGGGAAAAACAGAGAGAGTTTAAACATTTAAATAGAGACCGTGAGGAAGGTAGCACACCAATTCATTAATCAAAATAAAGCCGCTTTTGGCACATTGAGCATAACCTTTCTTTTCCCTAAACTCCAGAGACAATTTGTGACGCGGTTAAAAATCAACACTTGTGTCCCTAAAAATACACACGCACACACATCACCAAACACATGCATGCGCAAACTAAAGTTTAGTTATAGCACTGAAAGTCGATGAGCGTTGCCCTTTACACTAGACAGTGTGCAGTGATTGATTCCCTCCCTATGCCCCAGGAGGGCGGGGAGTCAGGCTGCGGTGTCTCTGTACCTTAGCGTTCTTCCAGTTGGAGATACAAGGGGGAATCTTCCACTCCTGCTGTTCCTTGACCGTCATCTGAAAAAACAACAGATGGAGAAGTCAGACTTCACTGGCTACTGCCGGATGTAGGCAACTTTCACTTTAATTTTTTATCTTTGAGGCATTGTACACTTTTTGAGATAGGACAGAGTTGCGAGAGGCAGGGAATTTGCTGGTGCTGAGGAGAAAGCACATGCAACAAAGCAGATCTGCGGACTGTTGCGGTATTATGGTTGCAGCAGCCCATAACCTTCATTATTAATGCACACTTTATATCTTTTATCCATCAACAAATATGAAACTGAACCTCTTGGTTTCTTGCAATAATCTCAGGTTCTCCTCACGTTTGAATATGAAGGTCAAATACATGAATTAAAAATAAGATATAACGTTCAAAGAAATAGGTAGAAAATATGGATCCGTTTTCTCTGTAAACTGAAAGTGTACCTTTCTGCTTGGCGAGTGCATGACAGGTGCAGGGGGGGATGGTGGTCCACGGGGAATTTTCTTGTTGATTCTGCAACACACACACACACACACACACACACACACAGTATATATTAGTTTTAAATAAATTTTCATGACATTTTAACTAAATGATGTGATTAAGACAGTGGAGAGAGACAGGAAAGCTAGGTCAGAGGAGGGGATGACATACCTGCATTACAGGTCCCTGGCTCGGAATCAAACCAGGGACGGTGTGATTATTATGTGGCCATTAAACTCAATACTCATGTGAGAATTTGATAGCAAAGTGTGAGATTGTGCCTCATCAGAACCAATCTCACAGGAACAAAGAGGCGTTTGTCACATAGGATATGTTCAATTAGGTTAACACTAAAAAACACTCACAATTAGCTTGGTTGATTACAATTCCAAGCACGTAAAACGGCACACAAAACAAAAGCTGTAAAAGCAGCAGTCTCATGTAGCTGGCACATTTTCTATAATTTGATGTGTGTTATTCAAAGATCTGGTAATTATTCAACGATCAAAGCATCCCAGCTCTAGTCACAATATCCCGAGGAGGACCCTGGGGAGAACTTCTTAACGCAAAACTGCCATGCTCGGCTGGTTACACGGCAGTAAGTAGCAGGGATGTTGATGTTTTTTCCCCCTCTACTCCAAAGGAAGGGTAATGTGTGTGAAGGTGAAATTCCTTAAGATGAAATGAAAGCTTGCGATGTGTTGTAACCGTGTAGATCAGCTATATTCGCTATGTTGTGCAACACTGTTGTACGACAAAGTATAAAATGTGCTTTATTGGTTAATCAGACTAATCGATTAGTCAATTATAAAAAATAATTATGGAATACGTTTTTTTTCACAATGATTAAAAAAGGTAATAAACAGAATAATCGTGAAGATTAGCGATATTTGAAATTATTGGATGGATGACACTTTTTGAATACATTACATATTTTTTTAATACGATAATTATATTATCGCATGGGTCGTGTGATGAAGGATAAAATTCTTCACTGTTCTGAAATAATTAAAAATGAATAAGTTCATAATGGCAGCATTTGTTCATTGCGTGACGATGTTTAGATATTGTGTGACTGGTCTGGGATATGTTTACGAACTTGAAGCGTGGAGGCTCCATTGGGTCCTTCTGCATCTCCACCATGCGAATGACTCTCTGCTTGGCCCCCGAGTTAAATGCCACTCCTTGCTGGGATGGAGTGTATCTGAGGAAGGGAAGAAAAAAAACAAAGAAAACAAAACTGTAAACTCAGCTATTCAGTTTTCGTTACTTATTTACATGTTTGATGTTTTTTCAGATAAAATCATTTTCATTCCGATTAGAGTAGGTTGCTTGCCATATTCAGGTGAAGGCTAGAATTGCTGACAACATAGCGCACTGGAATAGGATTGGTGTTTGAGGGTTATTGATACACACACCTGGCTCTTTTAATTTAAAGCTGTACGTTTTATAACTGTCACCTAGGGATGTAACGTATGGAATTTCACAGTAAGGTTTTTACCAAAATACTACAGCATGTGGTATTAAACGGCATAAATCCCCTCCGTTTCATTTCATGTGCTATGACCCATTAAATAACAAACAAGCATTTTGCTTTATTAAAAAAAAGAGAAAACTGAAATTGCTTTATTGAATTGAAACTTATGTGCGTGTCTGTGTGCATTCCATTTAAACTCATGTATTAGCATTGTAACATTTAAATAAAAATAATTAACGTAAATTTATAGCATGGGAAAAGTATTACAGGAAAAGGAAAAGTTCTGAACCGTTGTTGCTTGATAACCACAGCATAAGTTACATGTATAAGTTACATCCCTACCATCGTCACTGAACTATAATAAAGATGTCAGCTGCTATTTTGAACGGTTTGATTAGGAGCAGACATATCTACCTGATGTATTGTGCAGGAGCCTGTTTGTCTGCGGCTCTCACTGGCATGGCCGCAGCAATCTTCTGAGACACCTGCTTTTCCAGGGCAAGCCGTGTCTTCTCTGTCAGCTAAATAACCAAGAGGACACATCTCAATTTCCAGGCAAGAAACATATTGGATTCAAAAACATAAAAACTAATTTCACTCTAATCTGGCATTAAAAACGTAACTGCATAGTAGTAGTAATAGTAGTAACCTACCTAGCCTGTTAAAACTGATAATCGGCTGACTCGTTAACCAGATCCAAAGCCACTGCGAGAATATGCTTTAGGCTGTGCTAACCAACTATTACTGGATTCTCTTAGATGCTTCTCTCTGTGTAGGTAGTTAATGTCTCTCGGGATCGCTCTGGTACTGCCCTACCGATACTGCTGGCTGCGGCCCTAATGTCACGACAGTGATGTCAGATAGTGTCAGACGTCTCCATATATGGAGCTGCCTATGTCAGTTATGCCCAAATATGGGACCATGACGTCAGTCCTGGACGTAACGGTTATGTCTATATATGGAGTTTCTGGGAAGGGTTCGCTGATGCCAGACTCCGTATCTATGACACGTTTAGGTCTCTATGACGACATATATAGGCTAGTGCTGACAGATATGCCCTGAATGTTTTCTACATAGCCCATTGCCTTTATTTTAAAGATGTTGTTATTGTCAAACGGTTAAGCCTATCCAAAGTTCAAAACAGCCTATTCAAAGTTCAAAACTGAGAAAAAAAAATCAAATCTCACATCTTTAACAGACTCCTCGTCAGGCCTCTGCAGCTCTGGGGCTTCATCGTTTAGGACCTCCTTGGGAAGCAGGTCTGTGTACTTACTGAAGATCACCTGCAGAGAGATAAGACTCTTTAGAAACAGACATAATTCACAACACTCTTTGAGATTTGATTTTGCTAAATAAATGTGTAGGCCATCGTGTGTGTGCGCGTGAGACAGAGAGAAACAGAAAAGGAGAATGAAATTAAAATATGAAGAGTTTTTAAACAACCGAGTGTTTTATACAACTTAAGCATGAGTGCCTATTTGGAAATACAGCCTTTATTTCACTTGGCGAAGGAAAATGCTTCATTATCAGAGCATCTGTAACCGCGGTAGAATACGTTGTTAGTCCATTTTGTGTCGTATTTTCTTTAATAAATGAGTAGGCTATAGTTATAACTGTGTAGAGTTCACCGACAACCACTATCAAACGCTGTTGTGTAACGTGGCACCCCTCTGATTCCACAACACGGCATGCTATATAAGACACATACATTAATTCATGCTGACCAAGCCAGCATACATGGTGGCTCTTCATCACTCCAACATTGAGCAATCTCTGCTTGAAAGTAGCTATAGACAACATGTTTTTGATGGGTGTGTGGATGAATGCATAATTATGGTCCATTTCTTTTGTGGACCCATGAGTTGACCCATGACCTGTAACCAATATTAAAACATGTACTAGCAACATCTGTGCCAGCACTGTTTTGTCAACAACATACCTTTTCTTTGCCCTGTCCTTGTCTAGCGATAGCATCATATTTGATTTTCCCCTCTGCGTCCACCTGCACCGCCAGGGCATTTGACGTCTTTTTCTTCCTGCCCATCTCCTGGGGGAACTGGGCCACATGAATCTCTGGGAAGGCTCCTCCATCGCCAAAGTCCTATATAAACACAAAACGTAAAAAAACAGGGGAGGTTAAAACGTCCCCTTCTTGCAGGGACCTTGGGAGGTATTCATTCTACATTCAGAATTAACGTTAGGCCATCACAGTGAGTCCATTACTGCTACTATGTTGTTATTTAGATTGACACTATTTACTTTCACACAAATAATAAGAATGTTTATTTAGACAGATGCTAGGTTTGATGTGTATCTGGTATCCTAGTTACTTTGTAGCACTTAACGGTTTTCTTTGCACTCTATGTCATCATTTATCCTGTCTGTTGACATTGACTCTGATCTTGCACTTTGTAAGTAAAGGTGTGCTGTAGTTAATAAGGATTCTTCATCCACCATCAAGGAATGTTATGCAAAATAAATAATAATAATAAAATAAAGCATTCAATCAATCAAAAATTTAGGTTTTCATCATGTTCACTAATTGTCTCCACAAATTAATAACATACATTTGGCCTGTAAAGTCTCATGAATATACAGTATTTACATCGAGTGCACGAGGTATCCATCCTTTTCTGTGCCCGTAGGGTGGAGGTTCATGGCGGGATGAAACCAGGGCATTGGAATAGGACTTCTGGGCCCGAAGCCTCTCCTCTGCCTCCAACTGGTCCTGGGACAGCTGGGTCGGAGCTGGTAAGAAGCTGTACACACACACACACACACACACACACACATTAGAGCACTATCTCATTTGGTATTAGGCCTAAAGGGATACAGGATAGGTGGGCACTAGGGACATCTGGGCACCTCGATGTAAAATTGGCTATTTTGTCCAAAATGTTACAAAACAATAATGGTCTTAAGTAATGTAAAGTATACATGATGTGAACATGCACGGCACATCATTATCAGACTTAATTCTATCCTTCAGCTTCTTGTTTATGCCCCAAAACGACTGGATATACAGGTTTTGTAGCAATTGTAGAAATATTAGACCTTAATAGTCGGATGTTTAAGCATGTTCTGATCATGGACACTTTACTTTCGACAATTTTTCAAATATTCTGTAAAAAAATAGCCAAGGTGGCCACTCTTCCTTGGTGCCCAGTCTGCCCACCTATCCTGTTACCGGCCTAAAGTTAGCCGACTTAAGCCACTAAAACGTTCGAAAGCTTTCAATATCGTTCAATGTGGCTGTTTAGACACACGTCAGTTAACCACTAGCTAACCGTAACTAACTATCAAAAAACGTCTCTGGAGAATGTATGTTAAACCCCACACACACTGTTGACAAGAATTGTATTATAAAAGCAAGTTAGCCTATGCTAAGTCGTTAGCAGCGCCGCCGGGGCTAGGCTAGCGTTAGCTTAGCAACACGTCACACGAGAGCCCGGCAAGTCTTTCTGAAACGCCAGTTATGTTATTGGCTATCATGAAAAAAACATTTTATGCGTTACAACATATGGTTTGGACTGAATTAAAGTGATTTAAAGTATATAATACTAAAATACAACCCAGGCCCCGACACACCGCTCACCTCGAGAGAGACATGGTTCCTTTCTTCCCTAGCAAGGAGTTGCACATGCGCACTGGCAAGCCTCTGTTACAGCGCACAGAACCACATAGAATAGAACAGAACAGCAGTGGTGGAAAAAGTACTACATTTCTTTACTTAAGTAAAAGTATCAATACTGCAATGTCGATTATACTCCCGTATTCAAAATGTACTTGAGTAAAAGTACAAAAGTATCGGCATCAAAATAAACTTAGAGTACCAGAAGTAAAAGTACTCATTGTGCAGAATGTCCCATTTCACAAGTTCAAAATGTATAAAAAAATCTTTTGAAAATAGCAGATCTACAAGCTCAGTGTAGATCTGCTATTTTCAAATGGCTGAAGCGAAGTGGTTAATGCTCTGTAATAATAATGTAAATCTACAAACTAAAGTTTTCAAATAATTGTAGTGGAGTAAAATAACAATATTTGCCTCTGAGATGTAGTGGAGGAGAATTAAAAGTATTGAAAATTAGAAACACTCCAGTAAAGTAAAAGTACATACACATTTTACTTAAGTACAGTACTTGAGTAAATGTACTTAACTTAGTTACTTTCCACCACTGTAGAATAGCATAGAACAGAACAGAACAGAACAGAACAGAACAGAACAGAACAGAACAGAACAGAACAGAACAGAAAACAGAAAACAGAAAACAGAACAGAATTTAATAGAATAAATCAATGGTTCTCAAACCTTTTCATGTCAAGGACCCCCTTATATAATAATATGCATTTGGCCGCGGACCCTCATCTGAAAATATTTTCCTGCCAGGGACCCCCATATAAAATTGGTGTTAATAAAAGGTTCCAAAAATATTCAAAAATGTTAAAATGTTTTAAATAGCAGATCTACAACACGTCGCAATTCGATGCATTGTGACTGTTGTGAGCTTGTAGATTGGCTAATTGAAAATAGCCTGTGCCGGACCCCACTTTGAGAACCACTGGAATAGATCATATCCTCATTACAATGTTATAGTAAATTGGCACATCAAATGTGCCTCCTGCATTGGTATTATTCATAGTTCTGCTGGATGCACCCAGGTTGTGCCCCATCTTGTTGGACTGTATATCATGTGGTAGCCTTTCTGGAACAATGAAAGGGAAATAAATATAACTGCCGAATCCCTAATGTAAAGGATCTGTGCTATTACAGAATTGTTGTTAATATTATTATTTTCTTCTTCTGTGGGACTGAAGAGTAGTAGCCTTATATTACCATAGTTCCAGCGTGTGATGTTTCTGGGAAACCACCGGAAAGCATATCAATTCTAGGAATGACAAAGTGGAACACCAAACATAAAATGACCGTGTCACATTTGTGAAAAAAATATTAATTACAATTAAATATGTTTCAAGCCAGTTCAGTCCTCCTCTACTCATTCTTCTTTGAATCTTCATTTGATATTATAAAACATTCTCTGTATGTTTACAATGCTACAGTGTGACATTTGCTCTATATGACCTTGGTCAAGGTACCTTATTTGTGATTCCTCAAACATAAAATCCTCATTATTGTTTTTGCAAATGTTCAACATGGCTACTGGCTTTGGCCTAGCCTGGAAATCAGACGAATCTGCCAGTGCAAAAAAAGAATAATAGGCCTTGGCAGATTTGGTCTGCCCTCGCTCGGTTGTGATTGGATTTTCCTGCCCCCGAAGTTGTTGGGCCACCAATCAGGGCCCAGTATGCAAATATGGCTTTATCACCAGAGGCATTTCTTTTCTGGATAAAAACATCTGATAAATGCTTAAATTGTTAATTGGCTGCTAACTCTTTAGCTCCATATCACTCAAATAGGTAGGTCTACCATTTAAATTGGCTTCTCCTGAGAGGGGGTCAGCAGAGCCCTATTTTCCTTTAGCCCTACAGATGCTCCGACAAGATAGGTGAACTGACAGAAGCAGCCTTGGTGACATCCTATCGGGATGCGACTTGGAGTCACATAGGCTGGGAATCAGTTAGAATCGATTTCAGAATTGCACATGGTTAGTTTCCACATGGAGTCAACATGTTGCACATTCCATCGTCAACGTGGTACCATTCTGTGTCAGCATGTGGATGCAGAGGTTTCGGCCCCAGCAGCAAAATGTGATGCCTAAAGCATGAGGGGAATATAGGGCTGAGGGAACATAGGGCTGAGGGAACATACACATGCTCCCGCCATAGAAGATGTCTGCTGTAGTTACATCACAATTATGGCACCTTCCTTTTTCAGTGTTTCTGTCAGCCGGGTGTGAAATCACTGCTCTCTCACCATCTTTAGTTTAAGGCTACATGGCAGAGGTCAACTGATGTGCCATTTCCACAATGAATTCTTCTCAGCATTTCTCAGCATGTTAACTTACAAAACAAGGACACTGCTGAACAGACAGAGGCGTTTGCTACTGCAGTCCATTCGTCTTTTCTTTTTTTTTCCTGTCCCTAATACTTTCTGCATGGCCATGGTTGGTTCTGTAATGCAAAAGTAGCCTGGCTTTGTCTAGTTGTTTTTTTCCTGTTCAGCGTTATCACCAAATGATTTGTCGTTTGTCGCATGTCTCCGCAGGGAGCCTCTACTACATCGCAAACGAGGCTGTGTAAACTGAAAGCACAGCTGACATTACCCACTGTAAAATAGCCAGAAGGGATGCCTCAAGCAGTGCCAATCTCAGTTACCATTATGACGTGAGTTTCACTTGAGACTCCAGAGCAGAGAGCAGTATACCAGTACTGGTACTCAAGCTGTCTCTGTCTTCATATGTCTCTTTCATGCCTCTTTCTTTATGCTGCCATCTTTTTTTCTCACAGTCCCTCAATCTCTCCCACTCTTTCTCTCTCCTCCAACTTTATCTCTCTCCCTGAATCTTTCTTACGCTGTCCTTCTCCCTCTCTATACCCCTCTGTCTCCCTCCTCCAACTTTATCTCTCTCCCTGAATCTTTCTTACGCTGTCCTTCTCCCTCTCTATACCCCTCTGTCTCCCTCCAACTCCCACTTTCTCTCTTTCCCTCCATCTTTCCTTCTCCCCATCTCGCTCTCTCCCTCTCTCCAGCTATTTTCTCTCGGTCTCACTTTCTCTTTTTAATCCCCTCCCATTTTAGTATCCATGTCTCTCTCTCTCTCTCTCTCTCTCTCTCTCTCTCTCTCTCTCTCTCTCTCTCTCTCTCTTTCTCTCTCTCTCTCTGCCTGTCAGTCTCTCAGGAGACACGTTATTTTATTAATGTGACAGAGGGTAAAAGGACACGTCAGAAGAGATCAATCAACCAGCCTGTGGCACAGGACCAGAAAGCTTTTAATAGAGCCAATCATCAGGGTGCTCCTCTGCTGGGCTGTGCTTGGCATTTGGCATTGAGGAGCCCTATCCCATTCCCGGCGCTCTCTGCTGAGTGAGCGCTGATAGAGTGGGCATCTTCTTAGCGCACAGCTGGGACTCGTCCTCTGGGTGGTTTCGTGGCGGGCTTATGCTTTGTTTAAACTCTGCCATATGATGGATGACGGTGTCGCCGCGAAACATTGTGAACTTGTAGATCAGCTGTTGTCGACAAACGACACCGTCGTATGACAGAGTATAAATCAGGCTTTAGTACATTATTGTTGCAGATGTCAGGAGTCGGAAATGAATCAACTAGAAAAAGTGCTCCTCGGAACACAGGTCTCCGCCAGGTCAGGTAGGTTATTGTGGCCTCCTGGTGGCGCTATAATAGGCCTTTCACGGCAATCGGACAATGCATTAACGATTTGAGGCATTTTGTTCCAAAAATGTGTTTTGCTAAATTAGACCTGCTGGTGGCGCTATAGAATTTCTTCCTCTGCCTAGTGGGAATGTTCGTGCAAAATTTCACGGAAATTGCACGCTGCGTTCATGATTTCAGGCATTTTGTTCAAAACAGACCTCTCCTGCAAACTTTGGAAGCCAATGTTAGCCAAATAGGATGGAATATGAAAAATCGGACAGATCTGTGTTGATCACATGACTATTAGAGATACTGTATACCGATTTTTGGACAGAATCTGTAGGAGTAATATAAAAAAAATTGTTTTGCACAAACCGGCCCCCTGGTGGTGCTATAACAGGCCAATCGGAAAAATGCGGGTTAGAGGTTCTGAATTGGCATCCAGGGAGTGTGTATGCACAGTTTCGCAGTGACCGGGCCAACCGTGCCGGAGATTAGCTGTACACAGACAGAAAGAATGACGGACGGACGGACGGACGGACGGACAGGGTGCAAAACATACTCTCGCCATGCCTTTCGGCCTGGCGGAGACAATAAAGGGCATACAATGTCCATGTTACCTTGAGGTGTTTTGAAATCTCTGGATTACACCGAGGTGTTATGATATTCAATTGTGTTGTTAAGCCACGGATGGCATACCTTTTGACTTGGGATTTTGTATTTTGTTTTCTGAGATGCAACATTCAATCTGGCAAAGGGAAGGTTGTAGCCTATTGATGGAAGCCTGACAACTACATGATCAGACCATGACAACAAGACAAGGGGCTCTCTCTAGAATTTCACGCTGAATTTATTTATGGCTGCACAGTATAACAAACCTAAACTAGAAAAAGTGCTCCTCGGAGCACAGGTCTCCGCCAGGTCAGGTAGGCTATTGTGGCCTCCTGGTGGCGCTATAATAGGCCAATGTGAAAAGGGTGCCAATTCTTCTTAGGCCTTGCACGACAATTGGACACTGACTGCATTCATGATTTGAGGCATGTTAAAAACATTTGTTTTGCTAAATTAGACCTGCTGGTGGCGCTATAACAGGCCAATGTTAAAAGGGTGGTATTTGTTCCTCAACATAGTGTGAATGTGCGTGCAAAGTTTGACCGCAATCGGACGGTGCGTTCATGATTTGTGTAATTTTGTTCAAAACAGGCCAATAATGCAAACTTTAGATGTCAATCTTAGCCAATCAGGATAGAATATGAAAAAAAAAAAAACATCACGGACGTGACACACACGGACGGACGGACGGACGGACGGACGGACGGACGGACGGACGGACGGACGGACGGACGGACGGACGGACGGAAGGGGTGGAAAACATACTCTCTCGCCATGCCTTTCGGCCTGGCGGAGACAATGATACCGCACTCAATGTTGCATGCATCTTATTACTGTAGATATCTTTCCCTCACTGCTTATTAAACACTTGGCACTTCTCCAGTCTGGAAGTAGTACACTGTTGTCAGTGTAGTTGTAAATAGTCTACTTTCTGAGTCTGACACACTATGTGGAAGTGTTTAATTGCTTGCTGTTGTATGTAACGCTGCACTAACATCACCACGGCTTGTAAATAGCAAATGAACCAGATTCTGATCCTGACTCCATTGTCACTGCCAGTGTCATAAGGGTCAGACAGAGACTAATGGCAGGGGCAAGCCAAGCTGCTCATGAGAGGTGTGTTGACTAGAATGACTACACAGGGGCGCTGGCAGAAGGTACAGATGCAAGCTGACATGGAGGCTGCATTGCCAGAGGCTAAAAGTCTAACCTCCAAACTTGGAGAAGCGTAGAGAGTAGAGGAAAATGGCACATAACCTCTGGAATACCTGACCACTATCCGTGCGTCCCCCCCACCCGCTGTCAGGTTGTCAGATTCCAGCATCAAGCGGGTTTAATTGTCACTCACTCATACAAGCAGCAAAATGTCGGTATATGGCATGCTCCGCAGACTGCGCTGACAATAACAGAATCATTTAGTATCCATATATTAATAATGTGCAATAAAAGGTGTACAAATATACATAAATATACATTATTGCAAGTACAGTATGTGCAAACTACAGTGAGGGATGGTTACAGATTGAAGGCAGTTTTGTTTGTTTTTTGTTCTTGTTCAGGGCTTTGACAGTCTCAGCCTCAGGGAAAAAAACCTCCTGCTGAGTCTTAAGCCTTTGAGCTATGTGAGACACCTCGGGTGCTTGCTTGTCCGGATTGGCACAAACTGTCCATTGCTTGGTTGATGTTTGTCCTTCATACGGTTCCAAATTCCTGGAAAGGACATTAAACTCAATATAAAATATATACCTTTTTATTAGTACATTTATTTTTTTTGGGAAACTCACATATTAGAAAAACAATACTAGGCCTTGTTTTGGTTAACCACATGAACCACACCTAGCGTCTCTATTCTGGGCATGTCATAATAGTAGAACATTTCACAAAAATAGGCAAACCTTTGGCTAAGAGATTTGGTGTAGAGGGAAAAAAGAGCGGATCAAGTGACCCCTGGGGGGACCCTAGTAAGCGAAGTATAGGGTTTAAATGGATAAAGGTATGCCCATTTAATTCAATTGTAACTATGCACTGCATTAAGCAGCACACTCTTCCATTATGTAAACGGATAATTTGATGTTAATTTGATGTGCTGGTCTGCGATTGGCAACACACACCAAGGCACGCAACAGACTGACCAATGATAGCATTGGAATACCGGTGGCCATTCCGGCAAACTTGAGGCTCTTTGAGTCTGAGACAGAGGGGGGGGGGGGGGGGGTCATAGGGCACGTTTTTGTAGTTTATTACAACGCTAAATGAGTCGACTACTTTAATTGCAGTTCAGCTTAACTAAACGAGGCATCAGAGTCTGACATTGAGGAAGTTCATGGTGAGTATATTGAGGCCTGAGATAACTAAACAAGAAAGCAGACACACAGAGGATAAAATCAAGGACATTCCGCAAGTGCTTGTTCAAACAATAGTGTTTTTAGATGGTTTGGAGTTACAGACTGAAAGGCTCTGTCAAGGCTTTAGTTATTAATCTGGTACGAGGAATGACAAGTAGACCCCGTTCAGCTGACCAAGGGTTCTACTACTGGGCACGTAACGTTGGAGCAGGTCAGTTAAATATTCAGGTGCCTGACCATGCAGAGCTCCCGTATGCGAGCATCAGGACCTTGAACTAGACCCTGAAATTAACAGGAAGCCAGTGCAAGGTAACCTGACACCGTCAAATGGAAGAAGCTTGCGACACACATTTGTTTCACAGCCTACTTCCCATCTGAGACTCCGGTCGCAGAATCGATGACAGACGGTTTTTCTTTTTTTCAAGCTACTAGGCAGGTGATTGGATGATCCCGCCCCTAGCAGCCGCTGATTGGTTCGAACACACAGTGTTCGTGCAGCTTTACTCCCTGCGCAATCCCAGACCTCCTTCCTGAAATCAAATGCAAATGAGATTTCCGGAGGGAGGGGGGTTTACCAGGCTAAGTGCAAGGAGGCCAGGACTGGAGTAATGTGACACCTTCTGCTGGACCTTGTTAACAGTCTAGGCAGCAGCATGGATGTTTTACCGAGGCAGGTTAAAAGTGAATTGCTCTAGTCCAGGCGTGAGGATGCAAAAGCATGAATAATAATTTCTAACTCAGGGTGTGAGACAATCGACCCGAGCTTAGCAATGTTCCTGAGATGGAAAAAACGTGTACGGGTCACCGACTTGATGTGCGAGTGGAGGTGCATAGCCTGATCGAAATTGACACCAAGGTTTCTAAAGTTGGAGCACACATTAGTTTTGAGGGAGTACAACCAGTCACCTTAGGAGCAATGCTATCAGAGGCAGCAATGGGCACCTCAGTTTTAGCCTTGTTTAGTTGAAAGAAATTACTCGCCAACCAGACGTTAATGGCAGAGGTGGAGCCCTAACACTGGCAACCTTATTATTGCAGTCAAGAAAAACAGGTGGGTCAGGTGTTAGTGGACTGACAATATTGTTGATGTTGTCGAAATGGACTTTAGAGTGTCGCTTTCTGGAGGAAATGAGGTTACCATAGATTTTTTAAGACGTAACCAGGTGGACATCAAGCTTGGTGAACTTCCACATACTCTCCACACTACGACATTTGCATCTGAGACAACGGATTTAGCCAAAGTATTTAAAATGCGCACGTGTGCAGGATTTGAGAAGAGCAACTACATTTAAAATTTAGAGTGCTGGCACCCTCAACAGAAGAGGGAAAATTCTCTGCCGAAAGACCATTTGACAGACGCGAGCACCGAGCACTTAATATCTGGCATCTAGAGTTGCAATACCAACCCTTGACAGCCCATTAATCCAAACAGAAAAGTACGATCTGATTGTATTAAACAACGTTAAATTTATTAACATTGTAGCTGTACGGAAAGCTTGGATTATCCTCTTTGTAGCCACCAAGTTTTGTTTCATAAAAATCCACCGTAGACATGTTATGAGCTACTTTCTGTCAATAAATTCTGTGCAGGTGATTATTTTGTGTGGAGTGTTGGAGTTTAGAAGTGCTCGTTTTCAATAACGCAACGTCCTGCTGCCTCCTGCATTATGTGCAATTTCGAAACAGGTGGTACGCACGCAGGACTGTTGAGTGATTTCCCACGAGTGCTTCCAAAAATTATCACCTGCATGTAATTTATTGACAGAAAGTAGCTCATAACATGTCTACGGTGGATTTTTCTGAAACAAAAACGTAAAAACGCAGATACAAAGAGGATAATCTAAGCTTTCCGTGCAGCTGCAATTGGTTGGTGAGTTTAACGTCGTTTCTGTTTGGATGAATGGGCTGTCAAGGGTTGGCATTGCAACTCTAGATGCCAGATATTAAAAATAGCACCTAAGAATTGCTTGCGGCTAGGTCAGCGCTACATGACAACATGGTCAACTATTTCCATTGTAGTCCTTTGAGACTAAGACTAACATTGAATGTTGCTTAACTTATATAGTGGTGAAAGTGAATAATAACAATAATTGGACACCGTAATAATTAATGACCGTAAACACCCCTGTAATTAATTTTCTGTCCAGACAGCTATGGGGCTTTGAGAGAGAAACTTTATCTCCATCACTGTGGCTTTTGGCATCCCTGTGGCTGTTGTTATCAAGGCTGAGGTACTCCTTGTCAGAAATGATTCATATCACACACTGTTTCCCAGCTAAATATTGGGAGAGGGAGAAGAGGAGAGGAGTAGAGGGAGAAAGAGAGGGGCTTGTAGGCACTTCATGGGAAGAGAAAGTTACACAAAAACAGCCCAAAGTGGGTCAGAATCCTGCTGGTTATACCATACCCCCTCTCTCTCTCTCTCTCTCTCTCTCTCTCTCTCTCTCTCTCTCTCTCTCTCTCTCTCTCTCTCTCTCTCTCTCTTCTCTCTCCCATACTCACATACACTTTGCAAGCATGCACACAGACAGACAGACAGACAGACAGACAGACAGACAGACAGACAGACAGACAGACAGACAGACAGACAGACAGACAGACAGACAGACAGACAGACAGACAGACAGACAGACAGACAGACAGACAGACAGACAGACAGACAGACAGACAGACAGACAGACAGACAGACAGACAGAAACTGTACACACAAACTTATCTACATTTGCAAGCACAGACACACAGGTGAGATACTCTGGAGGACATTTACTGCATGAGCGAAAGAAAACTTAACAGAGTGAAGCAGCATTGTAGCTACTTTTTGCTTATTCATTGCTGCACTGTGGTCCCACACCTGGCATAGCCACCTCATAAAACAGTGAAATACTCCCTTACTCTTAATTTCGCATTGCTCTGAGAGTGTAATGTTAGCTGTGATGTCCATTTTATTTGCTGTGTATAGCGTACAGCTCCTGCACCATTTCACCTACTCATGCATGACTGTCAAAAGTGATTACACAGGAAATGTTAATGTTAATTTCTGCCACTGTTTTGATGAAGAGAGCCAGCATGAATTTGAATGCACATATGCCGCAGTTTATCACAGAGCAAAACGCCTCCGTTCCCCTTGTCATAAATCTGGGAGACAGGTATGGAGAGTTCCGTCCCTGCCTAGTTGGTCTTGACTGATCATCAGCGCATTATGCTTAATTTACATTATACTCTGTCATCTGACGGTGTAAATCATGGCTTTACGTTCACATACTGTCTCTCTCTCTCTGCAACATACTGGGGGGGAGTACAGTACTTTCAGGAGAGGCAGTCACTCCTCTACCACCCTTGCCCTCAATAGCCCTAGGGTTGCGTGCCGAGTCCTCTTCTGTACTCTCTGTGCACCCATGACTGTTTGTTTGGCCAGAAATAGCTCCAACATCATCGTCAAGTTTGCTGACAAGACGAAGATGTGGACTTCTGTATGCAACAGCAGAGGACCTACACCCTCCATGATCAACGAGACACCAGTGGAGAGGGTGAGCCTTTTCAAGTGCCATGGTATGCACACAGTAGAAGACTAGACTATGCCGGTATCACCTCAGACAGCTGTGAAAAATCAAGGTCTCAGAGAAGGCTCAGAAATACTTTACTCTGCTACCGCTCAGAGCATCCTGACTGGGGCCATCACCGCCTGGCACAGGAATAGCTCCTCCCAGACCCTGCGAGCTATGCGGAAGGTGATGGGGTTGGCCGAGCACACCACAGGGACTTCCCTCCCGTCCATCCAGGACTCATGCTCAGCTCAAGGTTACTGAGTAGAGCAAAAAGGATTCTGAGGGCCAAATATCACCCCAGCAATGAGGACAACCCCCCTCCCCCCCCCCCCAAAAAAAGAAAAAAAATACCCCCTTTTTGCTCACAACATAGCATGCAATTAATTATCCTCTTTTTTTGGGGGGACAAAACCCCTGCACATATTCTAGCTTGCACATATCGTACTGTATGTATATGCCTTTTACTGCATATGAGTTCATTTAACTCTGAGAGTGTAACACTCAGGATTTTGCTGTCTTAGGATTTCTGCTGAGTGTGTATGCATTCGAGCAAATGGAGCACACACAGTAATGTGTGACAAGGAGAAAAATGATGTATGTAAAGAAGCAGAAAGACGGTGTCAAAGAATAGATGCAAGGTTGATCACTCATACGAGAGAAACACACAGACAGAAGGGAAGGAGGACACGATGTGAGTGAGTTAGACCCCCTCAGCTGTTTCAACGCAACTACATTTTTAATGCTGCTAAATTCTACTTAGCCTTCGTCTCTGACCTTAACCCAGTGTTGATGAGGCTGAGGGCCATGCTATTAGGCCTCAGTATAGTGGGGTCAGTCCCAGTAAATGCCCCACTCTGCAACTCCGGCACCGGGACTGAGCCCTCAGAAACACGACGCCGGCCAAGGTCACCAAGGGGCTCAAACAGCTTATGAGGGCTGAATAAACAGCGGCTAGTGTCGGCGGCGACCTGAAAGACTTCATAATAAGATGGCACTGCTAGAAAGTTGAAGAGAAGACGAGACGAGACAATGGAGTGAGTCAGTGCCATACAGAGCGAGGTGACAAGGTCACTCCTCCTAACCATTTCTATCTCACACTCGGTGACTCCCCCCTCTCACAGAGCTGTTCTGTTCACAGAATAATCCAAGATTTGCGATATCACTTAAAAGGAAATTTTATGCCTGAGTCTGCCTCTGCTAAGGAGATAAGAAAGCCTCGCAGCCATAATTACTTTCCCGAAACAAACTGGAGGATCTGGCTGTGACTGTGCTGTGGATGCAGGCTTGATCACACTATTGTAGTGGCATGAATAATTTAATGTTTAGGACCATGTTGTTTATGGTGTGATGCAACACAGATTTCTGTTACCAAATGCTGGCTATAAAGATAATATTCTTATGTTGCATGTTCTTAGTCTGACTGAGCATGTGAAGAAATGTGTAGATGAAACCTTTAAATCTATATGTGCAATAAACATGCAGTCAAACTATCTATATTCATGTAACCACTCTTTAAGTGTAAGCGACGAAGCGTACAGTGTACAATAGAGCTGGTCTGTTAATTACACCATACCTAGCTTAGTTACATGTATCCCCTATTCCCCCAACAGAGAGTTGAATGTCCATATTCACACAGCTTTGTTATTGTGCAATGAACACACTTAGACTTGCAGTTTGATGCTCAGTTGATTTATTTTCAATAAACAATGGGAGCATGCATAATGGTGTGCTGATAATCTTTTGTATTTTTAACAGTTGATTTATCTACCACTAGATGGCAGCACCACCCAAAGGAGATCTGTAGTAAGCTCGCACACTCACACACGCACACACACACACACACACACACACACACACACACACACACACACACACACACACACACACACACACACACACACACACACACACACACACACACACACACACACACACACACACACACACACACACACACACACACACACAAATGACAGCCAAAGACATCTGCAAGTGTCTTGACTTTACCACAGTCTTTTGCATGATAGAGAGTTTTGAGAGAGTGTGTTGTGTGTGCAGGCTGTTTCCCCTCCCCTGTGCATGCATGTGTGCACTATTGCCTGGGTGCCAGAAAGAGCATTAGAATAGAAATACCAGATTGAGAGAAACAGAGGGGGAGCCAGAGGCAGTCAGTCATGGCCTCTTTACATCAGCAGGCAGACTGATTGAGTTGCTTCCCCCTATCTCCCCAGTCTCCACCCATGAGAGTATAGGCGGAGTGGGTGGAGGGTGAGGTTATTTATTTGGGGAAGCAACTCAACTCAGTGACTTCTGGACCCTCGCCATAGTAACTACATCCATGCTACGTACACTCCCATAAACGGTTCCAATACCGATCCAATTCAGGTTAGTGGATGAGGGAAGTGGACTCCCTAGGCACCTCATCTTCAGCATCCCAATTTGGGGGAGGAGATCGCCCATTTTCTAATTGACGCAAAATTGCTTTGTCACTCTGGGAGCGCTTGTTGTCGAGGGGGTGAAAGCACGCGAGAGACCGGCTAATTAAAATGCTCTCAGCGAACATCGACAGCCTTTACGCAATTACTCAGCCTTCTGCCCATCCTAATAAACAAGTGGGCACAGTTGCTCTGAGATAAACACCATTTCATGTTGTGTTCATCCCCTCGTGCCCGTGGTGCTGGTGCTCGATGCTCAACACCGATCTGACCTTGAGAAGGAAGGGGAGTAACGGGCAGCAGTTAGCGGGAGCAGCGGCAGACTTGGCTAATCTCTGGAGCGTGTCATTCGGTGGAGAGGCCCCGTAGCGCGCAGGCCTGTGCCAGACAAGATGAGATGATGTGTGTCTTTGCAAATATGAAGCAAGTAACACCAAGGTGTTGAGAGAGATGAGCTCCTTTTAGATTCACAAAAAGGGTGGTATCATGACAGGCATGAACAGTGTGTGACAATGCACATGCTTGTATCCGGAGAGCTAAGATGTTGTTAGAGCTCGCAAGGTGATGTCGAGGAGCGCCGTGCACTCTGTCATGAGTTGGTGGTCGACAGGTGAGTGACACCTGTCAATAGACAAGAGAGGGAGCAGTGATTATAAACAGCACACAGACAGAAATGTGAGTTGTTCATTCTACTTTGCCATCCAAGCAAATGTTCTGTAGCATTCAACAACATGAGCTTTGAATAATTTAGCAACCAAACTTTAACCAAACATTTCCATTCTATGTACAGTCAATCTATGCTATGTAAGTAGTACAGTATGCCACAACAAGTCACAAATGTGTCCACCACAACAAAACAAACACATGCCCAGACACACAAAATAAAATGCAATGAGCCAAGTGGGTCAACTATGCACACCTCTAGGTCACCTATTCTTTCATCCTCATCTGTAATGAACAGATAACAGTAAAGGGTTAGGAATTATTCTGATCACCAATAAAAGAAGAATGTTGAAATTGAAGTTCTCACACACCACTTGTTTGTTAACAAATTAAAATTCATAACAGGCAATGCTGCATGTGGTGCTAATGAATTTTCACACCCAAACAGCTCAGGTAAAAGATGAAGAAGAAAAAAAGCAACACATGGTGTTTTGTTGTCACAGGTTTGAAAAACGAGTTTTAATAATTGCATGCCAAGACAGATGCCTGTTTGACTATGACACGAATCCAAGCAATCATTAAATGAAGCATCTGTGTATTTTGCAATAATGTTCCTATTTTGGGGTTACCTCTTCTTTAAAGCAAAATTACACTTTGGTAGAGGTTTGGGTTTATGTAACTCCAAATATTGGAGAGAGATCTTCAATAGTTGCTCTGTTGATTAGAAACTGATATAAAAAATTGGGATCATTCACTTACATTGCACAGTAACAAGTCAAAGTCTCTTTTAGCACACAGACAAGAGTTGATTTTTCAATTTGAGATCCGCCGATGCACGCACGCACGCACGCACGCACACGCGCAAGCACACACACACACACACACGCACACGCACACACACACACACACACACACACACACACACACACACACACACACACACACACACACACACACACATACACATACACACACACACAATGTGGGAACATATTCCTGCTACAGTTGGAGCTGTTATATGCCAGCCACGGCGTCCAGCCACTCAACCTCATTCTTCTCACATCCCCTCTATATCTCCATCCCCCCCTCCCTATACCCCTCTCCGTCTGTCTGTCTGTCTGTCTATCTATGGGTCTCTCTCTGTGCTCCTTCACCACTATCCCATCACTGGCATGACATCTGGTGTTCTCAATCTGCAGCAGAGCTCATTATCATACAAAGTGCGATTGAGGTTCACCTGGGGACGGCGCCTGGCTTCGGATTCCACAGCAACCAGACAGCGTGCTGCTGACTGGGCTGGTGCCATGGTGGGACACTCCGCCCCGACAGCTTCCGACAGGTGAGGGCGAGAACGGAGCTACAAGGCAGCGGGTCTCAAACATTTTCATGTCTAAGGACCCCAAGTTGATTTGTATTTGGCCACGGATCCCCCAAAATATATTGTGCCAGGGATCTCCATAAGTTGCAACTTTTTAATAGTATTAAAATGTTTTGCATTGTGAGCATTGTGAGCTTGTAGAACGGCTATTTTTGAATAGCTGAAGTATATAATAAGGTTAAAGGGGATAAACAGATTTTATCTGTTTACCTGCCTCCCACTCTCACTGATTGGACGGGCGCGAGAACCAATGAAATTGAATGCTGCCCTCAGAAGGCATTCCAATGACTATAAGTCACATCTGCATAACTCGGGTGGTGTGCGACCAAACGACCTCAAACACGGGGATGTGCAGCTTGAGTGGCAATTCGATCGGACCAACAGTTTCAGAGAACTGAAAAAACTCAAATATCTGTGGCCTGTCTGTCTGTCCACGGGTCTGTGGAGGACGCACCCAATCTCTGAGTGTTGGAGGTGGGTTTCCCTGATTGGCCAACCTGACCCGTCGGCTTCACTGATTGGCTTTGAGTCACATTTGTGCCGCTTAGCCAATATACTGTAAGTGGAAGAGTGTACAATGGAACATAGTGCCAGATCTGTGCTCATATGGGTGAAGGAAGCCGCAGCGAACGAAAGCAGCGTCACGAAGCGAAATGCAATGCGCGCGGAGCTGACAAAGGGTACAACGAGTACCATGAACGTGGTGGTGTGTTTGGCCGATTGCATAATGGGAGGTGAGCTTCCCTCCCTCCAGGGGCTGTACGAGGAGCGGTGTGTAAATGTCACCATATCATCAAGCAGTGGTGTAAAGTAACTAAGTACATTTACTCACTTAAGTACAATTGTGAAGTATTTTTTACTTTACTTTATACTTTATTTCCAATTTTCTGTACTTTTATATCTACTGCAGGCTACTCCACTACATCTCAGAGGCAAATATTATACTTTTACTCCACTACAATTATTTGAAAACTTTAGTTACTAGTTACTTTGTAGATTTTTATTATTATTACAAAACATACATTAACCTCTTCAGCTCTATATACATTTCGGCCATTTGAAAACAGCCGATCTTCAAGCTCACAATGTGTAAAGATGCAACGCATTGTGAGCTTGTAGATCTGCGATCATATTTGTATATATTTTTAAACCTGTGAGGTGGGATATATTCTGCATGAGTACTTTCTACTTTTGTAGGCCTACTTTAAGTACATTTTGATACCAATACTTTTGTACTGGAGTATTTCTACATTGCAGTATTGATACTTTTACTTAAGTAAAACATTTGAGTACTTTTTCCACCACTGTCATCAAGGACATGCACCACCGCAGCCACAAATTGTTCACACCCCTACTACGACCATGGGCCAAGGCAAGGAGGCACATTTGAATATCAAGGGCAAGCCAACCAGATTTCTGAATAGCTGAACAAGGCCTGATCACTGCCTGTCACCCGACTGGTCTGTCAACTGGAACACTTTCCTTTGAAGGGACTGTTTTCCTCCCTTCATGTGGATCTGTACCCCAATGCAGACTTTACTTTCCCTAGGGGTCTGCCATGTGGATTTATCAAAGCATAAAAAGAATAAAGGGAAAACTCTGGTTAAAAGACATTGTATAAAAAAAAGTTTTTAAAAGAGTTTAAAAGAGGACACTGAGGTAGCTTTTTTGATTCCCAGTTGGAGGTTTATTCCACAATCGTAGAGCGCTTACGGCAAAAGCCCTATTGCCCTCTGTTATAAGCCTCGTCCTGACTGGGAATTGAAAGCAACAGCATCTGAGATTACACCGAGGGGTATAAGGTAGAAGGTCAGGAATAGAAGAGGGCTCTAGGCTGTTGTGTGACTTAAAAACAAACATTACAATTTCAAAATAAATTCTGAGCGCCACAGCTAGCCAGTGCAAAGAGGCAAGAACTGGAAGAATGTGTTTACATGTTCTAGTTACACGAACCCTGGCTGCGGTATAGTCTTCTATCATGTACAAGTTAAACCAGAGTTTTTGCAACCAGTGGGGTCGCCTCCTACTGGTCATTGGGAGAGAAGGCACTTCAGCATTGGCTTCATTTCTTTCCAACCAGTTGATTCCTGCTTATGTGTAATTCTGACTTCAGCCTGTAGGCTCAGTAAAAACATGCAACCACAATGCAGTTCTTTTCATGTTTGGGGAGAATGACAACGGCGTTACCAGAGATATTGAGCTGACAACGATCAGCGTGTTCGGTACCCAGCATTGGCATGGTTATGGCGTGGGTGAAATAGGCTCCCTCTTTCTCCGCCTCTCCCTTTCTTTCTCACACGTCTCTTGGTCCATATTTGCACTGACGTCAGCGGTCTCCTTTGGGGTCCATTTGGTTCCATTGGTACACTCTCAGAGTTACACACCTGTAAGGGCCCATGAGGGTCCCTGGACCACACTTTGAGGCCCACTGGTGTAGCAGAGTGTCTCCAGTTGCAGCCAACATGCAGAGTCAGCACCCTGACTCTGTTTGGACAGAATGGAACAGAGCCTTCATTAGTATTATTTTTAACACCTGTGAAGGAAGTAAGAAGAGGCCCAATTTCTTTCCAATAAGGCTGCTGCCACAGACACCACCTGCCAGAGTGCCCGCCAAAACAACATGAACTTTATATAGTGGATATACTGTACATATTTCTTACCCTAGCAGGACTATGCTGTCAGAGGTGTTAAATTACAAATGGTGTTGGAGTCTGGAAGGAACACTGGGCTATGGGGAGTGGATGGTCATTTACATCTCGGGGCCAGTCAAGGGTAGCGAACCCAAATGGAACTGCCACCACTGTCTCCCACATGGGTTTATCTGGCTCTCTCTGAATTAGTACCATATGAAAAGAGACGGTATAATATGGATTTGCAAGACCTCCCTACACAACGTACCATCGGAGAGGGCCCGGGCTGGGAGGGCCTGCCTATGGGGGATCACAGGGCACACATTTCATCTCGTCAGCCCTGGACTGCAAAGAAATTAGCCATGCATGACAACAAAATACAAGCCATGAAATTAGCTACAGCTCCCCTCCTCTGTGATCTGTCTCCCCCCGACGTTAGTTGCTCCCTCGCTGTATTTATGTTGTACATTTCACTCCAAATGAAATGGCTGAAGAAGAAAAAATGCAGATTAGATTCACTATTAGAGGTCAGTGCTGGAGAGCGGTGGGGGGAAGTCAAGCCCAATAAGGAAAATAATATACTCCCATAGAGGGAGAGAGGGGGGGGTCTGAATTATTCATAATGTACTTCAAATGATTACAAATATGTAGCAAGCTGAGAGGTACTCATTTAATCATTCAAAGCATGGGCGGCTTGATGTGCGCAGTTGCTTTGCAGGGACGGGAAAACTCGGGTCTGTTATTTCTAAGCCAGTCACAAATCCACGCAAAAATAAACATTTGGAGCACGAGCGAAATGTTTACCAATGGCAAGCAAAATAGAGGCAGAGAATGAGATGGGATGGGGAAAAAAATGCCTTTTGACATTTGCGTGATTGCAAGCTCGCTAGAACACACACACACACACACACACACACACACACACACACACACACACACACACACACACACACACACACACACACACACACACACGCACACACACACACACACACACACTCATAGAGATACACTGCTACTAGCGCTGTGTTGTCAAGAATCTGGAGATACCATACGTATAACGATGCAGGGGTTACAATTTGATATATTGCTATATAGACCCCTTAACAGACGACGTCACACTGGTTGCAAGCGTCATACTGGTTGCAAATGAAACCCATTCTGTCAGGTCTCGCTAGGGCGTGCAGCTCTAGCCAACACACAGGAGGGGGTTGGGGTGTGCTGAAACCAGCGTACCCCGAAACAACAGGTTGAGAATTGATTGCATGAAACAATCACCTGTGCATCCAGTCTCAATGTTGGTAAACAAATAATTGGTCTATACTTTGATACTATAAATAAGGCGATACATGTAAACATAAACATAGTATCGCATATGTTCTTACAGCCCCAACTGCTACTATGTTTATAACTACATCACATCCCATATCTTTTGTATAAAGGACAGAACCATTTTAATTGGGTCTCTATTCTGGGAATGTCATAATAGGCAAATATTCTGCAAAAACTGGCGAACATGCGGTGAAAATAGCAACACGACCCATTGTGAGCTTGTCGATCACCTATTTTTGGCAAAGAGATTTTGTGTAAAGAGAAAAAGGGGGCGGGGCAAGTACAGATCCCTGGGGGAGTTGTTAATGACCTAATAAAAACTATAAAAAAATATTATTAAAAAGTTAAAAGTTTAGGGTTTAGGGTTCAAAGTTTATAAAAAGGTTTAGGGTGCAACTTCTTTGCAGGTTTGATTTTCTCTGCGCTATCAATGCACAACTATATACCTCATATATGCTAATGCTTGCCCTTGACCAGCATCGTACCATTCTCTAGCAACAACAACAGAAAAAAACACCCCAAAACATGTCAATCGGGGTGCCTTTGAGAGAAACGGCTCGCTTGACATTGACTCAATTGACCCTCGAGTCCCACTGGATTGGAGCGCTTTTTTGGCTGAGTGAACAGTGTTTCAAGGTTACGGGTGGAGATGCAGTGAAACGTAATGGCAGCTGGTAATGAGTGTTTTCCTGAGGGATGGACGGTGACTTTGTGGATGGCAGGTGATTCAAGGCCTGGGGGAGGGAGGATTAGAGAATCTACAGCCGCCCGCCAGCTTGGGCTAAGGTAGACTGATGTGGCGTGCTTCACTCCTCTTCTTCTATTCTCAAAGTCTTTATATTTGTCGTGTTTCTCTCCTTCTGCGGTATTATTGCTTTTGGGCTGTTGTGACTTGGAGAGTCTGCCTCTGCTGTTCCCTCTTACTGTTTTTTTCACCTCTCCTCCCACCTACAGTGTACTAATGAGATGTGACCGTGTGCACGCGAGCATGCAAACACATGACACACACGCACACAGTGGTGGAAAAAGTACTTTGTAAGTATTTTGTACTTAAGTAAATGTATCAATACTGTGATGTAGAAATGCTCCATTACAAGTAAAAGTTAGTGTAGGTTTTGTAATAATAATCAAAATCATAGTTATAGTTGCCTCTGAGATGTAGTGGAGTAGAAGTAAAGGTACTGAAATGTGGAAATACTCCAATAAAGTAAAAATACCTCAAAAGTACTTAAGTACAGTACTTGAGTAAATGGACTTAGTTACTTTACACCGCTGCACACACGTATACACACACAAACACAGTCACACACACACCTTTAATGTCACCTGTCTTTTATACACTTGAAAACATCCCACTGGCATACATGTATATCCATCCATCCATCTCTTTCTCACTTTTTTCTTCCACCACCTTCACACCTCCGAACCTTGCCTTCCATCCCTCCTCACACACCTCTGGAGAAACTGTAAATGTTGGTAACATCTTTTTTTTACCCTGAAAAATTATGTATTCACACCACCGCTGCCTTCTCTGTTACTTGAAGTCACGTGACATGTAATCTCTCAAGAACAGAGGGCGCTGTTTTTCCTTCTTATTTGACGATGGGTTCCCAGATCGTGTGACATGCCACCAGTGGTGGAAAAAGTACTCAAATGTTTTACTTAAGTAAAAGTATCGATACTGCAATATAGAAGCACTCTGTTACGTAAGTAAAAGTCCGGAAATCAAAATTTACTTGAGTAAAAGTACAAAAGTATTGGTATTGGAATTGGTACCAAAAGTAAAAGTATTATTATTTTTTAAATAGTCGATCTGCTATTTTCAAATTGTACTGGAGTAAAAGTACAATATTTGCCTCTGAGATGTAGTGGAGTAGACAATTGGAAATACTCCAGTAAAGTAAAAGTACCTCAAAATTTTACTTAAGTACAGTACTTGAGTAAATGTACTTAGTTACTTTACACCACTGCTTACTTCAAGTCACGTGACATGTCACATACACATAGCCATGAAACATGATCAAAGCCCATAGGGTTTGGCTGCCAAATTAACCACTTAATGTGTGTTGTTGTCAAGTGGAGTCCCTCAGGGCCTTTTCTGTTTTCGCTCTACATACGTAAATATCTTAGCTGGAAATAGCTGCTCGACAAAAGAGCTTGTCGAGCTGCTATTTTCTGCAAAAGTGTTCCCCAGAATACGGATTCTGGGTTTTTAAGTGGTTAACCACTTTAAACCTGTCTGGCAAACTGGTAGAAAAAGACTCGCTCGCTGCATAAATATATTAAAAAAACTCCTTAGACAGAGACTTAAGAAATACAGAATTTCTTTATTTTTGATTGCTCATAAGCTGCTCTGTGCTCATAATGAGGGGTGAATTTTAAAAAGCAAACGTTTCAGTCCTGGGACCTTCGTCAGTGCTATCAGCACCTGAGCTGAGCTGATCTAGAGCCCTATAAAAGCAATATGTTTGTCTGTGATCCACCCATATAATTTCAACAATTGCTATAAAACCTGTGGATGTCATTATGGCATAAACACTAGGTTGAAGGGTACATTTTAGAGGTTCCAATCATGTATAGCCTAGGCAACTTAACATTATTTCATACCATTTTCCAAAGCATACTTTCATTATTTACTTTTTCACATTTTGCAAACAACTGCCAATGTCAACATCATGGTGAGGCTAACTACACAAGTTGAAGTCAAACCTTTGCTTTAAGAGGTTAAGTAAGCCCCAAGCCGATGCATGGCTTATACATACAGTACCAGAAAGGTTTAGCCTGGAGACAGACCCGCTCCACTGGGCTGTACTCACATGCTTATCACTGCTACTCATGTAGACACACATGCATACATGTACGCACGCAAGTATACATGCATGCATGCACACACACTCAAATATGTATAGATACAGCAGATGGATTGTCACCCAGGCATTCGTCATTGCCCTTGTTATCCAACCCCGGGCACCGACCCTCGGTTGGATAACCTATGGGATACATGGGTAACTGGCGGCCCGGGGGCCACATGCGGCCCTCACCTTCACTTAATGTGGCCCGCAGGTTAACACATTGAATGCCAATCGCGTAGATCTACGCGAACCTATTTAAAGCCGCAGCGTGCCAGTCGCGTAGATCTACGCGAACCGCCGATTCCCATTGAAAGTGCCCCAGGTGCACTTTCCGAATTTTTTTGATCCATTTCCGTTTCCGGTTTCCGGTCGGAAACAGAATTATTCGGGTTCCGTTTTTTTCGATCGTATCCGCTTCCTGTCTGGGATCCTGTTTAAAACTCGATTTTCTCGGTTGTTGTTTTTCTCCTCGCTGATCACTGTTTAGCGTTGATCGGCTGTATCTTCAAGATGGCGGCTCGCATTTGGAAACTGTTTTCGCTGGCCGTTTCTCACGGATCCGCTGTGTGTTTAGAACCAAATGAACGCGCACTTTTAACTTATTTAGCGAGGTCTGTGGCGACATGAAAAAAACAAAAAAACAACAATAAAACGCTGGCACTGGTGAGTACATTATGAGATTAAACTCTGGCATGGAATGTGTTAATATCAGAATACTGATATATTATTGATTTCAGCTGTTGCACATGCAAACATGACCCGCTTTAATTAATTCAGTCTATAGTAGTAGCTTAATGACCAGTATTAAAATTCTATTGTCTTTTTTATGTCCAATGTATTTGTATTTAAGTTCATAAATTTAACATAAATATAAATACGTGCATTTGAAATAAAATGAACATGTTACTTTTCAGGATTCCAATTAAAAAATAGCAAAAAAAAAGCAGGATTCCAATAAAAAAATAGCAGATCTACAAGCTCAAAACGCGTCGCAGTGCGGCGCGTTTTGAGCTTGTAGATCGTAGCAGCTATTTTTGCTACTTTTGTGTGACATAGTATGGCGAAGTACGGCATTCATTTACGAAAAAAGTTAAAATACCCGACAGTATGTGCAATGTGGCCCTCTGGAGTGAGTGTGGAAATATAGTGGCCCTCTCCATCATCAAAGTTGCCCACCCCTGACCTATCTCAACGACCAATGCTATAGGTACGTTTATCACTTACCTATAGCCTTATTTACCCACCAAGATAATGAGAAAATAGAATGTAATGATGCTGTCAACAAGGAACTGTGGCGGCGAACAAAATGAATGTTCTGCTGGGGTTTCCCCAATAGTGTGTGTGTGTGTGTGTGTGTGTGTGTGTGTGTGTGTGTGTGTGTGTGTGTGTGTGTGTGTGTGTGTGTGTGTGTGTGTGTGTGTGTGTGTGTGTGTGTGTGTGTGTGTGTGTGTGTGTGTGTGTGTGTGTGTGCACGCGCGTGTGTGTGTGTGGGGATCGATTAAAAAAACACCCAAAAAACCCAGAGGGCCCTCGTCCTTGTTTGTAGCAGCCATTCTGTGAAGCGTTGAAGGATGCTGTCTTCTGCTGTGTGTTTCGGTTCCTTGGCGTCCGGATAAACTACAGTGTCTCGTCAACCATGAATTCTACCAAACCATCCGCAGCGATCGTGTTTGACAGCCAATTTTAGTCCATGCTTGACATGTTGGGTTCTCCTCTGTAGCGAAGGTGCTCACGATGACAGTTGGCATACAGCTTGCCCTAGGGCTGATATGACTTATTACCCTCTATGTCCTTTTAACACACAGGACAACATGACTCACATCTTAAAACTGCCTAACCAATGTCTCTGCGTTACAGCCCACATTCCCATGAGCCATATGTGTGTCCCTGCATCACCTTTTAACAGTGGTGAAAAAGTACTCAAATGTTTTACTTAAGTAAAAGTATCAATACTGCAATGTAGAGGTACTCAGTTACAAGTAAAAGTCTGGAATTTAACATTTACAGTACAAACGTATTGGTATGAAAATGTACTTAAAGTACCAAAAGTAAAAGTACTAAAATAGCAGATCTACAAGCTCACAACGCGTCGCGATGCGACGCGTTGTGAGCTTGAAGATCGGCTATTTTCGGCTATTAAGATCGGCTATTTTCAAATAGCCTAGGTATAAACGCACGCACGTACGCACACACGCGCGCACAAACACAGACACACATGCGGACACACACACACACACACACACACACACACACACACACACACACACACACACACACACACACACACACACACACACACACACACACACACACACACACACACACACACACACACACACACACACACACACACAATTCAATTCAATTCAAAGGGCTTTATTGGCATGAGAAAACATACGTTTACATTGCCAAAGCAGAAAGCACAATACAACAATACAGCAATACAGTCAAAACAAAAAATATGTACATTTGAAAGTCAGAATCTTCAATAGATCAATTTCTATGTACCAAGATCACTGGGTGCAGGGATAGTGCCGGAATATACACAATGATTAGTCTTTAGGGTGGTTGCGTTCCGTTTGATATCCTTCTCCTATCACAGCAACTCACAAATCTTGCTGCTGTGTTTGCACATTGTTGTACTTCGCCCAGCAGATATGGGAGTTTTTTGTCATTGGTCATGTTTTCAAAAACACACACACACACACACACACACACACACACACACACACACACACACACACACACACACACACACACACACACACACACACACACACACACACACACACAGAATTGTCACGCCCCGG
Organism: Gymnoscopelus braueri; assembly: GCF_963280865.1. NCBI lineage: Eukaryota > Metazoa > Chordata > Actinopteri > Myctophiformes > Myctophidae > Gymnoscopelus > Gymnoscopelus braueri. Next base: position 34,605,274 of record NC_137616.1, on the reverse strand, counting down.
TGAGTGCAGGGCGGGACACAGGAGGCAGAGCAGGTGCAGTTCAATAGGTTTAATCAACAAACCAGAGGTATTAAGGTTTACTCAATGGTTAAGGGCAGGTGAGGGCCCAAAATATGAAAGCAGTCCATCACACGCAAACAAATCCAACTAGGGAGCAGCAGGCACAAATCCAAAGTTCTATTACAGTCCAAAAAGCCAAAACCACAGGTAGGGCAACAGGTCAGGCAAACGGTTCCAGGCAGAGACTCCATTTACCAGAGCACAGAAAACAAATACAGAGGCTGAGATCGGACCAACACATAATATAACTACCATGGCCAGAGAGACAAGACATGAAACTCAAGGTGACATTGTTTGGCAATCTGGAAGGGAACAGAGGCAAATGGACTTCTATATATACTGTGGAGTTAATGAGCAGCTAGGGTTACCAACCGTCCTGTAAAATACGGAATCGTCCCGTATTTTGAAACTAAAAGACGCGTTCCGTATTGAACTGATACTGGACACACTTTGTTCTGTATTTTGAGGTCGGGGAATCAATATGAACGACAGGGCGATTTATTTGAGAAATTACGGTAATTCTGCTGTCCTGCTCCCACTCTGCTCTCCCCCTCTCGTTGCTGTGTAAAGGCCTTTGCAGACAGTGTGCGATTGGTCAATCAGTTTTTACAGCATGCGAAAAGACGCACAAATCGAGCTGGGTTCGATTGGAGAAAAAAAAAACGCACCACCGCAGCCACTTGCCGCACGGCAAATTCGGAGCCGGTGTGCATGAGGTCATAGAGAACCATGTGTTCTTTAAAAAAATTATATTGTCCGTTTTCGCACCCTGTCTGCAAAGGTCTTTACTGTCGGTGAGCTGTGCGAATCTGGCTCTGGACTCTGGTGTCTGGAAAAGCCCTCAGGTCATTGCGGGCAGCTCATTGGCTCATTTACTCATGACACGACCAATGAAGAGAAGCACTTTCGGTGTTGCTAAGATACGCTGCTGCCCCATGGACTATAGGGTGCTGCCCCCCACACCCCCCCTCCATTCAAACCACAACAACCAAGCATGGATATTAATGCGAGAGGCTTAGAACAGCAGTTGAATGTCTAAAGGAAAAACAAAAGAGACAGAGTCAGAAGAATATAATAGAAATGAGTGCGGAAAAAAAAGGGTGGCTAGAAAGAAAGTGTGACAGAAGATTATGTATAAAAGGAAGCGGCATAGACTGCCGTGGAACTCTTTCAGTTAGCCACGGTAAAATCTATCATGTAACATGATGGATTCATCAGGTGAAATCCACAAGAAACGTGAGAAGCAGCATAGAAGCCCCAGAGGCTGATATGTGAAATAAATAACTTATAAGCATATTGATTTTGCTTTTAAAACCTAATTGTTGTTATTAATTAGGCTAGTAATATGCCAAAATGACTGAACTAGTACTTGGTAACCAGAAGAGTGGCAATGGAGGCTATTGAGGCTAATTGCGCAGCTATAGAGGAATCCTACAACAAGCTAAAGGCTAAGGTCATCCACCTCGAGTCGTGCAGCCAGTGTAATAACATAAGAATAATCTTGCATGAGTCCATTGAGGCTACACGGCCCTCGTCCTTCCTCGGTAAAGACGAACACAATTGGCTGTGTTTGCGTGTAGGAAACCGGGCGGGGAGGGGTGTTGATTTCTGTCTCTGCATCGCACCGATGCAGAGACAGAAATCTGAAAAACAGCTGCACTGGTACAGTACGTAACATTTTTCCCTGTCCGACACTGAATATCTCATTCCATTCCCCAGCTGACTCCTGCATAGTGTTCTGCTCTCACTTCTTTGTTCTCTGTGTTCGGCCCCAGTCTCCTCTTAAGAAAATACCATAGACAGCTAGCCTTAGACAGTTTTATTTTATAAGTCATCGCCTCGTATTCACTTCTGTGGGATGTCATTCATGCATTTTTCCACATGAAACTTGTGCATGTGACTAAATGTGTACTTTCAATAAATTCAATCACACTGGAGGGGTCAGACAAACAACTGCCAGCAATCACAGTCAACAATATTGAAACAAAAGTGCTGCATAATAAAGTAAATGGTATCATCGTATGTGCAGCTAATTAACTAATTACTAATAGCTAATTACTTTCCACTTAACCTACAGTAATATACCATTATGTAAATGAGCGCATACCATGTCGTTCCTCTATTGTTATTACAATGAACTCTAAGCTAGTACCAGTACAAATATGCTGGTATTCCGTAGACTTGAGATGTGATTATTTGAGACACACATACACGGGTGTGTGGGCCTAACCAAATCCGCCATTGTATTGGAGGTGCAAACAACACTGATATCAGGATTGCGTTTGTGTCAGTGATATCTTGAGGGACAGCGAGTGCATTTACCGGCACCAGCAGGTGAATGGTTAGGTTTAGGGCAACCACACTGATAAGAAATAATGTAAAGAAAGAAAAAAATATTTGGAGAACAGGAGACAAGGGCGAAACCGATAATTATGAGAAAACAGAGGGAGAAAAAACACAGCAGCTGATTTAACATCTTAAGAAATAATATATCATGGAAAGAAAGTGAAATAGATTCAGAAGCAGGAGACAAGTGAGGGGGAAACAAATAATTCTGAGAAGACAGAAAAGTAAAAGAAAAGTTGAGAAAATGTAAAAGAGTGAAAATTGAAAAGACAAAATAAAGGAGCAGGCAAATACCACTCCTGTCTTTAGACAGCAGCATAATAAAAGGGTGACTGGCATATAATCATTTCAGTAAAACTTTAACTGAGGAAAAACTGTTTTTATACAAACAAACCTTATTAAAGCCTTAATATTATATAAAAAATAACTATCATAAATGGCCTGATTAGCATTTATTTTTACATTCAGTATAGGCAATGTGTTCAACCGCGCCCATTACCAACCAATCCCTGAAAGTTGTCAAGTTGTCAACCCTGAAAGTTGTCAGCCCTGCAATCACGTCACTTTAACTAAGACAGATTGCAATGCAGATGAAACTAGCATAAATGGCCCGGTTAACATATTTGTACATATAGGCCAACCAATTCCAACCCTGCATTTGCAATGACTGAGACAGATTGTGGTGACATTTAGCAATGACTTGTTTTGATATAATTTTTTTCTTAAATCTCCACTCTCTGGTATTAAAATGTCTTAAACTGGCTGATAATCTGCAGATACCCTGACATAATACCACATGTATCTTTGAGTACAGTAAGTTCTACTGGTGTGTACCGATGACTGTACGTAACTTCTCATGCTGACACCCACTTTATGCTGCAACACCAAAGGCACAGAACTGCATGACAATGAACAGAGCCTTGCCCCGGGTTATATAAGCTTTCTTTGTCATCATTTCAGCGTTTGATGTCATTCGCCTGCCTCAATAGGAATGACACAGTTCTCTCTGCGTGCCACATGTGTCAGCACTGCTACTGAGTGTTATCTGCGGCTAAGCAGCTTGACAGAAACGCATGAAAAATCATGACATCGGTGTGATGCGGACACCTCATCAGGCTCCGTGTTTGCTGCAAATGCTGCCTGTAATGCTGAAGAAATGAATGTCATTGCCTCTCGTCCTAATTAACGTCACCAAAGATCGAGAGATAAGGAGGGAGAGGGTGAGAGAGAATACCAGTTTTGTGCGAGCTATACTTGCAGTATGAGGTGCGAATGCTAACGCAATGTCACATAAATATAACCTTCTTTCTCCTCCTGATATTTTTTTTTTTAGGATGTCAAATGGGTTAAGGTGTAGACCACACTCTGCCAAAGTTAGCGATAGCTAACAAAGGACATAATAGCGATAGCTAATAAAGGACATAATGTGACCTTGTGGACAGGGTGATATTTTCCAGTGTGATATATGTTCTTTTTCCTGCTGGGAGGCGTTTGTTTCCTCGATGAAAGAATCTGTCGCCATTCAATTCTAGTTCGTGGACCGAGATGTTTCAAGTTCTGTACTGATTCAAGTACTCATTGAACTGGCTCCAGGCGGTTACTAATTCAAATTGTGTTATATTATCAAGACAACATGAGAAATAGTGAGAATTCTATGTCCGCCATGCCCCTATGCACAAAGGTGTGCGATAGCGTGTGCTGACCCTGTGCACTGATGCATAGTGAAAATGTTTGCGACTGTGTTTACAATGGGTGCATTTTAACCCTTTCAGACCGAGAACGCGTCTGTGTCATTTTAAGATTTATTTGGGCTATTCAAAAATAGCAGATCTACAAGCTCATAGCGCGGCACCGAGTGCCGCGCTATGAGCTTTTAGATCTGCTATTTGTGAAAAATCGTGAACATTTTTGCAAATCTTTGAATATATATATTTTTAAAGCAGATTTTTTTTTACTCAAATCTTTGCTTCTGGGGATTCTACAAATGTCTTCTAAATCCTAACGATGTTGCTATAATCAGTGGTTCTCAAACTTATTCATGTCAAGGACCCCCCAAAATGATATGTATTTTGCCGCGGACCCCCATCTCAAAATATTTTGTTCCAGGGACCCCCAGAAGTTGTAACAGAGTTAAAAATGTTCACTTTAAAAAGTGCCGCGCTATGAGCTTGTATATCTGCTATTTTTGAATATCCAAAGAAAAATCTTAAAATGACACAGATGCGTTCTCGGTCTTAAAGGGTTAAACCCAATACTATAGATGGGTTTCCGCGCGACGTCATCACAGAGCAGAGTGTGCATTCTGCGCATGCGGGAGGTAGAACGACCCGGAAGTGCCATTCACTCTATTGTTATTTTCGGGATTTAGATAGGCATAATGCTGCTATTATAGGCAGAATAGGCATAATGCTGCTATTATATACAGACAGATCCAACTTCCGACAAATCATTTTTATTGAGTAAAGAAGATATTACAAACTGCATCATTTAATCTACTTTCATTAAACCCGGTGAAGACCATTTATTTTATCAATGTACAGTGGCCAGAGATGCTGCGGGTAATAGCGCCCTCTACAGGCTCTTCCCTCCACTGCGCGCGCATCATCCTCAATGTTTACAAACGGGAAACCCATCTATGGAGCCACATTGTACTGTATTCTGTTTTTCAGGGATGATTACAGCAATATACATACACACACAACTTTCTTACTTGCACATCTACTCTGTGTTTGTGCAACAGTCACATTTGTTTACGTAACATTCCCCCCCCCCCCCCCCCCCCTTACGACACTGAGCATCTCATTCCATTTCCAGCTGACTCCTGCATCGTGTTCTGCTCTCTCTCCTCTTTGTTCTCTGTGTTTTGGCCCCGGTCAGAGTTGTAAATGGAGAGAGGAGGAGGCTGAGTGAGTCTGTAAATTACAGGCCTCCTCTCAAACTCTGCCTCCAGGCGGGGGATCCAATTGACATGGAAGTCAAGGGACAGGGAGAGAGGGAGGAGTGAGAGAGAGAGTGAGAGAGAGTGAGAGAGAGAGAGAGAGAGAGAGAGAGAGAGAGAGAGAGAGAGAGAGAGAGAGAGAGAGAGAGAGAGAGCTGAAGAGTTAGAAATAAAGAGAGACAGAGAGGGATAAACCAACACGATAGTATGGAACTGGGGAAGGCAGATAATGTTGACAAACCAGGACAGGCTCATGTTTATCTAATCCCAGCTAGGCTCCTAATGATAAACATCTATTACATGAGAATGATTATATGCCAAACCGTTTCTGTATAACAGACAGCAAGGAGCTCCTGTATCTCTAGCAGCTCGCCGGTTAAATAATCACAGGGTTTCAAAACAAGATACCCGTTTTGGCAAAAAAACGTATTGCCTCATGTCCATTGCTTGAGATTCCCGTAGCTAATGCATTGATAATGTTCACTCAAAACTTGCCATTTTGTGGGTGAAGATTTTAAGACACCTCGTTTGGATGGGGATTCAAACTGAGCATATCATGTTTTGACATGTAGTAGATGTATTATACATGCAGATTAATATCGAAATGAACAATTAACAAAATGAAAATGAAAATATTCTGCTCTGTTCCAAGGGGATGGCACGCAAAGCAACTGGGAGCAGAAGCCCCAGTTCCTGCTTTACATGGAATTAATTTTGTCCCTTGTGTACTGGTAACACAGAGATGATGAGAACGGCTTTAAAACCCCCCAAATGATCATATAATGTGATGCTGATGCAAATAGTAGATAATGGCAAGCAACTCTATATTTCCTGACATATTGGTCATAATCATGACCAGTATGTAGCCGAATTCAGTCAACATTACATGCTCATCAACTCCAGGCACAGGCCTATCGACTCATTATTATCACGTTACAAAAACACCCAGTGATGTTGATGAAGAGCAGTGTCTTCATCGAGTGCCTCCAGACCTCAGTGGTATTTAAAACCCAGCATGGCTGGGTTGCCTGGCGGCTCAAGCCAGTTGTGCATTGCCCATGTGGTCCTTATGAGGAGTCGTGAGGAACCAAGTTCGAACTACTGTCTTGTCTTGCATCTCTGCCCTCGGTTTCCTGTCTCTCCAAAACTCTCTTGTCAAAATAAATAATAAAAAACAACAACGTGACTTTGATCGACACGCAATGCATATTCCTTCCACGCATACCGCTGGTATGGACAATAAACCTGCGGGAGATGCATCACATTAATGATCAGGCTATAAAAAAAAAAAAAGCAAGAAATTGCATTTGGTTCTCTCCCTAATGGCAGCAATATTTTTGTTATTTCACCACGCGGCCCCGCTGTGCAGAAACACCAGGCCCGCTGATCAATGCAAGCTTAATTTGAGAGCATGGATTATAATAGAAGCATTAGCTTCCATTGATTAGCGCTCAGCAGGCCAGTCGTAGAATGAATAGTGAGTCAATAGAAACGTCACACCAAACTGGGGCGAATGACAAAGGCATGCAAACCCCTTCTGAGCTGCTCATGGGAATTCAAATGTCAAATACACGCTTGATTATTAGTTGAGTTGACTATGCTTTGCAGCAGTTTGTTCTCGACCTTGTATTGGTTTGTAAACTAAAATCCATTTGAGCACCACCTGATTCAAAGGGATTTGTTTGTCACTCAAATATTTTAAGACAACTCAGAAGACAACTCAACTGACAACTTGTCACTCAGAATATTTTCGTACAAGCAGCAAAATGTCGGTGTGACTCTGCAAACTGTGCAACAATAACGATAGAAATAACAAAAATATAACAACAAGTTATACTGCGTATAAAAATAATGCAGGTTAAGGGCAAGTAAAGGTAAAAACTTTAGTAACAATGGAGTGTACAGAATATGAAGGGAGAATAATTTAGCAACCAGGATATACCGAATATACAGTAAATAGTAGGCCTACATAGTGCAAGTGCAATATGTAAAAAGTACAATATGTGCAGTTGGTTTTGTCCCGAAAACGAAGAGGATAAAGACGTTTGACATGGCAGTTTTGTTTTTTGTTTTGTCATCCTTCAAGGCTCTGATAGCCTCAGGGGAGAAAAAATGAGAAAAACTAGCTTTCTATCCGAACACCAGTGTGTATTGCCTTACTGCAGCTAGGCTGTATGTGTAATTAGTTGTGCCAAGACGCGATTTGGAATCTCTTATTAGGCCTATGTATGTGTATTGTTTGTACATATGGGTTCTCTGTCTGCAATGACTCAATACGCTGCATCATCATTAAAGGCCAATAAACTTTATGTAACACATCTCTAATTCAAAATCTGACATAATGGTACAATTTGGTAGTCAAAGGTCAAGGTCGACGATGAGCCACACGGCTCAACCATGCACACCTCTAGGTTGACCTTGTTCCTGTTATATGGTGCACATGGTGCCGTCAGATAGCACTTCAGTGCCCTGTCCTGTTGAACAGCTTCTATTTCCCACCCACAGAAATAATTTAAATAATGAACATTCTAATCTTTATTTGACAGATCTTAGATCTTCGTATGAAATCCCGGGTAATTATATTTTAGAATTTTATTCCGAATTTTGTGTTGAATATTGCACATTGCGCTGAACGTGAAAATCTGGGAACATTTTGAACATGTCGATATTTAAACATTGCCCCAAAGAGATACTGTAACATGCACCCTTCCCCTGTAATGTCTGGTATACAGACTGAGATAACAACCGCCACGCAAGGCTACAGACAGTCGTTAATCGGATTATTGAAAACACTGTACGTTTACCAACAACTTTCCCCCCTTAAACGCCAAGGAAACCCGCAGCAAATAGAGCCAAGTGTCTTTATCGTCAGGCACCACATTGCTCATCCGTGCCCTCTGCAGCCAGTCAACCAGACCCTAATTAACTCCCTGCAATTGGTTGTTTTTTGGCCCCTCCAGTATTCACAGGGCCAGAGATTATCTTTATCTTTTTGTTGTTGTTGGGGCAGTGATAATCCCGTTCTGCTATATTTTGCGACAAGTAAAAGCTAGCCCGCGGCGGCAATATTTCCGCTCCTATCGACTGCGCTGTCCGTGACAGACACCGGTCGACACTCAGTTACTGTAATGCACGATCCCGCAGAAACCGTGTCGGGGCAGTTTTACACCGTCTGACAGGAGGCCACAACCTCTGTGAAATCAAGCCGTATTTATTTTCTCCATGCATGCTGGAAAGCTGCAGCCCCCCTAACCCATTGAAACCAGGGAAGCATCTGTGTAACCACTTTAACCATATTTTATACGTTGGCTATTCAAAAATAGCAGATATACAAGCTCATAGCGTGTCACTTTGTGCCGCGCTATGAGCTTGTAGATCTGCTATTTTTGAAAAGTTTGTGTAAATCTTTGAATATATATACATATTTTTTAAAGCGATTATTTTTAATCAAATCTTTGCTTCTGGGGGTCCCTGGAACAAAATATTTTGAGATGGGGGTCGGCGGCCAAATACATGTAATTTTTGGGGTCCTTGACATGAAAAGGTTTTGAGCACCACTGATATAGAAACGTACGTCTTTCAGAATCGGCCACAGGTCTTAATGGGCTAAGAGAGGGATCTGAATGAGTCACAAACTGACCAACAAGTCAACGTGTACCGTAGGAAATATGTGTATACGTTTATCTCATCATTGGTACCTATAAGCTTGACGTGGAGATTTCGAGCACGATTGCACTTTCCATTCCTGTCTGTGCGGGGCTCTATGTGATACAAGTGTCTCATTAAACTTTCTCTACAACTCTTCCTGCCGTTGCAGGGAGAGTGAAGGAATAGCAACATTGTGAAATTGCTACGCTTGCTCCTTCATCCCCCTGTGGAACATCTGGGTTGTTATGGGGTGTATAGTTAGGAGAGCACACATAGCTCAGGCCCTGACGAGGACAAAAAACCTCTCCAACTAATGCAATACGATTGTGTCTCCCAAAGAAAGCATAGTTTCATGGTGTGTGTCAAGGGTGGAGCGAGGGGGTGCCTTCTTGGGCAGCAGCCACGAATGTTTTCTCTTTTAGGTTTTTAAAACAACTCTGTCTCTCTGACTGACTCTTGTGTGTGTCATTTTACTACTACTAGCAGTGAGAGGCATCAATGCACCGACGGGCATCTAGCCTGCCTGCCCTGCCGAAAAGCAAAAGCAGAAGACGTGTTTCTTTGAGTCATACAGTATCCCCTCAGTGAGCAAGCTTTCTAGCTAGACAACTAAAATCATGGACATACTGTAAGGAAGTTTTTTTCCATGAAGCCCCAGCTATCATCCACAGAAAGTGATTATGAGTCATATCTTCTGGATCATAGAAGGAATAGTAATCTGATCTGAACAGTGACTTCCACCAGCTGCTGACTGAATCTGAGTGTGTCTATAACAAATACCCAACTTTTCTTACTCTGTATCTGTAACTCTCTAACTCTAACGGCTGTGCTGTCTCTTGGCGACTGACTTTCCCAATCAATAAAGGTCTATGAAGAGTTAAACTTCTGAAGACATTTCAGTAGAGCCAATCTTACTGAGTGAAATTGAATTAAATATGCATTGTTTGCATTAGTCATACAATGCAGTCAAATTAAATATAGGCCATGCGTGTTCCTGGCAGAACAGCATGGACCACCCAAAACAAATGTTGGTGTGCGTGCAGTGGTGGAAAAAGTACTGACATTTTTTACTTAAGTAAAAGTATCAATACCACAATGTAGAAGTACTCTGTTACAAGTATAAGGCCTGTGTTCAAAATGTTACTTGAGTAAAAGTACTAAAGTATTGGCATCAAAATATACTTAAGGTATCAAAAGTAAAAGTACTAAAATGTTTGAAAATAGCAGATCTACAGGCTCACAACGCATCGCGTTGGAGTAAAAGTACAATATTTTCCTCTGAGATGTATGTGAAGTAGAAGTTAAAGTACTGAAAATTGGAACTACTCCGGTAAAGTAAAAATACATAAAAATTGTACTTAAGTACGTTACTTGAGTACACATACTTAGTTACTTTACACCACTGTGTGCGTGACCCATCCCACCAAATGTTGAAAAACTATTCTGCAGTCCTACGTAAATGCTCTGGGCGTAGCCCGGGGCCTTGTCAAGTCCTAGATCTGCCCCATGTCTGTGTCACAGTTCATCCTGAAATGTGGCAGTCGTATGGCTGACACACACACACACACACACACACACACACACACACACACACACACACACACACACACACACACACACACACACACACACACACACACACACACACACACACACACACACACACACACACACACACACACACACACACACACACACACACACACACACGTGCGCGAGCACGAGCGTGCTGGCGTTAAGGTCACACAGGGACACACACAGGGCTCATGGGACTGTGGGCTGTAATGCAGAGACATTGGTTATAGGTAGTTGAAGGTGTGAGTCATGTTGTCCTGTTTCACACAACCCCAGGGGGTGAGGTTAATTTGATGTTCAGGGGAAATGTGTGTGTGTGTGTGTGTGTGTGTGTGTGTGTGTCTCTCTCTCTCTCTCTCTCTCTCTCTCTCTCTCTCTCTCTCTCTCTCTCCCCATCTCTCTTTGTCTGGCTATATCTCTCTCCCCTGTCCCTCCTCTCTCCTTTTCTGTGCGATTCTGTTCGTCAGGGGAGCTAATTCTTCCATGGTTTATTTTCCCATGAGCCCTTGCTGGTTGGTTCTGTGTGAATATTATCTCTGCCTACAGCTGCCATAGTGACAGCCTGGTATGGAGTACTGCTGCACCAAAGTGCAAAATTTAACACTACATGTGATGACCTAAGCACAATAAAATAAGTGTGTGTTTGTGCATGTGTGTGTCCGTGGATATGTCTGTGTGGGTGCGTGTGCACCCACGCGCCTGTGGGCACACAACTGGATTATCTTACTTAAACATGTCACTGCCCATCACAAAAGAGAGAGAGAGAAAAAAACAAGTGTCTCCAAGAATAGCGTCCTCTCAGCTGTCTGGTAGTACACTCAGTACGAGACACAGTACCGATGGAAATTGAGACATACGGAGCTATGTCGGAAAGTATGTCAATTTGTCAAGGGTCCTCTCCTTTGGGGTATCAGGTTTGTCATTGAACAGAGAGATTTTTATGAGCGCTGTCTATCTGCGATGTGTATAGATCCCTTTTCCAAAGCTCTCCGAGGAGTGGAGGGCGCCCTTGC